>NC_133425.1:16417000-16726500 GCF_049350105.2 Macaca mulatta | reverse complement strand
AAGTGCAAAGGGCCTGAGGCAGGGGCAGGCCTGGCCACCAGCGTGGCCGAGGAGAGTGAGACAGAAAGCAGCCAGGGAGGAGGTCAGGGAGGCGAAGGGGACAGATGCTGCCCAGCCTTCAAGGTCACTGTAAGCCCTTCGGCTTGTACCCTCCTCAAGGACATGGGGAACTAATGCAGGGTTTTAGCAGAAAAGGGACAGCTGGGTCAAGACTAGACTGTAGGGGTCAAGGGCAGAGTAGGCACAGCAGTGAAGAGGTGACTGTTTTCTTTTTTTTTTTTTTTCTTTTTTTTTTTTGAGACAGTCTCACTGTCACCCAGGCTGGAGCGCAGTGGTGAAACCTTGGCTCATTGCAACCTCCAACCCCACTGGGCTCAAGAGATTCTCCTGCTCAGTCTCCCAAGTAGCTGGGATTACAGGCGCCCACCACGAGGCTCGGTCATTCCAAGTAGCTGGGATTACAGGTGCCCACCAACAGTCTCGGCTAATTTTTATATTTTCAGTTGAGACAGGTTTTTGCCCAGACTGGTCTCAAACTCCTGGCCTCAAATGATCCATCTGCCTTGGCCTCCTAAAATGCCAGGATTACAGGCATGAGCCACGGTGCCTGGACTGAGGTGACTGTTCAAATCAAGGAACTGGCCAACAGTGACTCGAGCCAGAGTGGAAGCCGGGGAAGCCATGAGAAGCAGGCCGTCTGAGGCAACGGGCAACACGAATTGCTGACAGATGTGATAGGAATGGGAGGAGAAAGGAGAAGTCAAAGCTGGAGACTGAGATGGGAAGAGGAAGCTCACGTTCTTAAGGAACATGGTCCGTGGGAGACACCACATAGAGAGATCAGTTCCTAAAAGTTGTGTCCAAACACAGAAAAGGTTTTTTTTCCCCCCATCCACCACCAGGTCCCAAAGGCAACGCACCTCCTCCAGGCTATCACAAACGGAGCTTGTCATCAGAGAAAGAGAACACAACCCTTCAAGAGAGTCTTGGCCAAATGGACAGGCTGCAGCCGCCTTCTGCAAGGCCCCTAGGGGCTGCGGTGGCTCCATTTGGCCAAGGAACCCTGAATCCGCCCCTGATTGGCCTGAATCACGAATCCATTTGGACCAGGAACCCTGAGTTCACTCCTGCCCAGGCCTCTCCTGGGTCACCCTCATCTCCTCCCAAAGCCATTCACCTTGCCACCTTGCACTCTGTCATATCACCATCCTGGACCTCAGCGTCCACATCCATGAAACGGGGTGGGTGGAGGGGATGGCCCCCTGAGATCTGACATCCCTTTCCATTCTAACAATCCATAAGGAAGGGTCTGGAAGGAGGAGCAGTCAAAAAGGGGGAAAACAAGCTAAGCACGGTGGCTCATGTCTGTAATCCCAACACTTTGGGAGGCTGAGGCAGCTGGACCACTTGAGGTCAGGAGTTCGAGACCAGCCTGGCCAACATGGCAAAACCTTGTCTCTACTAAAAATACAAAAATTAGCCAGGCGTGGTGGTGGGCACCTGTAATCCCAGCTACTCGGGAGCCTGAGGCAGGGGAATCACGTGAACGCAGGCGGCAAAGGTTGTGGTGAACCGAGATCACACCACTGCACTCTAGCCTGGATGACAGAGCAAGACACCATCTCAAAAAAAAGGTGGGGGGCGGTGGGGAGGGGAAAACAGAGGAAGTGGGAGAAGGCTAAGGGATGGATTTGAAAACCAAAGCCACATTTGGGGGAGGGGAAAAAATGGGTTCTTCATAGACTGTTGTTGAGCCAAGGGGAGGAATTAAAGCAGGGATCAGACTGACTCCAAGGCCAGACCTAGCCCCAAGAGGAATTTCTAATAGCTTCTAAGATACTCTTCTTGGCGGCTAAGTCAGATATTCAGGGGGTTACTGAGTTGGTGGATGCCACAGAGTATCTCAGACGTGCACATCAACCCTGGGACCAGCTCACTCCATCGAGGGTGACACACACCTTCAGCTTCCTTCTGGTCTTCTCCAGTGGCAGTCGGTGCAACAGCAAAAATTAACTGGAGAATTCCAAGTGGTGACGACCACTGATCTTTACTGAGCACTGTTGCCAAGCAGCAACATTTTAAGTCCTCGCTAAGGATTCACTCACTTATTCCTCAAGTCACCGCTATTCACTACCTACTATGTTATCCCACATAGGGAAACTGAGGCACAGAGAGAAGTAAACTGCCTCAGCAGCAGAGCCGAATTTGCTCTGAGCCACCACACGATACTGCTTAATACCAAGTTATTTTCTCTGCTTTTCCATAATTTCCAATTTTTCTACACGGGGCCTGAAACACAATTTTTTTTTCTTTTGAGACAGTTTCTCTGTCATCCAGGCTGGCGTACAGTGGTGCGACCTCAGCTCGCTGCAATCTCTCCCCAGGTTCAAGCAATTCTCCTGCCTCAGCCTCCCAAATAGCTGGAATTACAGGCATGAGTCACTATGCCCAGCTAATTTTTAGTAGAGATGGGGTCTCGCCATGTTGGTCAGGCTGGTCTCAAACCCCTGACCTCCTCTGATCTGCCTGCCTTGGCCTCCCAAAGTGCTAGGATTACAGGCATGAGCCACTACACCTGGCTCTTTTTTTTGAGACAGGGTCTCAGTCTGTGGCCCAGACTGGAGTGCAGTGACCGTGATCTTAGCTCATTGCAACCTCCACCCCCACAGCCTTCAACTGATTCTCCTGCCTCAGCCTCCCTGGTAGCTGCGACCACAGGTGCCGCACCACCATGCCTGGCTTTTTTTTTTTAATTTAGTATTATTAGTAGAGACAGGGTCAATCCATGTCGCCCAGGCTGGTCTTGAGCTCCTGACCTCAAGCGATCCTCCCGCTTCAGCCTCCCAAAGTGCTGGGATTATAGGCGTGAGCCACTGCGCCCAGCCTTTTTTTTTTTTTTTTTTTTTTTTTTTTTTTTAATGAACTCACGAAAAAGCCCAGGCCCATATTTCCAACCATCATTCCAACCTCAACCACAAAGCAGCCCCTCCTACCAGTCCCACCCCCATCTCCAGAGACCCACTCCTGTGAGAAAAGAAAGTCAAGTGCCGCTGTGCCCTGTCCTCAGGCCCTATTTTCCATTTTGATAGCGAAGTTCTCCTTTTTTCTTCCCAGAACATCTGTCTGAGTAATGGTCAACAGAACCCTTATCATGGGCCATTTCCATCTTCTGGGTTTTCTGGACATTTCCTGTGGCTCAGAGGCAGACAGCGGCCCAGGAACAAAGCGCTGACAGAGTCACACGAGCCCCACTAACCTTGACTTCTTTTTTTTTTTTTTTTTTTGAGACGGAGTCTCGCTTTGTCACCCAGGCTGGAGTGCAGTGGCGCGATCTCGGCTCACTGCAAGCTCCGCCTCCCGGGTTCCCGCCATTCTCCTGCCTCAGCCTCCCGAGTAGCTGGGACTACAGGCGCCCGCCACCACGCCCGGCTAATTTTTTGTACTTTTAGTAGAGACGGGGTTTCACTGGGTTAGCCAGGATGGTCTCGATCTCCTGACCTCGTGATCCGCCCGTCTCGGCCTCCCAAAGTGCTGGGATTACAGGCTTGAGCCACCGCGCCCGGCCTACCTTGACTTCTAAGCACATGACCTTGGTCACAACAGGAGTCAGGCACGAGTGCCTCACTGCCTTTCCATAGCCCAATCCCATCTCCACCAGCTGAAGAAATGGGGAATCCAAAGGAAGAACAAGGAGCTTGAAACACACAACTTCATCTTTGGAAAAAATAATATTTAACACTAGCCATTGCTTATCTCTGTGCAGGGCACAAGCTGAGCCACTTACAAGATTAACTCATTGACTCTTCACAACAACCCTAGAAGGCTGCCACATTTTTGGCTCCTGTCCCATTTTATAGATGAAGAAAGTGAGGCACACAGAGGGAAAGTGGCTTGCTCAAGGTCACACAGTTATCTGACTGCCTGGGGGGCCAGTCGCTCCTGGCCTTGAACACGCTGCCTTGAAAAACACAAAAACAGCCAGGCACAGTGGCTCATGCCTATAATCTCAACACTTTTGGAGGCTGAGGCAGGAGGATCGCTTGAGCCCAGGAGTATGAGACCAGCCTGGGCAATATAGTTCGACCCTGTCTCTACAAAAATTACAAAATTAGCTGGGTGTAGTGGCACATGCCTATAGTCCCAGGTACTTGGGAGGCTGAGTTAGGAGGATCACTTGAGCGGGGGAGGCAGAGATTGCAGTGAGCTGAGATCACACCACTGCACTCCAGCCTGGGTGACAGAGTGAGATGATGTCTGGAAAAAGAAAAACGCAACAACTACCTACTTTCTACCTTTCAGTTAATTATATTTTAATTTTCCCACTCAGGCTCCAGCTGCCTCCTCTCAAATTCTGGTTCCAGGGCACCTCCCGCAAGTCTTGGAATCCAGACAGCAGAAATATGCAAGGTCAAACACCAGATGGGGTACCTACCTACCAGCGGCAGAAATCAGCTACAATTACACCCAAGCGAAACCCAGCCACCTGACAATTTCTGTGGCAAAAAAGTCCTTAACGAAGGAAAACAATAAATTAATTAAAATTTTTAAAAACATTACAACTGGACTTCGTGAATCAGTTTAAGATAAACAAAGCACACCCCAAACACACTCATTAGCCATCAACTACCAGTTGCCATCAATAAAGTATGTCCTGATACAAAATGTCATGGATGTTCACCCTGTTTTGCCCCCTCCTCAATGCAGAAGAAAATAAACAAGAGAATATTCCGGAATTCACAGCAACCCGAACCCAGATCACCATGTGAATCTTTGCAAAAAATAATCTTGCTGTTATTACACCTGGTAACAAGGGATCCACAGGTTTTCCTCTCCCTGATAAAAAAAAAAAGTTCATTTGCAAAGAGGCTCCAATCACTCCCAGACCCTGAAGGCAAAGTCCGTGTTCTATTTCCACCCCTGGGGTCACTCTCCAACCCCAACTGGCTTAAAATGGGAGACATATCAAAATGTGGTAGGTTTTAAACATAATGATACCCTACTAAAAAAACAAATAAACAAAACCAAACCCTCCAATGGGGCCCTGGAGGATGATTTTTCAACATTCCAAATGCAGCCTTCAAGGAAAGGCCCCCAAAACAGGACAAGAAAGTATTTTCGGATGCTAATCACCAGCTCCTAAGAACCAAGGCTGTTTCTCCTAATTCCTAAACAAAACAGGAGAGAAACAGTCGTGTCCAGATTTGCCTACTGCGTTCACCAATAATCAAGACAGCACGAAACAGAAGTGCCTTCCTGGAACAAAAAGGCAAATCGCATTACGGAGAAGCTGAAGCCCAAAAGACTGAGGCTTAAACCACAGAAAGTGGACTCCAACCCTGTCAGGCTCCGCAGGCCACGTTACCGAAGAAAATTTGCCAGGATTAAATCCCCAGAGAGGAGCTCCACGTGTTGCAGGGAAGGGAGGGCAGCACCACAGCTACCAGGGTCCTGGGCGTCCTCAGCTGCACCCCAAATGTGACTCGAGCCGAGGGTCAGGTGGGGCACGTCAAGGGTGAACACCCCCCTTCTTCCCTGGTTCCCCCAAACTTCCCCCGCACTATTTAAGCAGAAAGAACAAAAAAGACAAAGCTAGGTAACCACAGAAGAGTAATGTGGCTTGTACGACAACTTCGGGGAGACAATGAAAGTCCCTTTCTACCATCTAAACCCCTCCCCAGCTCACCCCATTGGTCACAGACTATTTTTCGTGAAAAGGGGGGACCCTAACCACAAAAAAGATGGGAAAACAGAAGGAGAGAGACACCCCCTTCCCGCTCCCCATCTCTAGCGTCCCTTCCCTGGAAGGTTGTTTTTAATTAGAGGCGGGAACCCCAAAACAGGAAGGCCTCCTCCCGGAGGTTCTGGCCCGACCCTCCCCTCCAAAACGCCAGGACTGGGCACGCGGCCCCCCACGCTCTGCTCCGCAGGAACTGAGTCACCCAAGTTTTCCTCCATGCCTTGCACCCCCGAAAGGGGCTGGGCCGCTGGCGACGTGGGAGTCCCGGGCCCCAAAGGCCGGACGCAGAGCAGGGAGCGGGGTGCCCCAGGCGGCTGTGGGCCCGGTGCTTTCCGTCCCCGCCGGCCTCCCTCCCTCCCTCCGTCCCGCCGGCCCCATGCGGCCCCCCGCACGTACCCAGAGCGGGTCGGAGCCATCTGCGCTGCAGAAGCCCCGAAGCGCCATGCGGGCGGCGAGGGCGGCGGCGGGCACCGGGCGGCGGGTGATGCGGCCCGGCTGCTGGCGCGGGCGGCGGCGTGCACCGGACGGTGGGTGATCCGGCCCGGCTGCTGGCTTTGGCTTTGGCTGCGGAGGCGGCGGCGGCGGCGCAAGGAGCCGGGTCCGGGGCCGCAACGCCGCCTGGTTGGCCCGCGCGTCACGGGGATGCAGCGGCCCCGCCCCACCCCGCCCCGCCCCGCCCCGGCGCCCGGCTCACCTCGCGCGTCTCGGCGTGGGCAGCCGGACCCGCAACCTCTCGGCGCCCAGGGCCTGGACGCCGCGCCACCCCCACCCCGGATCCTCCGAGGCCCAGGCCCACTCGCTTGCGGACTGGCTCGGGGAGCGTTGGCTAGTCTTCCGGAAGCGCCTAGGATCTTTGGGGCCACACAGCCTGCGACCACTTTTCAAATCCTGTTTAAGGACAGTATCCGTAACCAGGGGAAAATAACGTGAACGGAGCCCCCTACCTGCCTGGAGTGTGCTGGGCGCCTTAGCTGCGCCCTCATTTCATTCTGTACTATCTCCACTTTCATGCAGGAAGAAACCCAGGTGCAGAGAGGTTGAGTGATGATTCCCCCTGCCCAGGGTCACCTGGCTAATCATTTGCAGGGCTGGGATTTGAACCCGGTCCAAAGCTGACTCACACAGAAGGAGGTGGATACTCTTATTCACCTACCTTTTACAGATGGGGAAACTGAGGTTCAGAGAGGCGAAGTGACTTGCCTGAGGTCACACAGTTAGCAAGGAGTGAAAGTGGAAGTGAGATTCAAACCCATGAGCAGCCTGATTCCAGAGCACTGATGACCCAGAGGGCGTCAGTCTCCATCACCAACAGCTGTTGACCTCACCTGTGTGCAGAGCGCCTTTGCTTCTTCTCAACCTCTTTAAGCATCACTTAGAAATAACTAGGTTATTGATCCTCACCTCAGAGGTAAGAAAACTGAAGCCTGGAGACAAAATAATCATAGGCCAGGCATGGTGGCTCATGCTTGTAATCCCAGCACTTTGAGAAGACGAGGCGGGCCGATCACATGAGATCAGGACTTCAAGACCAGCCTAGCCAACATAGCAAAACCCTGTCTCTACTAAAAATACAAAAATTAGCCGGGCATGGTGGCGGGCACCTGTAGTCCCAGCTACTTGAGAAACTGAAGCAGGAGACTCGCTTGAACCTGGGAAGTGGAGGTTGAAATGAGCTGAGATGGCGCCACTTCACTCCAGCCAGGGCAACAGAGCAACACTCTGTCTCAAAAAATAATAATAATAAGTAATAGGCATTCACAGTGACAAGGCTTCCTAAGGCTATGTTCTTAGCAATTTACACAAATTAACTGTGCAATCCTCACAACCCCATGAGGTAAGAGGTAGTATTATCCCCATTTTGCAGATGAGGAGACTAAGACCCAGAAAGACAGTAAATTGTCAGGGATTATTTAGATTGTAAGTGATTAAGCCAAACTTTGAACCCAGGAAGTCTAGCCAGGGAGGTCGGAAGTCTATAATACCATCTATTGTGCCATATTGCTTTTGAACTGTTGCATAGGCAGACAGGCAGAGACAGAGGAGTTAGGGCGAGGCCTCGGAGTGTAAATTTCACTGTGATATCAGCGATGCCTTTCTTTTCTCCTCTCCTCAATCTCCTGCCTGATGTGTGGTTTCCATAAAACATGCGCACAACAGCTGCACCAAATAAAACAAAGTGTGTGTGCATTTGAGACAGCCCCCCAACCACAAAGGACCTAGCGAGGGAAGGAGGAAGGTAGATAGGATTGTTTTCAGTGATTTTTTTATTGACCCAGGTCCCCCAAGGGTGAATGAGTTTCTAAGGGATAATTACTTTCATGTAATTATGCCAATTGTGCTGTTGCTTGACCTTTATACTGTCAACAAATATTTATTGAGCATTTACTACTATATGCCAGATGTTTTGCTAGGAACAATATAAAATTACTACTCTTTTTTTTTTTTTTTTTTTTTTTTTTTGAGACGGAGTCTTGCTCTGTCGCCCAGGCTGGAGTGCAGTGGCGCCATCTCAGCTCACTGCAAGCTCCACCTCCCATGTTCATGCCATTCTCCTGCCTGTGCTTCCCGAGTAGCTAGGAATACAGGCGCCCGCCACCATGCCCGGCTAATTTTTTTTGTATTTTTTGTAGAGACGGGGTTTCACTGTGTTAGCCAGGATGGTCTCCATCTCCTGACCTCGTGATCCGCCCGCCTCGGCCTCCCAAAGTGCTGGGATTACAGGCGTGAGCCGCCGCGCCTGGCCGAAATTGCTACTCTTATACAGCGTAAAAGATTGGGATTTTTTTGAATTGGGATTTTTTTAAAGTGTTTCTTATGGTAAGATGGCAGATGTTAATCAAATACTATATTTTTGAAAGGGTATTTACAGGCCAGAAGCGGTGACTCACGCATGTAATCTCAGTGCTTTGGGAGGCCGACGTAGGAGGTTCACTTGGCCCAGGAGTTCAAGGCTGCAGTGAGCTATGATCGCACCATTGCACTGCAGCCTGGGTAACACAGCGAGATCCCGTCTCAGAAAAAAAAAAGGCCGGGGAGGGGAGATATTTACAACTATGGTCACAGCTAGAAAGAAAAAGTGGTGACTAGGCATGGTGGTTCACGTCCGTAATCCCAGCACTTTGGGAGGCAAAGGCAGACAGATCACTTAAGGTCAGGAGTTCAAGACCAGTCTGACCAATATGGTAAAACCACATCTCTACTAAAAACGCAAAAATTAGCTGGGTGTGGTGGCAGGCAACTGCAATCTCAGCTACTCGGGAGGCCGAGGCAGGAGAATCACTTGAACCTGGAGGTGGAGGTTGCAGTAAGCCAAGATCATGCCACTGCACTCCAGCCTGGGCGACAAAGCAAGACTCTGTCTCAAAATAAATAAATAAATAATAAAAATACAAATACAAAAATTAGCTGTGTGTTGTGGTGGGTGCCTGTAATCCCAGCTATTCAGGAGGCTGAGGCAGGAGAATCACTTTAACCCAGGAGGTGGAGGTTGCAGTGAGCTGAGATGGCCCCACTACACTCCAGCCTGGATGACAAAGTGTGACTCCGGCTCAGAAACAAAAACAAAAAAAGTGGGCAAAAGTGGGCCTAAGTTAGCAATTTACACCACCCCTGCTGAGGGTGAAAGTCAGAGAAGGCTTCCTGGAGGAAGAGGCTTTCAAACTGAGATACAAGGAATGAATCTGGGTTCCTGGGGCCTGGGTTGTGTTCTGGGCAGAAGAAGAGAGTTTGTAGCAAAGTTATGAAGCAGAGAGGGTCCTTGGAGGAAACTGAAAACAGCCTGGGTGGCAGGAACCCTGAGAAGGAAGCAAAAGAAATCCATCTGGAGCAGGAGAGGTCAGAAGAAGCCAGGGCAGGCAGGTACCTGTCGGCCAACAGCGGGGCAGTGGGAGCCACTGGTGGGTTTTAGGCAGGGCACAAGACAGAGTTGGATTTCTTTCCATGTTTTATTCATTCACACTTTATTCATCCTTTCAACAAATATTTATTGAGCAAGCACATGAAAACGTGCTCAACATCATTAGTCATCAGGGAAATGCAAATAAAACCCCAGTGAAATACCATCATACACCCACCAGAGTGACTGGAAAGAAAGACTGAAAATTCCAAGTGCAGACAAAGACGTGGATTAACGGGAACAGGCACGCTCTGTTAGGAGATGTATAAATTGGCTCAACTACTTTGGAAAACTAACAATTTGGCCGGGTGCAGTGGCTCAGGCCTGTAATCCTAGCACTTTGGGAGGCTGAAGCAGGTGGCTCTCTCAAGCTCAGGAGATTGAGACCAGCCTGAGCAACATGGTGAAACCCCATCTCTACAAAAAATACAAAAAGGTGGGCCAAGGTAGATGGATTGCGTGAGCTCAGGAGTTCAAGACCAGCCTGGCTAACATGAGGAAACCCCCATCTCTACTAAAAATACAAAAAATTAGCCAGGCATGGTGGTGCATGCCTGTAATCCACGCTACTCAGGAGGCTAAGGCAGGAGAATTGCTTGAACCCAGGAGGCGGAGGTTGCAGTGAGCTGAGGTGGTGCCAGTGTACTCCAGCTTGGGTGACAGAGTAAGACTCTGTCTCAAAAAAAAAAAAAAAAAAAAACAAATTAGCTGGGCCTTGTGGCGCACGCCTGTAGTCCCAGCTTCTTGGGGATCTGAGGCACAACAGTTGCCTGAACCCAGGAGGCACAGGTTGCTCTGAGCCAAGATCACACACTTCACTCCAGCCCCGGTGACAGAGCGAGACTCCATCTCCAAAAAAAAAGAAAACTAACAATTTGTATAAGTGAAACATACAATTACATAGTGACACAGCAATTCCACTCGCCTGCAAAAGAAAGGTGAGTTTACATCCACCAAAACACATCTACAAAAAGTGTTCATAATAGCAACAATATGTATGAATCCCACAAAACATAACAAGGAGCAAAACAAGCCAGACACAAATGAGCATATTTGCCATGATCCCATTTACAGGGTGTTCAACAATAAGTAAAACGAATATACATTATTCAAGAGCCAAGCGCCATGGCTCATGTCTGTAATACCAGCAATCTGGGAGGCCCAGGCAGGAGGATTGCTTCAGGCCAGAAGTTTGAGACCAGCCTGGGCAACACAGTGAGACCTCATTTCTACAAAACAAATTTCTATTTTTTTTATTTTTTGAGACAGACTGTTGCCCTGTTGCCCGGTTGGAGTGCAGTGGCGTGATCTTGGCTCACTGCAACCTCTGCTTCCCGAGTTCAAGTGATTCTCCTGCCCCGGCTTCCCAAGTAGCTAGGACTACAGGTGCGTGCCACCAGGCCTGGCTACTTTTTTGTATCTTTAGTAGAGGCAGGGTTTCACCATGTTGGCCAGGTTGGTCTCAAACTCCTGACCTCGTGATCCACCTGCCTCGGCCTCCCAAAGTGCTGGGATTACAGGCGTGAGCCACCGCGCCTGCCTCAACAAAACAATTTTAAAGATTAGCTGGGCATGTAGGCACACGCCTGTGATCCTAGCTACTCAGGAAACTGAGATAGGAGAATTGCTTGAGCCCAGGAGTTCCAGACTGCAGTGAATTGTGTGCAATTGCAACACCGCACTCCAGCCAGGGCAACAGAGGTAGAGCCTGTCTCTGAATAATAATAGTAATATGTTGATCAAAGTCCCAAAATAGGAAGAAACATCCTAGGGAGATGGAAATGTTCTATAACTTGATTTGGTGGTAGTTATGTGGTTTTAAATATACGTATATACACACGCACACACATATATACACACACATACATATATATACACACACATACACACACATTAATATTTTAAAATTCATTGAGCTTGGCTGGGTGCAGTGGCTCATGCCTGTAATCCCATCACTTTGGGAAGCCAAGGTCGGAGGTCAGGAGTTCAAGACCAGCCTGGCCAACAAGGTGAAACCGCACCTCTACTAAAAAATACATAAATTAGTCAGGTGTCCTGGTGCGGCCTGTAATGCCAGTTACTCTGGAAGCTGCAGCAGGAGAATCACTTGAACCCAGGAGGCAGAGGTTGCAGTGAGCAGAGATCATGCCACTGCACTCCAGCCTGGGCAACAGAGCAAAACTCTGTCTCAAAAAAAAAAAAAAAAAATCATCAAGAGGACATTTAAAGCTGCTGTACTTTGCTCTATGAAAATTAAACTCAATTTAAAAAATTCTTTGAGATATGATCTTGCTCTTGCTCTGTTGCCCGGGCTAGAGAGCAGTGGTGCTCACTGCAGCCTGAAACTCTTGGACTCAAGCAATCCTCCTGCCTCAGCCTCCCAAGTAGCTGTGACTATAGGATACACCACCATGCCTGGCTAATATTTTTTTGTAATGTTTTTTAAAAAGGGCTCTCACTATGTTACCCAAGCTGGTCTTGAACTCCTGGCCTCAGGTGACCCTCCTGCCTTAGCCTCCCAAAGCGCTGGGATTACAGGCATGAGCCACAGTGTGCAGCCTCAATTTAAAAAATTAAAATAGAAGGCCGGGCACGGTGGCTCACGCCTGTAATCCCAGCACTTTGGGAGGCCGAGACGGGTGGATCACGAGGTCAGGAGATCGAGACCATCCTGGCTAACACGGTGAAACCCCGTCTCTACTAAAAAATACAAAAAAACTAGCCGGGCGAGGTGACGGGCGCCTGTAGTCCCAGCTACTCGGGAGGCTGAGGCAGGAGAATGGCATGAACCCGGGAGGCGGAGCTTGCAGTGAGCTGAGATCCAGCCACTGCACTCCAGCCTGGGCAACAGAGGGAGACTCCGTCTCAAAAAAAAAAAAAATTAAAATAGAAAATAAATAAATGTGAGCCGGGCACGGTGGCTCACGCCTGTAATCCCAACACTCTGGGAGGCCCAAGCAGGTGGATCACCTGAGGTCAGGAGTTCAAGACCAGCCTGACCAATATGGTAAAACACCCTCTCTACTAAAAATACAAAAAGTAGCCAGGCATGGTGGCACATGCCTGTAATCCAAGCTACTCGGGAGGCGGAGGCTGGAGAATCACTTGAACCCGGGAGGCGGGGGTTGCGGTGAGCCGAGATGGCGCCACTGTACTATAGTCTGAGAGACAGAGTGAGACTCCATCGAAAGTGAAAGAAAGAAAAGAGGCCGGGCACGGTGGCTCACACCTGTAATCCCAGCACTTTAGGAGGCCGAGGCGGGCGGATCACGAGGTCAGGAGATCAAGACCATCCTGGCTAACACAGTGAAACCCCGTCTCTACTAAAACAAACAAACAAAAAAACTAGCCGGGCGAGGTGGCGGGCGCCTGTAGTCCCAGCTACTCAGGAGGCTGAGGCAGGAGAACGGCGTGAACCCGGGAGGCGGAGCTTGCAGTGAGCCGAGATCATGACACTGCACTCTGGCCTGGGCGACAGAGCGAGACTCCTCAAAATAAAATAAAATAAAATGTCTTTTTTAAAAAAGAAAGAATGAATGAAGGAAAGAAGGAAGGGAGGGAGGGAAAAGCAAAATAAGAAAAGCAAGAAAGCAAGAAAGAAATTTATCGTGGGTCTCCTATGTGCCGGAGGTAGAGGTTGCAGTGAGCCAAGATGGCACCACTGCACTCCAGTCTGTCAGTGAGACTCCATCAAAAAAGAAAGAACGAACGAAAAGAAAGAAAGGAGGGAGGGAGGGAGAGAGGAAGAGAGAGAAAGGAAGGGAAGGGGAGGGGAGGGGAGGGGAGGGGAGGGGAGGGGAGGGGAGGGGAAGCAAAGCATGAAAGAAATGTATTGTGGGTCTCCTGTGTGCCAGGCACTGTATTAGTTGCTGTAGACACAGGAGTGACCAAAACAAAGAAGGAAGTAATTATAGACTAAACAAATTAGTCTACCATTTTCTAAAAGCAGAAACTGGGTTTAGAGGGACGAAGTAACACGTTCCAGATCCAACAACTGGGATGTGGCAGAGATAAGGCTCAGCTCTGCTCCTAACCACCAAGCCTCTCCGTGCAATTCTTTCAGCCACAGGCTCAAACCACCCGCTTTGCCTTCTTTCTAAGCCCCTCCCTCCCCATTAGGGGCTCTCATAATGTAACAAACCCTTAGACCAAGAGACTCTGGGCACTGCATCAAACCCACTCAACTGGCAGCAAAGTGACTGATGATTAAAATGCAAGATTTGGATTTTGGATTTCAAGCATCACTAAACTGGTAAATAGCATACAGAATGCCAGAGTTCCTCTTTTTATTTCCTGTAATCATAGCATTGTGTTCTTCTTCATTTATTTAGGAGTACTTTTCACTATTCGTAATCATTCATTTATTTATTTGCCCTATATGGCCTCCCCAGTCAGACTGAGAGCATTTTATTTATTTTTATTTATTTATTTGTTTTTGAGATCCCTCGCTCTGTCGCCCAGGCTGGAGTGCAGTGGCAGGTTCTCGGCTCACTGCAACCTCTGTCTCCCAAGTTCAAGTGATTCTCCTGCTTCAGCCTCTTAAGTAGCTGGGACCACAGGTGAACACCACCACTCCCAGCTAATTTTTGTATTTTTAGTAGAGACGGGGTTTCTCCATGTTGGCCAGGCTGGTCTCCAACTCCTGACCTCAAGTGATCCACCCGCCTTGGCCTCCCAAAGTGCTGGGATTACAGGCGTGAGCACCTGCCCCAGACTGGGACCTCAAAGCTGCTGCTATCTCTGACCTGAACTTCTGCACCTACCTCCTCCTTGGTCTCCCCACTTCTTTTCTCTCCCCACTACAATCAGAACCCCTCACAGCAGCCCCAGGGGACCTAGTAAAGCACCCTGCATACAGCCTCCAATGAGGTCCAATATAAAGGACCTCAGCCTCCTTTTATACCAGGATTTTGTCCTTGGTATAAAATCCTGCTGGAAAAAGATACAACAATTCTACTTCTAGGTATATCACCAAAAGAAGTGAGGCCAGGCGCAGTGGCTCACACCTGTAATCCCAGCACATTGGGAGGCCGAAGCGGGTGGATCACCTGAGGTCAGGAGTTCAAGACCAACTTGACCAACAAGGAGAAACCCCATCTCTACTGAAAATATAAAATTAGCCAGGCATGGTTGGTGCCGCATGTCTATAATCCCGGCTACTCGAGAGGCTGAGGCAGGAGAATCGCTTGAACCCGAGAGGCAGAGGTTGTGGTGAGCCGAGATTGCGCCATTGCACTCCAGCCTGGGCAACAAGAGTGAAACTCCATTAAAAAAAAAAAGAAGAAGAAGTGAAAGCAGGGGTTTGAACAGGTATTTGTACACCCATGTTCACAGCAACATTATTCACAGTAGCCAAAAAGTGGAAGCAGGCCGAGCATGGTGTTTCCTCCCGACTTAGCTTCCCGAGTAGCTGGGATTACAGGTTCGTACCACCATGCCCAGCTAATTTTTGTATTTTTAGTAGAGATGGGGTTTTGCCATGTTGGCCAGGATGATCTTGAACTCCTGGCCTCAGGTGATCTGCCCACCTTGGCCTCCCAAAGTGCTGGGATTACAGGTGTGAGCTACTGCACCCGGTCACTTCTTCTTTTCACATTTAATTACCCTAAGTTATATACAGGTCATATACTAGATGTATTTATGGTGTCTTGTAAGTATGTAAATCTTTTTATTTTTCCTCTCTAGAATTTCAGCTCCATGACGGAGGGATTTAGGTATGTTTTGCTCACTTATGTACTCAGAACACTTCGACCAGGGGTCAGCAAAGCTTTTCTGTAAAGAGCCAGATTGTAAATATTTTAGGCTTTGCAGGCCCTGCAGTGTCTGCCACCATTTCTCACATCTATCATGGGAGTGCAAAGGCAGCCATAACAAATACATAAATAAGGCTGACCGGATGGCTCACACCTATAATCCCAGCACTTTGAGAGGCTGAGGTGGAGGATTGCTCAAGCCCAGGAGTTCGAGACCAGCTTGGCCACCAGGGACTAACCCCTAGTGAGAAAAAGTCAGGTTTATTCACTTATTAAAAACAGGAAGAGGATGGATGGCGGTTCACACCTATAATCCCAGCACTTTGGGAGGCAGAGGCAGGAGAATCGCTTGAACATGGGAGGTAGAGGTTGCAGTGAGCTGAAATCATGCCATTGTACTCCAGTCTGGGCGACAAGACCAAAACTGTGTCAGAAAAAAAGAAAGAAAAGGAAGGAAGGAAGGAAGGAAGGGAGGGAGGGAGGGAGGGAGGGAGGGAGGGAGGGAGGGAAAAGAAACTATATCACTACAAAGGAAATTTTTTCCTCTTGCTTGGAAGATCTGGGCACCTGGATACCCAGGCACAGGAATTTAAATAAGTGTTCCCTGAACAAAAAGGTCACTTGAAGCCAGGAGTTCAAGACCAGCCAGGGCAACATGGCAAAACCCCATCTCTACAAACTATGAAAATTAGCTAAGCATGGTGGTACACGCCTGTATTCCCAGCTACTCGGGAGACTTAGGAGGATTGCTTGAGCCCAGGAGGTAGAGGCTGCACTGAGCTGTGATTGTACCACAGGACTACAGCCTGGGCAACAGAGTGAGACCCTGTATCAAAAAAAAAAAAGGAGGGAGAGGAGCACATCAGAGCAACTGAACAACTATGGGATGCTTCACCAAAGAAAGGCAAAAATTAACTTCTAAAGTTTAATAAATGTGGACCTCTTTTTTTTTTTTTTTTTTTGAGACGGAGTCTCGCTCTGTCGCCCAGACTGGAGTGCAGTGGCGCGATCTCGGCTCACTGCAAGCTCCGCCTCCCGGGTTCACGCCATTCTCCTGCCTCAGCCTCCGGAGTAGCTGGGACTACAGGCGCCCGCCACCATGCCCGGCTAATTTCTTTTTGTATTTTTAGTAGAGACGGGGTTTCACCGTGTTAGCCAGGATGGTCTCGATCTCCTGACCCCGTGATCCGCCCGCCTCGGCCTCCCAAAGTGCTGGGATTACAGGCTTGAGCCACCGCGCCCGGCCAAATGTGGACCTTTTTATTCAGAGAATACTTATCTGAATTTCTGTGCCTGGGTATCCAAGTGCCCAGATCCTCCAAGGAAGAGGAAAAAATTTCATTTGTAGTGATATATTGTCTTTTCTTTCTGGTTTTTTTTGTTTGTTTGTTTTTGTTGTTGTTGTTGTTGTTGTTGTTGCTTTTGTGGTTTTTTTGGAGACAGAGTTTCACTGTTATTGCCCAGGCTGGAGTACAATGGCACGATCTCAGCTCACTGCAACCTCTACCTCCCAAGTTCAAGCGATTCTCCTGCCTCAGCCTCCCAAGTAGCTGCAATTACAGGTACCCGCCACCATGCCTGGCTAATTTTGTGTTTTTAGTAGAGACGGGGGTTTCACCATGTTCATCAGGCTGGTCTCGAACTCCTGACCTCAGGTGATCCACCTGCCTCGGCCTCCCAGAGTGCTGGGATTATAGGCGTAAGCCACTGCACCCGGCCTGTACTGATATATTTTCAAACTGCAAATTATCTATGTATGATTTTATGGAACAAAGTTTCTCAGCAAGTCAGAAAGCAGTGGTTCACAGTAGGAAGTCACCATGGCACTTTACAGTTGCAGTATCCTTGGTAGAAATATTATTTCCTGTTATCTTTGCAGATATCTTTACCTGGTTTTGAGGGGTTTTACTTTTTTGCTAGAGAAGGTCTTGCTCTGTTGCTCCTGATGCAGTGCAGAGTGCAGTGGTGCGATCATAGCTCACTGCAGCCTTGAACTCCTGGGCTCAAGCAATCCTCCTGGCTCAAACGATCTGCCTGCCTCAGCCTCCCAAAGTGCTGCGATTACAGGTGTGAGCCACCATGCTTGGCCTTTTTGTTTGTTTGTTTGTTTGTTTGTTTATGACAGGGTCTCCCTTTGTCACCCAGGCTGGAGTGGCATGGCATGATCAGAGCTCACGACAGCCTCAAATTCCTGGCATCAAGGGATCCTCTTGCCTCAACCTTCCTAGTAGCTGGGTCCACAGGCATGTGCTACCATGCCTAGCTAAGTTTTTTGTTTTTTTTTTTTTTTTTTTTTTTTTTTTTTTGTAGCTATGGTGTTCTCTCGTGTTGCCCAGGCTGGTGTCAAACTCCTGGGTTCAGGCATTCCTCCCACCTCGGCTTCCCGAAGTTCTGGAATTAAAGGTTTGAGCCACCCGTTGCAGGATGTTTTAGCCTCATTCTTGCCCCCTACCGACCAAATGCCAGGAATATACCTGCACACACACCCTTGCATTTTAACAACCAAAAATGTCTCCCTACAGTGCCAAATGTCCCCTGGGAGGGCAGACTACCTGGTTGAGAATCATTGCTGGAGAGGAACTCAGATTGGAAAGCGACATGATCTGATGCACCGTTTTGAAAGGCCATTCCCTGTGCCCAAAAATGTGTCCCCAGCCTCAGCCAATGAGTGCATTGCATTCATCTGGACACAGTGATTGGTTCAAAGAGAGCATGTGACCCAGTCACAGCCCCAGAGGCACAATGCAATTTGAGCTAAGAATCTGGGGAAAGAAGCCAGCTGCAGTGGTTCACGCCTGTAATCTCAGCACTTTGGGAGGCCAAGGCAGGCAGATCACCTGAGGTCAGCAGTTCGAGACCAGCCTGGCCAACATGATGAAACCCTGTCTCTATTAAAAATACAAAATTAGCCAGAAGTGCTAGCGTGTGCCTGTAATCCCAGCTGCTTGGGAGGCTGAGGCATGAAAATCACTTGAACCCAGGAGGCAGAGGTTGCAGCGAGCCGAGATGGTACCATTGCACTCCAGCCTGGGGCAACAGAGTGAGACTTCGTCTGAAAACAAACAAACAAACAAACAAAAAACAATTTGGGGAAAGACAGTCTTCTGACTCCTCTCACTGAAAGTCTGAGGGGACCCAGGTACCTGAACGACATCCATCGTGTCCCTGCTACATGAAGTCTGAGGCTGGGGCCAACATAGGGCAAGCAGAAGCCAAGAAAGGGACAGAAACAGACTCGCGATGGCTTCATTTGCATCCTGGATTCAGCCCTACCCATGAACGTTTTATTTACAGGATCCCCAAATTCAGACTTTCAGATCTTTTACCAAAAAGGGCCTAACTGCCATGAGAGACCTTGGGCTTGGGCTTCAGTCTTCCTTATAGCTTTGCTCTGCCTGGACTTTCCTTGCCCAGCCCAAATCCTCACCTTCAAATTCTGCCAGTTTCGGTGCCTCATGCCTGTAATCCCAGCACTTTGGGAGGGTGAGGGAGGCAGATCACTTGAGGTCGGGAGTTCCAGACCAGCTTGGGCAACATAGGGAGACCCCTGTTTTCATTAAAAAAAAAAAAAAAAATAGAATAGAAAAGAGACTGGGTGCAATGGCGGCTCACTCCTATAATCCCAACGCTTTGTGAGGCCGAGGTGGGCGGATCACTTGAGGTCAGGTGTTCGAGACCAGCCTGGCCAAAATGGCAAAACCCCGTCTCTACTAAAAATACAAAAATTAGCTGTGTGTGGTGGTGCATGCCTGTAGTCCCAGCTACTCAACAGGCTGATGCAGGAGAATCACTTGAACCGGGGAGGTGGAGGTTGCAGTGAGCCAAGATCGTGCCATTGCACTCCAGCCTGGGCGACAGAGGGAGACTTTGTCACAAAAACAAAACAAAACAAAACAAAAACAAAACAAAAAACAAACAAACAAAAAAACCCCAAAAACGTCAATTACATATGGAATATCAGTAGCACAATGTATGGCTGTTGTAACACAGTACTCAAGTCCCAGATCAAAGTGCTGGTAGATTGAAGTGTCTGGAGAGGACCTGCTTTTCTAGATGGCTGTCTTTTCACTGTGCCTTCCTATGGTAAGTGGCAGGGGATCTCTCTGGGGTCCCTCTTATTTATTTATTATTATTTTACTTTTAAATGGAGATGGTGTCTCACTGTGTTGCCCAGGCTGGTCTCGAACCACTGGACTCAAGCAAGCAATCTCAACACTTTGGGGGCCTTGGTAGCTGAATTGTTACAGGCATGAGCCACCACACCCAGCCTGGGGTCCCCTTTTATAAGGTCACTAATCCCAATCATGAGGACTCCACTGTTAAGACTTAATCATCTCTCAAAGTCTCACCTCTTAATACCATCACCTTGGGGGTTAGGATTTCAACATAGGAATTTGGGGGGGTACAAACATTCAGAATATAGCATGGAGACTGTAGTGAGTTAGAACTGAAAACTGGAATTCAGTTTAAAGGACAGTTACACTCCTCCCACCCCATAAAGCAAGTGAACTATATTGATCCCAACCACAAAAATTAGACATTCTAGATGAATGTCTTTGAGAAGATAAATCAGAGAGAGTCCAGATGTAGCAAGAGACAGCGTAGAGGATGGAGTGAGTAATCAATGCAACTATCAACAGGAGAATTAAGTGAGAGGGCACTTAAGAATGGTGAGATCCCTGGCTGGTCGTGATGGCTCACACCTGGAATCCCAGCACTTTGGGAGGCTGAGGTGGGTGGATTGCTTGAGCTCAGTAGTAGGAGACCAGCCTGAGCAACATAGCAAAACCCTGTCTCTACCAAAAATATACAAAAAAATTAGCCGGCTGTAGTGGTGCTCACCTTTGGTCACAGCTACTTTGGAGGCTGGGAGGATCACTTGAGCCCGGGAAGTTGAGGCTGCAGCGAGCCACAGTGGCGCCACTGCCCTCCAGTCTGGGTGACAGAGCAAAACCCTGTCTCAAAAAAATGAAAATAAAAATGAAAAAGGGCTGGGTGCGGTGGCTCACGCCTGTAATCCCAACACTTTGGGAGGCTGAGGCTGGCGGATCATTTGAGGTCAAGAGTTTGAGACCAGCCTGGCAAACATGGCAAAACCCCATCTCTACTGAAAATACAAAAATTAGCCAGACATAGTGGTGGGCACCTGTAATCTCAACTACTCGGGAGACTGAAGCAGGAGAATCACTTGAACCCAAGAGGCAGAGCTTGCAGTAAGCCGAGATCATGTCGTTGCACTCCAGCCTGGGCCTGGGCGACAAAGCGAGCCTCCGTCTCAAAAGGAAAAAAAGAAAAAGAAAAAAAATTGAGTTGCTCAACACACATGTTCCTATCTGAGGTTAAATGAGGCCACACCCTGACTTCTTGTTTTAGCTGTCCTATTGTAAATGTCTCTCTTTTTTTTTTTTTTTTTTTTTTTTTTTGAGATAGAGTCTCACTCTGTCATCCAGGCTGGAGTGCAATAGCTCAATCTCAGCCCACTGCAACCTCTGCCTCCCAGGTTCAAGCAATCCTCCTGTCTCAGCCTCCTGAGTGGCTGGGATTACATGCGCCCACCACCACACCCAGCTAATTTTTGTAGTTTTTGTAGTGATGGGGTTTCGCCATATTGCTCAGGCTGGTCTCGAACTGTTGACCTCAGGTGATCCACCCACCTCAGCTTCCGAATGTGCTCGGATTACAGGTGTGAGCCACTGTGCCAGGCCACAGATGTCCTTTTTGCAGCATTTGTGTGCCATAGTTTTCGCATGTCTGTGCTATTTATTATTGATTTTGCTGTTTGAAATGGCCCCCAAGCATAGCACTGAAGTGCTATCTGGTGTTGCTAAGAAAATACATGTGTTGGGCCCGGCACAGTGGCTCATGCCTGTAATCCCAGCACTTTGCGAGGCCAAGGCAGGTGGATCACTTGAGGTCAGGAGTTCGAGACCAGCCTGGCCAACATGGTGAAACCCTGTCTCTACTAAAAATACAAAAATTAGCTGGCCATAGTGGCGAGAGCCTGTAGTCCCAGCTACTCAGGAGGCTGAGGCAGGAGAATCACTTGAACCCGGGAGGCGGAGGTTGCAGTGAGCTGAGATCGCACCACCGCACTCCAGCCTGGGCGACAGAGCAAGACTCCATCTCAAAAAAAATAGATAAATAAAAAGAAAATACATGTGTTACAGCAAGGTGTGATGACGCTTGTCTGTAATCCCAGCTACTCAGGAGGCTGAGTTGGGAGGATCATTTGAGCCCTGAAGTTCAAAGATGCAGTGAGCTGTGATGGCACCACTACACTCCAGCCTGGGCATCAGACACCTCATCTCTTGAAAAAAAAAAAAACTGAAGACAGAAAATACATATGTTAAGCTTTGTTCAGGTGTGAGTTATAGTATTGTTGTTGACAATGAGTTTAATGTTAATGAATCAACTATATATACATGCATACATATATATACATATATATGCATATATATACACACCCACACACATATATGTATTTCTTTTTTTGAGACAGAGTCTCACTTTGTCACCCAGGCTGTAGTGCAGTGGTACCACCTTGGCACACTGCAGCCTCGACCTCCTGGGATCAAGTGGTCCTCCTGCCTCAGTCCCCCAAGTGGCTGGGACTACAAGCATGTGCTATCATGCCCAGCTAATTTTTGTATTTTCAGTAGGGACAGGGTTTCACCATGTTACCCAGTCTGGTCTCGAACTCACAAACTCAAGCAATCTGCCCGCCTTGGCCTCCCAAAATGCTAAGATTACAGGCGTGCACAACAGGTTTTAATTTGTTGAGTACCATGCCTGGCTCAACAATATATATTAAATAAGGTACCTTGAAATGGAAACATACATAAAACATTATGTATTGAAAATATTATGACCAGAGGCTTGCAGGAACTGAATTTCCCCTAGGAGCAGTGGTTCAATATTTGGTAATTCTATGTTTGCTGTGGCTTTATAGAACATAATACCCACGAATAAAATAATCAGGCCAGGTGTGGTGGTTCACACCTGTAATTCCAGTACTTTGGGAGGCCGAGGCCAGTGGATCATCTGAGGTCAGGAGTTTGAGACCAGCCTGGCCAACCTGGCAAAACCCTCTCTCTACTAAAAATATAAAAATTTGCCGAGCGTGGTGGTGGGTGCCTATAGTCCCAGCTACTCAGAGGCTGAGGCAGGAGAATCGCTTGAACCTGAGAGGCGGAGGTTGCAGTGAGCCGAGATCGCGCCACTGCATTCCAGCCTAGGTGACAGAATGAGGCTCGGTCTCAGAAAAAAAAAAAAAAAAAAAAAATCAACTGTAAATGGAGTTATACACTATATTACCTTTTGTCTGGCTTCTTTCACTTAGTGTAATGTCTTTGCAGTTCTTCCACTTTGTAGTATGTATCAGTGCTTCATTCCTTTTTATGGCTTATTAATATTCCATTGTATGGATACATTGCGGTGTGTTTATCCATTCATCAGTTGATCAACATTTGGACTCCTTCCACCTGTTGGCTATTGTGAGTAGTGCCTCTGTCAACATGTGTGTATGTGCATCTCTGTCAGCACATGTTTTCATTTACTTTGGGAATATTCTAGGAGTAGAATTGCTGAGATATATGGTAATTCTGTGTTTAACTTTTTGAGGAACCATTAAATAGTTTTTCTCAGCAGCTGAACCATTTTACATTTCCACCAGCAGTGCACGAGGGTTCCAACATCTCCACATTCCTGCCAGCATTTGTTATTTCCTGCATATTTACTTATTTATTTATTTATGTAATTTAGAGATAGGATCTTGCCCTATTGCTCTGGCTAGAATGCAGTGGCATGATCATAGCTCACTACAACCTCAAATTCCTGGGTTCAATCCTCCGGACTCAGTTTCCCAAGTAGCTAGAACCACAGGTGTGTGCCACCACTCCCAGCTAATTTTTCAATTTTTTGGAGAGATAGCAGTCTTGCTATGTCGCCCAGGCTGGTCTCAAACTCCCGGACTTAAGTGATCCTTCTGCCTTGGCATCCCAGAGTGCTGGCATGAGTCACTGCTCCCAGCTGCACCCCCCAACACACACACTTTTTAAAAAAATTGTAACTATCCTAGTGTGTGAACTGAGACCTCATTATGGTTTTTATTTGTGTTTCTCTAAAGACTAATGATGTTAAACATCTTTTTGTGTGCCTGTCGGCGATTCATGTATCTTCCAGGAATGTCTATTCAAGTCCTTTGTTAATATTTGTTTCCCTTTTTTATCACTGCTGCACAAATTAACTTTGTTCATGTTTTAATTACATTAAAACATGGGCCTTTATCAGATACATGGTGTGCAAATATTTTCTCTCATTCTGTACATTGTCTTTTTACTTTCTTAATATCCTTCAATGCACAGAAGTTTTTAATTTGATGAAGTCTACTTTGTCTATTTTTCTTTTTTGGCTTGTACTTTTGGTATCATATCTAAGAATTCATTGCCAAGTCAAAGATCATGAAAATTCATCCTTACGTTTTCTTCTAAGAGTTTTATAGTTTTAGTTCTTATATTTATTATAATTTTTAAGGTAATTGCAAGGTTAGAGTCCAACTTCATCCTTTTGTACATGTTTATCCAGTGGTCCTAGGACAATTTTTTTAAAAGGCTATTTTTTCTCCCATCGAATTGTCTTAGCACACCTGTTGAAAATCAATTGACCATAATTGTATAGGTTTATTTGTGGATTCTCAATTCTATTTCATTGGTTTATATGTCTGTTCTTATGCTAATACCACCCTGTATTGATTACTGTAGCTTTGTAGTAAGCTTTAAAATCAAGAAATGTGAGTCCTCCAACTTTGTTCTTCTCTTTCAATAATGTTTTGGCTACTTGGAGTCTTTTACAATTCCGTATGAATTTGAGAATCAGCTTTTCCATTTCTGCTGAAAAGGCCATTGGAATTGCATTAAATCTGTAGATTGCTTTGGGTAGTGTTGACATCTTAACAATATTGAGCCTTCCAATCCATGAATATGGGATGTCTTTCTATTTGTTTAGGTCCTCCTTAATGTCTTTCAGCAATGTTTCATGGCTTTCAGTGTACAAATTTTGAACATCTTTTGTTAAATTTATTACTAAGTATTTTTATTCTTTTTGGTGTTATTGCAAGTGGAATTGTCTTAATTTTCTTTTCCTTGTTTAATTTTCAGGTTGTTCTTTACAGGTTGTTCACAGAATAATTGTTCAATTATTCTCTGAATAATTCTAACCAGTCTAGTCATGGTGGCTCACGCCTGTAATCCCAGCACTTTGGGAGGCCAAGGCAGGTGGATAACCTGAGGTCAGGAGTCCAAGACAAGCCTGGCCAACATAGTGAAACCCCATTTCTACTAAAAATGCAAAAAATTAGCTGGGCATGGTGGTGCATGCCTGTAATCCCAGCTACTTGGGAGGCTGAGATAGAAGAATCAGTTGATCCAGGGAAGAAGAGGCTGCAGTGAGCCAAGATCATAACACTGCACTCCAGCCTGGGCAACAGAGCAAGACCCTGTCTCAAATAATAATAATAATAATTCTAACTGATGAAGTATGATTGACAAAGATGTGTGTCATTTTCAATCATACCTCGTTGGTTAGAACTTTTTATTTTTATTTTATTTTATTTTTGAGATGGAATTTCACTCGTTGCCCAGACTGGAGTGCAATGGCATGATCTCGGCTCCGGGTTCAAACAGTTCTCCTCCCTGAGCCTCCCAAATAGCCGGGATTACAGGCATGCACTGCCACGCCCAGCCAATTTTTGTATTTTTAGTAGAGACGGGGTTTCACCATGTTGGCCAGGCTTGTCTCAAACTCCTGACTTCAGGTGATCCACCCGCCTCAGCATCCCAAAGTACTGGGGTTACAGGCGTAAGCTAAGATGTCCAGCTTTGGGTAGAATTATTCATAGGTACAGGTATGACTACCACAGCCTTTAGCGAGGAGATTGCAGAATTCTTCTCTGAAATTCCTGACTTCAAACGATCCTCCTACTGGCTTCCCAAAGTGCTGGTATTACGGGTGTGAGCCACTGCACCCGACCAGTATATCTTTTAAAAGGAACATTCAGGGAACAAAAAGGAGCTCTCAGAAATTAAGAAAGCAAGAAGTAAAAGAAGAAAAGAGAAGAAGAAAAAATTGCTGGAATCTTGCATAGATCAGAGAAAATAGAGAACATTAGAAGGTCACACAAAAAGATCCCACATCTAAATAATAAGCATTTCAGAAAAATAAAACTGACAAAACACAGCAAAAGAAAAAAGAAAAAAAAACTGTAGATGAAATAATAAGAGAAAAATATTTCAGAACTTACAGGCATGATAATTTTGTACTCCAGCCTGGGTGACAGAGTGAGACTTTGTCAAAAAAAAAAAAAAAATTGACCATAGATGTATGGGTTATTTCCAGACTCTCAATTCTGTTCCACTAATCTATATGCCTATCCTCCTACCAAGACCAAACATTTTGATTATTGTTGCTTTGTGGTAAATTCTGAAATCGCCAAGTGAGAGTCTTCCAACTCCGCTCATTTTTCAAGATTAGCTATTGGGTGCAATACCATGTGAATTTTAGGTTTGAATTTTCCAAGTCTGCAAACAAGGACATTAGGGTTTTCATAGGGATTATATCAAGTCTATAGATCAGTTTGGGGTAGTATTTTCATCTTAACAATATTAAGTCTTCTAATCCATAAACGTGTATTTTTAGACATGTATAGCATGGCACTTGATGTAATCTATCATGAACTCTGTAACTTCCTTTAAAATATTTCAACAGACCACAATAAGACATTACTCTAATTGTGCTAGAATGGCTATAATGGAAAAATAAACAACAACAACAAAAAAGAAATGTGGGTTCTGGTTTGTCTACCCTCTCCCTAACTTCATGTCTAGCTTTTTTTTTTTTTTTTTTTTTTGAGACAGAGTCTCGCTCTATTGCCAGACTGGAGTGCAGTAGCACAGTCTCAGCTCACTGCAGTCTTTGCCTCCTGGGTTCAAGTGATTCTCCTGCCTCAGCCTCCCAAGTAGCTGGGACTACAGGCACCCACCACCACACCCAGCTAATTTTTGTATTTTTAGTAGAGACGGGGTTTCACCATGTTGGCCAAGCTGGTCTCAAACTCCTGATCTCAGATGATCTGCCTACCTCAGCCTCCCAAAGTGCTGGGATTACAGGCGTCAGCCACTGCACCCAGCCCACAGTTCATTTTTGGTTTTGTTTTTTCCTCCCAAGAGTGTCTTGGGTACTCTGACTCCCTTTTATTCCCCTATCAGTTTTGGAATCAGATTGTCAAGTTCTACCAAAAAAAAAAAAAAAAAAAGCTGAGCTTTTCATTGGGATTTCATTTGATCTATGAATCAATACAAGAGTTGGCGCCTTTAAGTCTAGGCTCTTCCAATTAATGAACATGTATATCTCTCCATTTATTTAGGTCTTCTTTACTCTCTCAACACATTTTTAAAATAGTTTCCATAGAGGTTTTGTAAGTCCTGTATGAGATGTTATATCTTACCAGGTACTCCTTGGGTACAAGAAGGAGATTGCTTTTCACCCTTTTGAACTGTTCGAAGTTTTTTCTAACCACATGCATATATTTTTCAAAATAAAAATTATTAAGATTTTTGACCTTTCTGTCTGGCAGCAGCCATCAGGTAAGCCAAGATGGGTGCATACAAGTACACCTAGGAGCTATGGAGAAAGAAGCAGTCTGATGTCATAAGCTTTCTTCTGAGGGTCTGCTGCTGGCAGTACCGCCAGCTCTCTGCTCTCCATGGGGCTCCCCGCCCCACCCAGCCCAATAAAGTGCACCAGCTGGGCTACAAGCCCAAGCAAGGTTATGTTATATATAGGATTCGTATTCTCTGTGATGGCCGAAAATGCCCAATTCCTAAGGATGCAACTTACGGCAAGCCTGTCCATCATGGTATTAACTGAAGCCTTCAGTTGATTGCAGAGGAGTGAGTTGGACGCCACTGCGGGGCTCTAAGAGTCCTGAATTCTTATTGGGTTGGTGAAGATTCCACATACAGATTTTTTGAGGTTATCCTCATTGATCCATTCCATAAAGCTATCAGAAGAAATCCTGACACCCAGTGGATCACCAAACCGGTTCACAAGCACAAGGAGATGCATGAGCTGACATGTGCAGGCCAAAAGAGCCATGGCCTTGGAAAGGGCAATAAGTGCCACCACACTGTTGGTGGTTCTTGCCGGGCAGCTTGGAGAAGGCGCAATACTCTCAATCTCCACTGTTGCCGCTAATACAAGTAAAGTTTGTAAAACTCATACCTAATAAATAATTTAGGACAGTCAAAAAAATTACAAAGATTTTTGAGCCAGGTGCAGTGGCTCAAGCGTGTAATCCTAACACTTTGGGAGGACGAGGCTGGCAGACCACCAGAGGTCAAGAGTTCAAGACCAGCCTGGCCAACATGGTGAAACCCTGTCTCTACTAAAAATAGAAAAATTAGCTGGGTGTGGTGGTGCACAAGTGTTATTCTCGCTACTCAGGAGGTGGAGGCAGGAGAACCGCTTGAACCCGGGAGGCAGAGGTTGCAGTGAGCTGAGATCGTGCCACTGCACTCCAGCCTGGGAGATAGAGTGAGACTCCATCACAAAAGAAAAAAAAAAAGAAATTATTAAGATTTTTGAATCAGCACTCTATTATCATTGTTTACACGTCAAAACTCAAAGTAGGCATACAGTGGAAAGACTGTCTCCCACTCCTGGACCTACTCCCAATATTCCCAATCAATCCTTCCCCATAGGTAGCAGCTATACATTAATCTCTGCTTTATGCTTCCAGAATTCTTCATGCACATGTCCCTAAACATATACTTTCTCTTCTCTCAAAATAAATGCCATAGACTGTGTGTCTTTTTGCAGAATCTCTCGCAAGACTCTTGTGGACACGCTGAGAAAACATGGACCCAGGAACTCTGTTACTTGCACTCAACTGAAGCTGAGTCTGCAAGTCCCAATGCATGCCAATAAAGAAAGTTCCACAGGCCGGGTGCGGTGGCCCACGCCTGTAATCCCACCACTTTGGGAGACCAAGGCGGGCAGATCACCTGAGGTCAGCAGTTCAAGACCAGCCTGGCCAATATAGTGAAACCACATCTTTACTAAAAATACAACAAATTAGCTGGGCATGGTGGTGGCTGGCACCTGTAATCCCAGCTACTCAGGAGGCTGAGGCAGGAGAATCACTTGAACCCGGGAGGCAGAGGTTTCAGTGAGTAGAGATTGTGCTAGGCTAGGTGACAGAGCGAGACTCCATCTCAAAAAAAAAAAAAGAAAAAAAAACAAACAAAACAAAAACAAAAGCTCTGCAGAGTTCTCCAGGGTTACACTCTCTTCTCTGCACTGCACCCCCTGCCTTTTTTTTTTTTTTTTTTTTTTTTGAGACAGAGTTTCACTCTTGTTGCCCAGGCTGGAGTGCAATGGCATGATCTCGGCTCCCTGCAACCTCCACCTCCCGGGTTCAAGCAATTCTCCTGCTTCAGTCATCCCAGGTGGGTGGGATTACAGGTGTGTGCCACCATGCCTGGTTAATTTTGTATTTTTTAGTAGAGACAGGGTTTCACTGTGTTGCCCAGGCTGGTCTCAAACTCCTGACCTCGTGATCCGCCCGCCTGTCCTCCCAAAGTGCTGAGATTACAGGCGTGAGCCACTGCACCCGGCCTGCACTGCCCTTTTTAATTTTTGATCACCATTTATTAAGTTACAAAGAGCCAGGCCCAGTGCCGTGCTAAGCACTTTACGTATTTGGCATGTTTTCTCTTTTTCCTTCCTTCCAGCAGCCAGGGCCTATGAACTTACAGGAAGCATGGTGCATAAGGCCCACAGTACTTTTAGGGGCCATGTAAATGTTTTAATTCTTTTAAAATCAGAAGAGAAAATAAATATAACCCTGCCTTTATTACATATATAAATGTAATATATAATTTTTGGTTTTTAGTTTTTGGTATTTGTGAGCAGGAGCTCTGGCGTCCAGGCTGGAGTGCAGTGGTACAATCATGGCTCACTGCAGCCTTGACCTCCTGGGCTCAAGCCGTCTTCCCACCTCAGCCCACCGAGGAGCTGGGACCACAGGTACATGCCACCACTTCTGGCTGATTTTTATTTTTTTAATTTTTTGTAGAGAAAGGGTCTTGCCATGTTGCCCAGGCTGGTCTTGAACTCTTGGGATGAAGTCATTCTCCCACCTTGGCCTCCCAAAGTGCTGGAATTTCAGGCGTGAGCCACTGCACCAGGCCTTGTTATATTCATCTTTATACTAACACAGTCATAAACTATGATTTAAAACACTTTTTTTCTTATGGAGGAAAGAACCCACCAAAAAAATCAGTGTGATCAAGTGTGGTGCCGGGTGCCTGTAGTCCCAGCTACCAGGAGGCTGAGGCAGGAGAATCGCTTGAACTTGGGAGGAGGTTGCAGTGAGCCAAGATCGTGCCACTGCACTTCAGGCTAGGTGACAGAGTAAGACTCTGTCTCAAAAAAAAAAAAAAAAGCTAGCAGTGGCTCACGCCTGTAATCCCAGCACTTTGGGAGACCAAGGTGGGTGGATCACCTGAGGTCAGGAGTTCGAGGCCAGCCTGGCCAACATGGAGAAACCCTGTCTCTACTAAAAATACAAACAATTAGCCGGGCATGGTAGCGGGTGCCTGTAATCCCAGCTACTCGGGAGGCTGAAGCAGGAAAATCACTTGAACCTGGGAGGCAGAGGTTGTAGTGAGCCAAGACTGTGCCACTGCACTCTAGCCTGGGCAATAACAGTGAAACTCTGTCTCAAAAAAAAAAAAAAAAGAAAGAAAGAAAGAAAAAAATCATAATGTGGCCAAACCAGCAACCCTATGTCATGGCTACTATTGCTCTGCAGTTTATCCAATGGAGGAAAGTAAAGTCTGAGAAGTGATTTAGTCCAGGTCAGGTGGCTGGAAAGGGTGGGAACATGGACTTGAACCCAAGCCTAGTGATTCTAAAGCTCCTATGCTGGGCCACTGAGCTGAAGAGACTCCAGTCAGCACTTTCCTATGGAGAGGACATGTCTGGTCACAACTGGGAGGTTTTACCCCATAAAAAGAAGGCTCTGGGGAAATTTGATACAGTCTTCAAATATTGTAAGGGCTGTCATGTGGAAAAGGATTAGCTCTTTTGTGTTACTCCCGAGAGCAGAGCTAGGACAGGTGGGGTGTGGGTGTGTTACAGGAAAGTAGACTCTGTGTGTGTGTGTGTGTGTGTGTGTGTGTGTGTGTGTGTGTGTGTGTGTGTTTGCGATGGAATCTCACTCTGTTACCCAGACTGGAGTGCAGTGGAGTGATCTCCACTCACTGCAACCTCTGCCTCCTGGGTTCAGGTGATTCTCCTGCCTCAGCCTCCCAAGTAGCTGGGACTACAGGCATGCATGCACCACCACACCCAGCTAGTTTTGTATTTTTAGTAGAGATGGAGTTTTGCCATGTTGGCCAGGCTGGTCTCTGACTCCTGACCTTAGGTGATCTGCCCTACTCAGCCTCCCAAAGTGCTGGGATCACAGGCGTGAACCACGGGGCCCCACCAGGAAGGTAGATTTTGGCCCAGTGATATAACAAACTTACTGGATGGGATAAGCCCACTGTCAGTGGTGGTTTCTTCTTTTTTTTTTTTTTTGAGACGGAGTCTCGCTCTGCCGCCCAGGCTGGAGTGCAGTGGCCGGATCTCAGCTCACTGCAAGCTCCGCCTCCTGGGTTCACGCCATTCTCCTGCCTCAGCCTCCCCAGTAGCTGGGACTACAGGCGCCCGTCACCTCGCCCGGCTAGTTTTTTGTATTTTTTAGTAGAGACGGGGTTTCACCGTGTCAGCCAGGATGGTCTCGATCTCCTGACCTCGTGATCCGCCCGCCTCGGCCTCCCAAAGTGCTGGGATTACAGGCTTGAGCCACCGCGCCCGGCCTGGTTTCTTCTTAAGATCAAAGATGAGGAGTTTGACTCCAGTCCCAGACAAGAGAAGCACTGAAAACAAAGCTGTATTGCAGATGATTGCTGCCTTGAGCGGGAAGTTGGACAAGAATTCGATGAATTTTTATGTCCCTTTCAACTCTAAGATTCTGTCTTTGCAGGGCCCAGCATGGTGGCTTATGCCTGTAATCCCAGCACTTTGGGAAACCAAGGCGGGCAGATTACCTGAGGTCGGGAATTCGAGACCATCCTGGCCAACATGGTGAAACCCCGTCTCTACTAAAAATACAAAATTAGCCGGGCATGGTGGTGCACTCCTGTAATCCCAGCTAGTCGGGAAACTGAGGCGGGAGGATCACTTGAAGCCTAGAGGCAAGGGTTGCAGTGAGCCTTGGTGGCGCCATTGCACTCCAGTCTGGGCGACAAAGCGAGACTCTGTCTCTGAAAAAAAAAAAAATTCTATGGTTGCAAATATCAGCAACTAAGCAGCGTAGAGCTGAACTCCCCGCCAAACCTATTTTACCAATTGTTATTGAGCCTTTTTATATACCATTGGTGGGAATTTGAATGGATACTGTTTTTGAAAGTGTTATTTGGTAGTATTTATTAAAATTTAGACTGTTTGGGCTGGGTGCAGTAGCTCACGCCTGTGATCCCAGTATTCTGGGAGACCGAAGCAGGCAGATCAACCAAGGTCAGGAGTTCGAGACCAGCCTGACCAACATGATGAAACTCTGTCTCTACTAAAAACTACAAAAACTAGAGCCAGGTGTGGCAGCTCACGCCTGTAATCCCAGCACTTTGGGAGGTTGAGGCGGGCGGATCACCTGAGGTCAGTAGTTTGAGACCAGCCTGATCAACATGGAGAAACCCCATCTCTACTAAAAATACAAAATTAGCCAGGCGTGGTGGTGCATGCCTGTAATCCCAGCTACTTGGGAGGCTGAGGCCTTAAGATGGCCTGAATCCGGAAGGCAGAGGTTGTGGTGAGCCGAGATGGCACCATTGCACTCCAGCTTGGGAAGCAAGAGCAAAACTCCATCTCAAAAAGAAAAAGAAAAAAACAAAAACAAAAAACAACTACAAAAAGTAGCCAGGCATGGTGGTGGGCACCTGTAATCCCAGCTACTTGGGAGGCTGAGTCAGGAGAATGGCTAGAACCTGGGAGACAGAGGTTGCAGTGAGCTGAGAATGTACCATTGCATACCAGCCTGGGTGACAGAGTGAAACTCTGTTTAAAAAAAAAAAAAAATTAAACTGTATGGGCTGGGCACAGTGGCTCTCGCCTGTAATCCCAGCACTTTGGGAGGCCAAGGCAGGCGGATCACGAGGTTAGGAGCGTGAGACCAGCCTGGCCAATATGGTGAAACCCTATCTATACTAAAAATACAAAAAGTTAGCTGGGCATGGTGGCAGACAGCTGTAATCCCAGCTACTCGGGAGGTTGAGGCAGGAGAATCGCTTGAACCCAAGAGGCAGAGGTTGCAGTGAGCTGAGACCGCACCATTGCACTCTAGCCTGGGCAACAGAGTGAGACTTTGTCTCAAAACAAAAATTTAGATTGTTTATACTTTTTGACTTAGCAATACTTTTTCTTTTTTTTTTTTTTTTTTTTGAAATGGAGTCTAGCTCTACTGCCCAGGCTGGAGTGCAATGGTGCGATCTCAGCTCACTGCAAACTCCCCTCCCAGGTTCAAGCAATTCTCCCGCCTCAGCCTCCTGAGTAGCTGGGACTACAGGCACGCACAACCACAGCTGGCCAATTTTTTTTGCATTTTTCTAAAGACAGGGTTTCGCCACGTTGGCCAGGCTGGTCTTGAACTCCTGACCTCAGGTGATCCACCCACTTCAGCCTCCCAAAGTGCTGGGGTTATAGGCATGAGTCACTGCACGTGTCCTAACAAACATACTTAATAAGTAAATCATGGAGTGTGTAGAGGTGGGAAAGGCTGTGAAGAGAACTTGGGATGTGGGGTGGAGGTGAAGGAGGGTTGCAGTTTTAAGCAGAGTGGTCAGGGTAGGCCTCACGGAGAAGGTGATATTTGAGCAAAGCATTAAAGATCATGAATAGGACACCTCCCACTGTCGTTCTAAGTTGGAAATTCACCAGGAGTTACTTTTTTCCTTTTTCTTTGTTTTAGAGGCAGGGTCCTCACTATGTTGCCCAGGCTGGTCTCAATCTCCTGAGCTCAAGCGATCCACCCACCTCAGCCTCCCAAAGTGCTGGGATTACAGGCGTGAGTCACTGCACCCAGCACTGGGAGACACTTGTGAAGGGCCTGGCATCCAGCAGGCTCCGAAGGACAGTCACTATTATTGTTCATTTTAGTCCTCAAATGAACATGAGTTCTCAAAGCGCTGACCTAAGGAAGATGCCTAAGAGCTTTGCAGTTTGCAAATGAAGAATGGGCAGGGTTTCGGTTCTGGTCACTGTTTTATCTGCCTCCCCAGAAAGGAATAGGAGTATCTGGTCGGAGGGGATGGTTCCCGCCTGTGTGCCCTGTTTGCCTGCGAGCCTGCCAGCCCCTGTCGCAATCCACCCACTGTGTTTCCATCAGAGTAACTGCATGTGGGAGGCTCCTCTGCACTCTCAGTCCTTGATAAATCCCCCACAGGGCCTCCCCCCATTAGGCAATGATAAAGCCATTGGTGTGGTCAGATCCCTCCCAGGACAGGATGTTAACCCTCAGCAGCTCCTGAGCCATGGAAGCTGGTCCCTGTCAATGTCATGGAAACAGAACAAGAGGAGGCTTCAAATCAATCAGTTGCCCACGCTCCCTGATTCCAAGCAGGCCTTATCTAGTGCCTTCTAAAAATGGCCCTGACCCTTTCTTCTTATTTTTCCATTTATTTATTTATTTGTTTATTTATTTAGAGATAGGTTCTTGCTGTGTGGCCCAGGCTGGAGCGCAGCGACTCGATCTCTGCTCATTGCAACCTCCGCCTCCCAGATTCAAGTGCCTCCCAGATTCTCCTGCCTCAGCCTCCCAGTAGCTGGGAATTACAGGCGCCTGCCACCACGCCCAGCTAATTTTTGTATTTTTAATAGAGATGGGGTTTCACCATGTTGGCCAGGCTGGTCTCCAACTCTCTGGCCTCAAGTGATCTGGCTGCCTCGGCCTCCCAAAGTGCTGGGATTACAGGCCTGAGTCCCCGTGCTCAGTCTCTTATTACTTTGTGAAATGAGACAAGGCCCCACTTCTGGTTTTGCCATGTCGCGAAGGTTGGAGTGCAGTAGTGCAGTCTCGGCTCACTGCAGCCTCAACTTCCCAGGCTCAGCTGATTCTCCTAACTCAGGCTTTCGAGTGGCTGGTTCTACAGGCACACACCATCACACCCGGCTAATTTTTGTATTTTTTGTGGAGTCGGTGGGGGTGTCTTACCACATTGTCCAAGCTGGTTTCGAACTCCTGGGCTCTATAATCCACCCACCTCGACCTCCCAAAATGTTGGGATTACAGGCATGAGCCACCATGCCTGGGCCCTGACCTCTTCTTCAGGGTAACAGATATCTGCTAGGATCTGCTGTGGCTTCTACATTCCCTTAAGCAAAGAGAAATGCTTCTTCAAGGGGAGAGGAGAAAAAAGAGATTTCAACCCAAAGCCAGTATAAGCACCCCAAGAGAGGTCAATAAAGTCTCAGTGTGGAGGTGAGGAAAGCCTTCATTGGCACCCAGGACATTGGTGTTGGGATTAGAGGACAGACTAGTGGGGTTTTGACACGTAGAAACGAAGCTTGGTGTCTTAGCACATGGCACAGCAAAGAAAAAGGCCTACAGGCTGTAACTATGGACATAAGCTGTCCTAAGCAGTTCCTTTTGTCTGAAGCATCATGATAAAGAAAATAATAAATAATAGTAATAACAAACATTCTTTATATGCTTGAAACCGTTTCTATAAAAATTATAGTAGTAAGGGAAATTTAACATAACTGGCTGGGTGCAGTGGCTCACGTCTATAATCCCAGCACATTGGGAGGCTGAGGCAGGCGGATCACTTGAGGTCAGGAGTTCGAGACCAACCTGGCCAACATGGTGAAACCCTGTCTCTACTAAAAATAGAAAAATTCGCTGGGTGTGGTGGTGCACAAGTGTTATTCCAGCTACTCAGGAGGTGGAGGCAAGAGAACCGCTTGAACCCAGGAGGCAGAGGTTGCAGTGAGCTGAGACCTGGGTGATAGAAACTCCATTGCAGAAAAAAAAAAAGAAATTATTAGGATTTTTGAATCAGCACTCTATTATCATTGTTTACACATCAAAACTGTAAGTAGGCATACAGTGGAAAGACTGTCTCCCACTCCTGGACCTACTCCCAATATTCCCAATCAATCCTTCCCCATAGGTAGCAGCTATAAATTAATCTCTGCTTTATCCTTCCAGAATTCTTCATGCACATGTCCCTAAACATATACTTTCTCTTCTCTCAAAATAAATGCCATAGACTGTGCGTCTTTTTGCAGAATCTCTTGCAAGACTCTTGTGGACACAGTGAGAAAACATGGACCCAGGAACTATGTTACTTGCATTCAGCTGAAGCTGAGTCTGCAAGTCCCAGTGCATGCCAATAAAGAAAGCTCCGAAGGCCGGGTGCGGTGGCCCACGCCTGTAATCCCACCACTTTGGGAGGCCAAGGCGGGCAGATCACCTGAGGTCAGGAGTTCAAGACGAGCCTGGCCAATATAGTGAAACCACATCTCTACTAAAAATACAACAAATTAGCCGGGCATGGTGGTGGCTGGCACCTGTAATCCCAGCTACTCAGGAGGCTGAGGCAGGAGAATCACTTGAACCCAGGAGGCGGAGGTTTCAATGCATAGAGATTGTGCTAGGCTAGGTGACAGAGCGAGACTCCATCTCAAACAAACAAACAAAACGAAAACAAAAGCTCTGCAGAGTTCTCCAGGGTTACACTCTCTTCTCTGCACTGCACCCCCTGCCTTTTTTTTTTTTTTTTTTTTTTTTGAGACAGAGTTTCACTCTTGTTGCCCAGGCTGGAGTGCAATGGCATGATCTCGGCTCCCTGCAACCTCCACCTCCCGGGTTCAAGCAATTCTCCTGCTTCAGTCATCCCAGGTGGGTGGGATTACAGGTGTGTGCCACCATGCCTGGTTAATTTTGTATTTTTTAGTAGAGACAGGGTTTCACTGTGTTGCCCAGGCTGGTCTCAAACTCCTGACCTCGTGATCCGCCCGCCAGGCCTCCCAAAGTGCTGAGATTACAGGCGTGAGCCACTGCACCCGGCCTGCACTGCCCTTTTTAATTTTTGATCACCATTTATTAAGTTACAAAGAGCCAGGCCCAGTGCCGTGCTAAGCACTTTACATATTTGGCATGTTTTCTCTTTTTCCTTCCTTCCAGCAGCCAGGGCCTATGAACTTACAGGAAGCATGGTGCATAAGGCCCACAGTACTTTTAGGGGCCATGTAAATGTTTTAATTCTTTTAAAATCAGAAGAGAAAATAAATATAACCCTGCCTTTATTACATATATAAATGTAATATATAATTTTTGGTTTTTAGTTTTTGGTATTTGTGAGCAGGAGCTCTGGCGTCCAGGCTGGAGTGCAGTGGTACAATCATGGCTCACTGCAGCCTTGACCTCCTGGGCTCAAGCCGTCTTCCCACCTCAGCCCACCGAGGAGCTGGGACCACAGGTACATGCCACCACTTCCGGCTGATTTTTATTTTTTAAAATTTTTTTGTAGAGAAAGGGTCTTGCCATGTTGCCATGGCTGGTCTTTTTTGTTTGTTTGTTTTTGAGACGGAGTCTCGCTCTGTCGCCCAGGCAGGAGTGCAGTGGCCGGATCTCAGCTCACTGCAAGCTCCGCCTCCCGGGTTTACGCCATTCTCCTGCCTCAGCCTCCCGAGTAGTTGGGACTACAGGCGGCCGCCGCCTCGCTTGGCTAGTTTTTTTGTATTTTTTAGTAGAGAAAGGGTTTCACCGTGTTAGCCAGGATGGTCTCGATCTCCTGACCTCGTGATCCACCCGTCTCGGCCTCCCAAAGTGCTGGGATTACAGGCTTGAGCCACCGCGCCCGGCCGCCATGGCTGGTCTTGAACTCTTGGGATGAAGTCATTCTTCCACCTTGGCCTCCCAAAGTGCTGGGATTTCAGGCGTGAGCCACTGCACCAGGCCTTGTTATATTGATCTTTACACTAACACGGTCATAAACTATTATTTGAAACACTTTTTTCCTATGGAGGAAGGAACCCACCAAAAAAATCAATGTGACCAAGTGAAGTGCTGGGTGCCTGTAATCCCAGCTACCAGGAGGCTGAGGCAGGAGAATCGCTTGTACTCAGGAGGTGGAGGTTGCGGTGAGCCGAGATCATGCCACTGCACTTCAGCCTGGGTGACAGAGTAAGACTCTGTCTCCAAAAAAAAAAAAAAAAGGCCAGCAGTGGCTCACGCCTGTAATCCCAGTACTTTGGAAGACCAACATGGTGAAACCCTGTCTCTACTAAAAATACAAAAAATTAGCCAGGCATGGTAGCGGGTGCCCGTAATCCCAGCTACTCAGGAGGCTGAAGCAGGAAAATCACTTGAACCTGGGATGCGGAGGTTGTAGTGAGCCAAGACTGTGCCACTGCACTCCAGCCTGGGCAATAACAGTGAAACTCTGTCTCAAAAAAAAAAGAAAAAATATAATGTGGTCAAACCAGCAATCCTATGTCATGGGTACTATTCCTCTGCAGTTTATCCAAGGGAGGAAACTAAAGTCTGAGAAGTGATTTAGCCCAGGTCAGGTGGCTGGAAAGGGTGGGAACATGGACTTGAACCCAAGCCTAGTGATTCTAAAGCTCTTACACTGGGCCACTGAGCTGAAGAGACTCCAGTCAGCAATTTCCTATGGAGAGGACGTGTCTGGTCACAACTGGGAAGTTTTACCCCATAAAAAGAAGGCTCTGGGGAAATTTGATACAGTCTTCAAATATTTTAAGGGCTGTCATGTGGAAAAGGATTAGCTCTTTTGTGTTACTCCCGAGAGCAGAGCTAGGACAGGTGGGGTGTGGGTGTGTTACAGGAAAGTAGACTCTGTGTGTGTGTGTGTGTGTGTGTGTGTGTGTGTGTGTGTGTGTGTGTGTTTGAGATGGAATCTCACTCTGTTACCCAGACTGGAGTGCAGTGGAGTGATCTCCACTCACTGCAACCTCTGCCTCCTGGGTTCAAGTGATTCTCCTGCCTCAGCCTCCCGAGTAGGTGGGACTACAGGCAGCGCCACCACACCCAGCTAGTTTTGTATTTATAGTAGAGATGGGGTTTTGCCATGTTGGCCAGGCTGGTCTCTGACTCCTGACCTTAGGTGATCTGCCCTACTCAGCCTCCCAAAGTGCTGGGATCACAGGGGTGAACCACGGGGCCCCACCAGGAAGGTAGATTTTGGCCCAGTGATATAACAAACTTACTGGATGGGATAAGCCCACTGTCAGTGGTGGTTTCTTCTTAAGATCAAAGATGAGGAGTTTGACCCTAGTCCCAGACAAGAGAAGCACTGAAAACAAGACTGTATTGCAGGGGATTGCTCCCTCCCTAGTAGCTGGAACTACAGGCACAAACCACCATGCCTGGCCCCAAAGGGTGATTTTTAAAAATGTTTTGTGAATCTTACCTCAAAAAAAGAAAGAAGGCCGGGTGCGGTGACTCACGACTGTAATCCCAACACTTTTGGAGTGTGAGGCAGGCGGATCACCTAAGGTCGGGGGTTCAAGACCAGCCTGGCCGACATGATAAAACCCCATCTCTACTAAAAATTACAAAAATTAGCCAGGTATGGTGGCGGGTGCCTGTAATCCCAGCTACTCAGGAGGCTGAGGCAGGGAGAATTGTTTGAACCCAGAGGCAGAAGTTGCAGTGAGCCAAGATTGTGCCACCGTACTCTAGCCTGGGTGACAAAGCTAGAACCTGTCTCAAAAAAAAAGAAAAAAAGAAGAAGGAAGGAAGGAAGGAAGGAAGGAAGGAAGGAAGGAAAGAAGGAAAGAAGGAAAGAAGGAAAGAAGGAAAGAAGGAAGAAAAGAAATGTAACTCAAATCAGGCTAATGAGATATGGGGAGAGTTTTGTTAAATGTTTCTGAGGAATTTCTTCCTGGCTCTCTGGCAGAGATCCTGGAAGTCATTCTGTTTTCTCCTCTGAACATTGTAATGCTTGAATACAATGCCTCAAACAGTGTTGATCATCCCACCAACCCTTAAAAAAATGGTGCCTGTCTGTGGTCCTGATGAGATGGGCACTTGCCAAAAATTGTGCCCTGTGCCATGGAAGTGCTGAGTAGATGATTGGGGACTGACATTCAGCCCATGTACTTCTTGGTGTGTGGTTGTATCTTCCCAAGAAAGGAGACTTTTTATTTTTTTAAGGAAATTGTCTGCTGCCCAGAAGAATCTCTCTCTCTCTCATCCATCTGTCCATTCATCCATCCATGGCCCATCCATCTGACCATCTATCCATCCGCCACTCACCTATCCACTTGTCAATCTATTCATTCATTCATTCATTCATTCATTCATCTGTCCATCCATCTATCCATCCATTCATTCACCCGTCCATCCATCCATCCTTCCACCACCCATTCACTCATCCATCAATTCATTCATTCATCTGTCCATCCATCCATCCACCCATCCATCTCTTTATTCCTCATTCATTCAATACTAGAATATTCAAAGTCCCATGTCAGGTTTTTTGTTTTTTGTTTTTTAAGACAGGTCAGCTCTGCTGCCCAGGCTGGGGTACCGTGGCCCCATCTTGGCTCACTACAACCCCCGCCTTCCGGGCTCCACCTCAGCCGCTTGAGTAGCTGGGACTACAGGCATGCACAATTTTGCCCAGCTAATTTTTGTATTTTTTGTAGACACAAGGTCTTGTTATGTTGCCCAGGCTGGTCTCAAACTCCTGCGGTCAAGTGACCCGCCCACCTTGGTCTCCCAAAGTGCTAGGACTACAGGCGTGAGCCACCACATGAGCTGGAATATCTTTTTCTAATTTGGTTAAGGTGACCGTATATTACTAGTGGCCGGCCTGGGGTAAACCGTGAGAATATAAAGAAAGATAGCCACAGCCACAGGCATAAATCAACCCTTAAACCTGCCAAACTGACCAGGCACGATAGCTCACGCCTGAAATCCCAGTACTTTAGGAGGCCAGGTGCTGGATCAGTTGAGACCAGGAGTTCGAGACCAGCCTGGGCAACATGGTGAAACCTGATCTCTACTAAAAATACAATAGTTAGCCAGGCTTGTAGTCCCAGCTACTCAGGAGGCTGAGATGGGAGGGTCACATGAACCCGGAGGTGGAGGTTGCAGTGAGCCAAGATCACGCCACTGCACTCCAGCCTGAGCAACAGAGCTAGACCTTGTCTCAATAAATAAATAAATATGTCAAACATCTAGACTTCTGGTTATGTTTAAGATTACTTTTTTTTAGGCCAGGCGTGGTGACTCATGCCTGTAGTTCTAGCACTTTGGGAGGCCAAGGTGGGTGGATCACTTCAGGTCAGGAGTTCGAGACCAGCCTGGCCAACGTGGTGAAACCCCCTCTGTAAAAAAACACAAAAATTAGCTAGGTGTGGTGGTGCACACCTGTAATCCTAGCTACTCGGGAGACTGAGAATCGCTTGAACCGAAGAGGCAGAAGTTGCAGTGAGCCGAGATCATGCTACTGCACTCCAGCCTGTGCAACAGAGCATGACTTCATCTTAAAAAAAAGAAAAAAAAAAAAGACTAGGCACAGTGGCTCACGCCTATAATCCCAGCACTTTGGGAGGCCAAGGCGGGCAGATCACGAGGTCAGAAGTTTGAGACCAGCCTAGCCAACATGGTGAAACCCTGTCTCTACTAAAAATACAAAAATTATCTGGGTGTGGTGGCACGTGCCTGTAATCCTAGCTACTCAGGAGCCTGATGCGGGAGAATCACTTGAACCTGGGAGGCGGAGGTGGCAGTGAGCCGAGACCACGCCATTGCACCCCAGCCTGGGTCACAGAGTGAGACTCCATCTCAAAAAAAAAAAACTAAGAAAAAAAAAAAAGAAATTGATATTTTAAAACCAGTAAGACAGTTTGATTTGCAACCAGCAACAACAACGAAAACAAAAACAAAAACAAAAAAAACCAGTTTAACCAATAGGAGGGTATTTTGTTTTAAGAGCAGAAAAAATAGGATGAAAATAAATCAGACAGGTAGCTACCTATTTGACACGTTCCTCCAGCTTACTCTGAATAAACCTGCCCAAGTATGCCCAGTATCCACCCATCCCCTGAAAGGGACTGAGGAAGATCTATTATCTAGACAAATTATTTGAGACATAATATTTGGACATCTTAAACTGCCCTGTAATCTGTCATGTATTTTCTGTTTGATTCATCATTGAACAACAAGCCAATTGCTGTTCTTACATACCATTTGATACTCAGGGACATTTAGTTTTTTTTTTTTTTTTTTTGGTGAGATGAAGTCTCAGTCTGTCCCCCAGGCTGGAGTGCAGTGGCACAATCTCAGCTCACTGCAACCTCCACCTCCCAAGTTCTTATAAATGTTGTCTAGAGTATTTTGGAACTCCAAATTTAATTTGACATTCAGACCAAGATGCAATAAAGAAACATTTATTGATCACAAAAAAAGAGAGAAGACCAGGCGCAGTGGCTCACACCTGTAATCCCAGCACTTTGGGAGGCCGAGGCAGGTGGATCACTTGATCCACCAGAGGTTTGGGGCCAGAAGTTTAGGACCAGCCTGGGCAACATGGCGAAAACCAGTCTCTACTAAAAATACAAAAAGTTAGCTGGGCGTGGTGGTATGTGCCTGTAATCCCAGCTACTCAGGAGGCTGAGGCTGGAGGATCACTCAAGCCTTGAAGGTGGAGGTTGCAGTGAGCCAAGATTGCACCACTGCACTCCAGCCTGGGTGACAGATAGAGACTCTGTCTCAAAAAAATAAGAAATGAAAGAGAGAAGGAAGAGAGGCCAGATGATGTGCTGGAGGCTTCTGAAGGGGTACGTAAGTACCAGGAATGGAGAACGTGCAGTTAAGAACAGGAAGAGAAAAATCCTAACCATAGCGCCTTTATTTATTTGTTTATTTGTTTATGTATTTATTTATTTATCTGAGATGGAGTCTCTCTCTGTTGCGCAGGCTGGAGTGTAGTGGCACAATCATGACTCACTGCAACCTCTGCCTCCCAGGTTCAAGCGGTCCTCCTGCCTCAGCCCCTCTAGTAGCTGGGATTGCAGGCACGCGCCGCCATGCCGGGCTAATTTCTGTGTTTGTAGTAGAGATGGGGTTTCCCCATGTTGGCCAGGCTGGTCTCAAACTCCTGACCTCAGGTGATGCACCCGTCTCGGCCTCCCAAAGCGCCGGGATTACAGGCATGAGCCACTGTGCCCGGCCGATGACTCCTTTGACCAGTACTCTCGATTCTGAGTGATAGAAATTCAAATCAGCCTAAACCAACACATATTGGCCCATGGATCTAAAATGTCCAGTGGTAGAGCTGGCTTTGGTCACAGTCCGGGAGCTCAATGGTCTGTGTCACTTGGTTCTACTTTCTCCTTGTTAGTGTCATTTCAACAGGTGATTCTCGCGCAGGGGCAAAGGTGACACCCAACACGTCTGGCTCTATCCTACCTAGCAACCCCAAAGCAAAACTCTGTCTTGTCCAATAGCTACAGCAGATGTCTTGGGTTTGAGCCTCATTGGCCCTTCTTAGGGTCACATGGCCACACCCGAACCAATCAGTGAGACTGGCAGGGCTGGGTGATGTCCTGAATGGCTAGACCTGGAGGTCTTACGCCCACCCCTGCAGCCCCATTGACAGGGCTGAGGGCAGGGAGTCAATGGTTCCCCAGAGGAAAGTTAGGGTACTGTTTCTGAAAACACGGACAATGAAGGCTGAGTGGAAACAGCAGTCGTGGAAAGCACACAACAGACAACTGCCTGTCTTTCTCTCAGCCTCGGCCACTCAGGGCCTCCTTAAATTCCTCCAGTGTGCTAATTGATCCCCCGGGTCTTTTGCACTGTTGTTCAGTGTTTTTCGAATGCTCTTCCATTTCTGTGCCTAAGTAACACCTGCTTATCCTTCAGCTCTCAGCCTCAGCATCATCTTCTCAGGGAAGCTGTAGCAGTTGTGTTTTCCAAATGTGGCCACAATTATTCATTCATGAGTAGATGCTCAATAATATCTTTCAAATGAATGAATGCATGAATAAAAGGTTAAAAATGTAAACAACGTGATCTTACACTCCTATTGAGAAGGGTGGTCTGTGTTTCCTTCCGTTGACTCCAGAAGAGCTTGAGGCTACTGTGGAAGTGACATGGTGTGACTTTTTTGTTTGTTTGTTTTTGAGATAGAGTTTCATTCTTATCACCCAGGCTGGGGTGCAATGATGCAATCTCGGCTCACTGCAGCCTCCACCTCCTGGGTTCAAGCAATTCTCCTGCCTCAGCCTCCCGAGTAGCTGGGATTACAGGTGCCCGCCATCACACCCAGCTAATTTTTGTACTTTTAGTAGAGACAGGGTTTCACCATGTTGGACAGGCTGGTCTCAAACTCCAGACCTGGGGTGATCCATCTGCCTCAGCCTCCCAAGGTGCTGTGATTACAGGCATGAGCCACTGCGCCTGGCCAATAATATCTTTTGAATGCATGAGTGAAAGGTTAAAACGTAAACAAGGTGACTTTGACACTCCTGTTGTGAAGAGTGGCCTGTGTTCCCTTCCCTTGAATCCAGATGAGCTTGAGGCTACTGTGGAAGTGACATGGTGTGACTTCTGAAACTGGTCATAAAAGGTGAAAAGCTGGCTGGACATCATGGCTCACACCTGTAATCTCAGCACTTTGGAAGGATGAGGCAGGAGGATCACTCGAGACCAGGAGTTCGAGACTATGGAGGAGTGGAGTGGACTGGGTTGTGACCTGCCAAGGACAACAAGCAAGACCCTTGTTTTTTGTTTTGTTTGGTTTTTTTTTTTTTTTTTTAATAAAGATGCCTCCCTAGCCAACATGGCAAACGTAGCCTCTAGTAAAAATACAATAATTAGTTGGGCATAGTGGTGCTCACCTGTAGTCCCAGCTACTCAGGAGACTGAGGCAAAATAATCACTTGAACTCAGGAAGTAGAGGTGGCAGTGAGCCAAGATCACGCCACTGCACACCAGCCTAGGTGACAGTGAGATTTTGTCTCAACTGAAAAAAAAAAAAAAAAAAAGATGAAAGTTCCCACTTGGTTGTCTTAGGATGCTCCATCTTGGAACCCAACCACCATGCCATAAGGAAGCTCAAGCAGCCCATGGAGGGGGCCCACATAGAGAGGAACTGGGATCCCTGCCCACAACCCTGGCTGAGTTCCCACCTGACAGCCAGTATCAAATGGCCAGCCATGAGACTGAGCCATCCACAAAGTGGGTCTTCCAGAACCCTGATAACATTGTATTCAGTGACAGAAACCAGACACAATAGGCCATGTAGTGTATATTCCATTTGAAGTGTCTAGAACAAGCAGATCTCTAAAGACAGAAGATAGATTAGTGGTTGCCAGGGACTACGGGAAGAGGGAATAGAAGAAAGTGCTAATGGTATATGTTTTGTTGTTGTTGTTTAGAAACAGGGTCTCATTCTGTCACCCAGGCTGAAGTGCAATGGTGTGATCATAGCTCAGTGCAGCATGGAACTCTTGGGCTCAATTGATCCCCCTGCCTCACCCTCCCGAGTAGCTGGGACCACAGGTGTGTGCCACCACATCCAGCTAAGTATAGGATTTCTTTTTAGGGAAAAGGAAATATCATGGAATTAGATAGCAATAGTTGTACAGCCCTGTGAATATACTAAAAAACATTGAATTGTATGGTTTAACGTGGTGAAATTTATGGCATGTCAATTACATCTCAGAGACAACCAAAAACAAGTGGGTCCTCCAGCCCCTGTCAAGCTGCCGCATGTTAAGCATGCCACGTGGAACACAGACTTGCTGTCCAGGCCACATACTGCCCAAATTGCAGATTTGGGGGTGAAACCAATGATTGTTGTTATTTTAAGTCACTAAGTTTTAGGATAGTTTGTTGCATAGAAACATGAGCTGCCCAGCCTCGTTAACATTGTGGAACCTCATCTCCACTAAAAATACAAAAATTAGCAGGGTGTGTTGGCACATGCATGTCATCCCAGCTACTCGGGAGGTTGAGGCATGAGAATCACTTGAACCTGGGAGGCGGAAGTTGTAGTGAGCCGAGATGGTGCCACTGCATTCCAATCAGGGCAACAGAGTAAGAATTCATCTCAAAAAAAGGAAAGGAAAGGAAAGGAAAGGAAAGGAAACGAAAGGAGGAAGGGAAAGGAAAAGAAAGAAGAAAGGAAAGAAGGAAAGAAGGAAGGAAGGAAGGAAGAAAGGGAAGGAAGGAAGGAAGAAAGGGAAGGAAGGAAGAAAGGGAAGGAAGGAAGGAAAGAGAAAGACATGCTGATACGGAAGCCTTCCCTAACCACCAACCTAGGCTAGGTTATGGCCCCTGTCTGTCTCATAATCTCTGCATTTTTCATCGTAGTATTTATCTCAGTTTGCAATTAAATATTTGATGAATTGCTGCCCTCTCTCTTGGCCAGTGAGCTCTGTGTGAGTAGGAACCGGACCGTGTTTATTTTTTTGAGACAAAGTCTTGCTTTGTTGCATAGGATAGAGTGCAATGATGCGATCTCAGCTCACAGCAGCCTCCACTTCCTGGGTTCAAGCAATTATCCTGCCTCAGCCTCCTTAGGAGCTAGGACTACAGGTGTGTGCCACCATATCCAGCTAATTTTTGTATTTTTACTAGAGACAAGGTTTTGTCATGTTGGCCAGGTTGGTCAAACTCCTGACATCAAGCGATCCACCCTCCTTGGCCTCCTGAAGTGCTGAGATTACAGGTGTGAGCCACCTCACCCAGCCAGGATCCTGTTTATTTTATTCACTGTAGTATCCTTAGTGCCTGGTACATAGTAGATGCTCAATAACATCTTTTCAATGAATGACTTCATGAATGAAGGTTAAAATGCAAAGAGATTTAGGGTTCAAGTGGAGGCTTCCTGGGGTCCTCCTTGTTGAGTGGGAGACAGAGTGACCGAAAAGCAGGAGGATGGAGGTGAGGTAGAGGATTTGTGGATAATGGAGAACATCTGGGAAGGGGAGAAGAAGGATGAGGAATTTGACAAGAGAAAACTGGAGCATAAATATGTTCTTACACACCTAATCCAGGCCCTCTGGTGTCCAGGCAACAAGAATGGAGACCACGGAGGAGTGGAGTGGACTGGGCTGTGACCTGCCAAGGGGAGAATGGTGAGGAAATAGCCACTTTTTTTTTCTTTTTTGAGACAGTGTCTAGCGTCACCCAGGCTGGAGTGTAGTGGCATGATCTCAGCTCACTGCAACCTTAGTCTCCTGGGCTCAAGTGATCCTCCCACCTCAGCCTCCCAAGTAGCTGGAACCACAGGTGGGTATCACCATGCCCAGCTATTTTTTGTAATTTTTGTACAGATGGGGTTTCACCATGTTGCCCAGGCCGGTCTTGAACTCCTGGGCTCAGGTGATCTGCCCACCTCAGACTCCTAAAGTGCTGGGATTACAGGCATGAGCCACTATGCCCAGCCCACTTATCAAGTGCTTATTATGTCCTAGGCACTGTGCTAAGTGCTTTTCTTGCATTAGTTCATTTTATTTTATTTTATTTTTTATTTTATTTTATTCTATTTCTTTGAGAGAGAGTTTCACTCCTGTTGCCCAGGCTGGACTGCAATGGCGGGATCTTGCACCTGGCCCATTAGTTCATTTTATCCACAGTAATATCCCAGGAGTTAGGTACTATTATGGCCTCCTTTTAATAGCTGTAGAAATGGAGGCTCAAGGACGTGTGTGGTGGCTTACACCTGTAATCCCAGCGCTTTGGGAGGCCAAGGTGGGCGTATTACTTGAGGTCAGGAGCTTGAGACCAGCCTGGCCAACATGGCAAAACCCTGTCCCTACAAAAATACAAACATTAGCTGGGCATGGTGGTGCATGCCTGTAATCCCAGCTAGTCGGGGGACTGAGGCAGGAGAATTACTTGAACCCAGGAGGCAGAGGTTGCAGCGAGCCAAGACTGAGCCACTGCACTCCAGCCTGCGCAACAGAGTGAGACCCCATCCAAAGAAAGAGAGAAAGAGAGAAAGAGAGAAAGAGAGAAAGAAAGGAAGGAAGGAAGGAAGGAAGGAAGGAAGGAAGGAAGGAAGGAAGGAAGGAAGGAAGGAAGGAAGGAAAAAAGAAAGAAAGAAAGAAATTAAGGAAGTAAGGAAGAGAGAAAGAAAGAAGGAAGGAAGAGAGAAAGAAAGAAGGAAGGAAGGAAGGAAGGGAGGGAGGGAGGGAGGGAAGAAGGAAGGAAGGAAGAAAGGGAGGGAGGGAGGGAGGAAGGAAGGAAGGAAGGAAGGAAGGAAGGAAGGAAGGAAGGAAGGAAGGAAAGAAATGGAGGTTCAGAGAGGTGCAGCAATTTGCCCAAGGCCACACAGGTAGCCAGGATTCATCATCCAGTTCTGTGTAACAACGGACCTTGCGCAGATAATCAGGATGCTGCAGGGGGGGCTCTAGGTGGAAAATCAAAGCTTCAAGGAGATCAGGGACATATGTGTAAGAATCTTCTCAAGAACCAGTGCAGCAGGGAGGTTCCAGGCATGGAACCAGGTGCCACCTCACCTGACTGAGTTCAAGATTGGCTCTAACCCAAATCACCTGCAAGACCTCGAGCAACATACTTAACCCTTCTCTGCTTCAATTTTATTTTTGTTACATTGATCGAAAGTCTGAAAGGAAAGGAAGTCCTCATTGGTACAGAGGTTAGGAAAATTGGGAGAGATTTTGGAAAGGATATCAGGTTTATCCTACATTCTTTATCAGTATGAAAAAATCCTCCTTCGGGCTTTTTGTTTGTTTTGATTTTTGTTTTTTGTTTTTGGTTTTGGGGTTTTTTTTTTTTGAGACAGTGTCTTGCTCTATCACCCAAACTGGAGTGCAGTGGTACAACCTCGGCTCACTGCACCCTCTGCCTCCCAGGTTCCAGCAATTCTCCCGCCTCAGCCTCCTGAGTAGCTGGGACTACAGGCGCCCACCACCATGCCCAGCTAATTTTTGTATTTTTAGTACAGACAAGGTTTTGCCATGTTGGCCAGGCTGGTGTTGAACTCTGACCTCAGGTGATCCACCCACCTCGGCCTCCCAAAATGCTGGGATTACAGGGGTGAGCCACCACACCCAGCCAAAAAAAGTCTTGATTTGGTTAAGCACAGTGGCTCACACCTGTAATCTCAGAACTTTGGGAGGCCAAGGTGGGAGGATCAATTGAGGCCAGGAGTTCAGTACCACCTTGGGTAACATAACAAGAACTTGTCTCTACAAAACATTAAAAAATAAAAAAAATTAGCCAGGTGTTGTAATGGTGTGTGCCTGTAGTCCCAGCCACTCAGGGAGGTTGAGGTGGGAGGATTGCTTGAGCCCAGGAATTCAAGGTTGCAGGGAGCTATGATTGTACCACTGCACTCTAGCCTGGGCAACAGAGCAAGACCCCGTCTAAAAAAAAAAAAAAAAAAAGGCTAGGCACAGTGGCTCATGCCTGTAATCCCAGCACTTTGAGTGGCTGAGGTGGGTGGATTACTTAAGATCAGGAGTTTGAGACCAGCCTGGCAAACATGGTGAAATCCCGTCTCTACTAAAAATAAAAAAAAAATTAGCTGGGCATCGTGGTGGGCACCTGTAGTCCCAGGTACTCAGAAGGCTGAGGCAGGAGAATTGCTTGTACCTGGAAGGCGGAGGTTGCAGTGAGCCAAGATTGCACCGTTGCACTCCAGCCTAGGCAACAAGAGCGAAATTGTGTCTCAAAAACAAACAAAAAACCAAAAAACTCTTCGTACTAGGATCTGTGAGTTCATTACAACAACTACACATCATAGATTTGTCTAGTCCAGCCCAAGTATCAAATTGTCTACTTGCTGGACAGATGAAACTGAAGGACCTTGAACCGGGTGTCAGACTGTTTTTTCATCTGGCCAAGTCTCTTCCCAGCTGTTTGACCTTGGGCAGGTCATTTTAACTCCCTAAGGCTTGCTGTCTTCATCTTAAAATCAGGATGACAGTAGCATCTACCTCTTGAGATCGCGTGAGAAATAAATGCAAGGATGCATGTATAATGTTTCATACTGTATCTAGTATAGGGTGAGTACTTCTTCAAAAATAACAGCCACACCTTTTCCTAGGATTGCATGCAAAGCAATAATATTGCAAATAAAGGCAGTTGTTGTTTTCTTCCTTAATAAATCAGGAGAGAATTAGGATTCTTTTGGGATTCAGACTAATCTCTTTGAACAAGCAGTTTGCATTTGGTTGCCATAGTGTCCTGGGCCATGAATGGCTGATAGAGAGGCATGTCATATTTTCAACAGTTGCCTTGACTTGTCTGATGAGGAGATGCCATTTCTATTAAGTAGCTGTCTCCAATTTGTAATATTCCATCTGTGGCTTTTCCCAACCCTTATTCTTCAACAGCCTCTCTCTCCAGATCCTGAGAAAAGCCATATCTACCAGGAAGAAAACGACTAAATCGTGGTAAAAGACATTTACCTCGGGAGGCTGAGGCAGGAGGATGGCGTAAACCCGGGAGGCAGAGCTTGTAGTGAGCCGAGATCCGGCCACTGCACTCCAGCCTGGGAGACACAGCCAGACTCCGTCTCAAAAAAAAAAAAAAAAAAAAAAAAGACATTTACCTTTTCTGAACTCAACCTGTAGTTTTTGTCCAACTGCGTTCCCCTGACAAAATGCATTTCAGCAAGTTTTACTTCAAGAATTTGTTAATCTCTAATGCTTTTAGTAAAGAAGGCATTGAATGAATTTATTGCTCATCCCTCTGAAAGTGACCTGAGAATGTCATTGTACTCGGAGGATTTATTTTACTTCCTCTAAAGGACTGAGAGTAATATCCAGCACCTTCCTGCCGCCAAAAACGTTCTACTTTGAGGTCAGGTGCAGTGGCTCATACCTATAATCCCAGCACTTTGGGAGACCAAAGCAGGAGGACCGCTTGAGCTGAGGAGTTTGAGACCAGTCTGGGCAACATAGCAAGACCCCATCTCAATTAAAGACAAAAGTCCACTTTGAATTTGGTTCACACCTACAATGCCAACAATTTGGTAGGCTAAGGCAGGAGGATCGCTTGAGGTCAGGAGTTTGAGACCAGCCTAGCAACATAGTGAGACCTTGTCTCTACAAAAAAAATTTTTTTTTAATGAAACTTCTCACGTGACAATTTTAATCATGAAAGCTATGTACATGCCACAGTCTGGAACTTGGGATCTCAAATGGTCATGGATTTCACGTTCTCTGTCCCCATATAGAAGGGAGGAGGGCTGGCCTTTGGACTCCCCCAAGTCTGGGTTTGAATCCCAGTACCACCACTTTAAGTCTGGTTGCTCTAGACCAGTTATTTAATGTTCTCTCAACATCAGTTTCATCTGTACAATAAACTACCTTGCAGGACTTCATTCGGTCCTTCCGCAAATATTTGTTCTACCACAGCAGAGCGGGATAACAAGGTGTCTGTCCTGTAAAGTAGTCCAGGGTGGGCACCCAATGTGAAACAGAGCCTCAGCCACGCAATGCCACAGCGTGTTCCAGGGTCGGGGAATTCCGGGGAGCTCCCAGGGTGCCTACACTCCTGCTGTGCTCTTGGCACACACTGAGGGGAACGCCCTCTGCTCTGAAATTACTGACTGATGAGTCACCCTCGAGTGCCTGAGGAAGTGGAGCAAGTAGACCACAGGCAGCCTGGACCTGCCATTGGTTTCTAGGATCGAGTCACAGGCTCCTTGGAAGACTCAAAGAGAGATCAATTCGATCAAGGCTCTTGGGCTGGATCAAAGCCTAAGAAGTGGGGGAAAGGGAGGAGGAAGCTGGGCTTCCACGCAGTCTCAGCAAAGGCCTTAGCCTGCAAATATTCTACAAATATTTGAAGAAGGACTGAATGAAGTCCTACAAGGTAGTTTATTGTACAGATGAAACTGATGTTTAGAGAACATTAAATAGCTGGCCTAGAGCAACCAGACTTGCAGTGGTGGAGCTGGGATTCCAACCCAGATCTGGGGGAGTCCAAAGGCCAGCCCTCCTCCCTTCTATATGGGGACTAAGAACAAGAAATCTAAGATTATTTGAGATCCCAAGTTCCAGACTATGGCATGTACATAGTTCTCATGTTTAAAATTGTCATGGGGAAGCCGGGCTCTGTGGCTCATGACTGTAATCCCAGCACTTTGGGAGGCACAGGTAAGCAAATCACTTGAAGTTAGGAGTTCAAGACCAGCCTGGTCAACATGGTGAGACCCTATCTCTACTAAAATATATAAAAATTAGCCAGACGTGGTGGCAGGCAGCTGTAATCTCAGTTACTCGAGAGGCTGAGATGAGAATCACTTGAACCTGGGAGGCAGAGGTGGCAGTGAGCTGTGATTGTGCCACTGCACTCCAGCCTGGATGACAGAGTGAGACTCCATCTCAAAAAAAAAAAAAAAAAAAAAAAATTGTCATGTGGGAAGTTTCAGTTTTTAAAACAATGTTTTCATAGAAACAAGGTCTCACTATGTTGCTCAGGCTGGTCTCAAACTCGTGGCCTACAAAGGCCTCAGCTTACTCCCTCAGCAAGCTCTGCCATTGAGACAATCCTACAGAATTGTCCCAAACTGGGGTGAGAAGGCTGGAACTTGATACCCCAGCATGGATCAGGCATTGGAAGTTGCCTCCCCTCAAGCAAGGGGTATGACCTTGGACCTGGGTGAAGGGCACTGGTGATGCATCTCTATTAGAAGTTTCCTTTATCTCTATGCCCCTCCCTCTTCTCAGACCTTCCACCCCCAAAACACATTTGAGAAGAAGAATCGAATTAGCCAGGAAAGCTTTAGGAAGAAATGACATTTAAACAGACCTGGAGACCAGGCACGGTGGCTCATGCCTATAATCCCAGTACTTTGGAAGGCTGAGGCAAGTAGATTGCTTGAGCCAGGGGTTTGAGACCAGCCTGGCCAACATGGTGAAACCCCATCTCTACTAAAAATACAAAAAAATTAGCTGGGTGTGGTGGTGCACACCTGTAGTCCCAGCTACTCGGGAGGCTGAGGCACGAGAATTGCTTGAACCCGGGAGGCGGAGGTTGCAGTGAGCCGAGATCGTGTCACTGCACTCCAGCCTGGGCAATACAGCAAGACTCAGTCTCAAATAAATAAATAAATTAATAAATTAAAATAAGTCTATGGACAAAAGTAAGGCTGGGTGTGGTGGTTTACACCTGCAACCCCAGCCTTTTGGGAGTTCTAGGCAGGAGGATTACTTGAGCCCAGGAGTTTGAGATCAGCTTGAGCAACATGGTGAGACCCCACGTCTATGAAAAGTAAAAATAGCTGGGCATGGTGGCACGTGCCTGTGGTCCCAGCCACTCGGGAGACTGAAGGACCACTTGAGCCTGGAGGTCGAGGCTGTAGTGAGTTATTAGTTACTGTATGGTTACTGTGTAGTTAGTTACTGTAAGGTGCCACCGCATTCCAGCCTGGGAAACAGAGAGAGACTCTTGTCTCAAAAAGAAAAAAAAAAAAAAAACTTAGTCTCTGTAGAACGCTGACCCTCAATCACTGAGTCCTCCCCAGAGGACTATTTTTTTTTTGAGGCGGAGTCTCGCTCTGTCGCCCAGGCTGGAGTGCAGTGACCGGATCTCGGCTCACTGTAAGCTCCGCCCCCCGGGTTTACGCCATTCTCCTGCCTCAGCCTCCCGAGTAGCTGGGACTACAGGCGCCCGCCACCTCGCCCGGCTAGTTTTTTGTATTTTTTAGTAGAGACGGGGTTTCACCGTGTTAGCCAGGATGGTCTCGATCTCCTGACCTCGTGATCCTCCCGTCTCGGCCTCCCAAAGTGCTGGGATTACAGGCTTGAGCCACCGCACCCGGCCCCCATTTTTTATTTTTTTGAAACACAGTTTCACTATGTTGCCCAGACTAGAGTGCAGTGGTGTGATCACAATCACGACTCACTGTAACCTTGACTTCCCAGGCTCTGGAGGTCTTCTCACCTTAGCCTCTGGAGTAGCTGGGACTACATGTTCACACCACCACGCCTGTCTAATTTTTGTAATTTTTTTTTTTTGTAGAAATGGGATTTCACCATGTTGCCCAGGACGACCTCAAACTTCTGGGTTCAAGTAATCATCCACTTTGGCCTCATAAAGTGTGGGGATTATAGGCGTAAGCCACTGTGCCTGGCTACAAGTTCTTTCTTTCTTTTTTTTTTTTTTTTTTAAATGAAGTTTAGCTCTTGTTGCCCAGGCTGGAGTGCAATGACATGATCTCGGCTCACTGCAACCTCTGTTCAAGCCCGGGTTCAAGCTATCCTCCTGCCTCAGTCTCCTGGGTAGCTGGGATTATAGGCACGTGCCACCACACCTGGCTAATTTTCCTGGGTGGCTGGGATTATAGGCATGCGCCACCATGCCTGGCTAATTTTTGTATTTTTAGTAGAGACAGGGTTTCACCGTTTTGCTCAGTCTGATCTCAAACTGCTGACCTCAAGTGATCCACCCGCCTCAGCCTCCAAAAGTGCTGGGATTACAGACGTGAGCCACCATGCCTGGCCTACAAGTTTTGCTTCACTTGGGCGAACACCTAGTTTTGGGATTACTGGGCCAAGTGTACCTATGACTTAATAAGCAATTGCCAAACTGCTTTCCAAAGAGACTATACCACTTTGTCTTCCAACCAGCAGTCTATGTGTGTTTGCCAACAGTATTATCAGTTGTCTTTATTTTAGCCTTTCTGAAAGGTGTGCATACTTTTTTCTACTATCAACAGTGAATGAATATTCTTATACATATATCCCTTGTGAGTAGGTGTGATTATATCTGTAAGATACATTCTTTTTGTTTGTTTGTTTGTTTTTTGTTTTTTGAGACGGAGTCTCGCTCTGTCGCCCAGGCTGGAGTGCAGTGGCGCGATCTCGGCTCACTGCAAGCTCCGCCTCCTGGGTTTACGCCATTCTCCTGCCTCAGCCTCCTGAGTAGCTGGGACTACAGGCGCCCGCCACCGCGCCCGGCTAATTTTTTGTATTTTTAGTAGAGACGGGGTTTCACCGTGGTCTCAATCTCCTGACCTTGTGATCCGCCCGCCTCGGCCTCCCAAAGTGCTGGGATTACAGGCGTGAGCCACCGCGCCCGGCCAAGATACATTCTTAGAAGTAGATTTGATGAGTCAAAGGGTGTGAAAATCTGATTAGATATTGACAAACTGCCTTCTGGATGGTGGTGTTAATTGCCTACCTACCAACTACGTATGGCAGTGCCTGTTTCAACATATCCCCAGCAATTCAGTGTGTTACTCAATGTCCGTGCATGTTTTTAATGTATGTATATAGGTATTTATTTTTTTAGAGATGGGGTCTTGCTGTGCTGCCCAGGCTTGAGTCCACTGGTTCAGTCATAGCTCACTACAGCCTTGAACTCCTGGGCTCAAGCAATCCGCCTACCTCAGCCTCCTGAGCAGCTAGGACTACAGGAGTATGCCACCATGCTCACTTTTTTTTTTTTTTTTTTTTTTAAAGACGTGGGTTCTTGATTTGTTGGCTGGGTTGGTCTCAAACTCCTGGCTTCAACTGATCCTCTCACTTCAGCCTCTCAAAGTGCTGGGATTGTCAAAGTGCTGGGATTACAGGCATGAACTGCTGTGCCTGGCCATTAGTACCTGTTTTTTTGTTTGTTTGTTTGTTTGTAAGACAGAGTGTTTCTCTGTTCTGTCACCCAGGTTGGAGTGCAGTGGCGCATTCCCAGATCACTGAAACCTCTGCCTCCCGGGTTCAAGTGATTCTCATGCCACAGCCTCCCAAGTAGCCTGGATTACAGGTGTGAGCCACCACACCCAACTAATTTTTTGTATTTTTAGTAGAGACAGAGTTTCGCTATGTTGACCAAGCTGGTCTTGAACTCCTGGCCTCAAGCAATCTGCCTGTCTCGGCCTCCCAAAATGCTGGGATGACAGTCATGAGCCACCACACCTGGCCAGTACGTGTTTTTAAATACAATTTTACTTGAGACAATTGCATGTAAGTATCCACCTCATAGGGTTGTTGGTAAATACTTAATGTAAAGCTTTTAGAGCAGTCCTTATCATACAGAGAGTACAATGAATGTTAGTTACTGTATGATTACCACTGCCCATCAGTCAATCACATTATTATTTGCCTCTCTCGCCGAGTTCCTCGTCAATATATTCAGGAGTTGTTTGGATATAAACTTTCTCAAACTGTGTTTTTTATCTGCTCGCCCATCAACACACCAATAAGCAACACGGAAGACTTCTGTGGACTCCAAAAATGTGTGGGGAATTCCCCCCACCAGCAAGCATACAATTTTTTTTTTTTTTAAGATTGAGCCTCACTTTGTCACCCATAGCACGATCTGCGCTCACTGCAACCTCTGCCTCCCAGGTTCAAGCGATTCTCCTGGCTCAGCCTCCTGAGTAGCTAGGATTACAGGTGCATGCCACCACATCCAGCTATTTTTTGTATTTTTAGTGGAAACAAGGTTTCACCATGTCGCCAGGCTGGTCTGGAACTCCTGAGCTCAAGTGATCCACCCACCTCTGCCTCCCAAAATGCTGGAATTACAGACTTGAACCATCACACCTGGCCAGCAAACATCAATTCTGCAGCTGACACCAGCTGGGTGTCCTTCCATTTAAGCCTGACATCTTCTACCTGAAAATAGTGTCATTTCCCACAGGGTGAGGGCTCCGTCCCCAAGACTGCCCTCCTTCAGACACCAGTCACAAGTCTGGGCCTCTGAAACTTCTGATGGACCGCCTTCAAGTTGGGGCTTCCATGACCCCCATTTTGGGTTCCATTAATTTGCTGGAGCGGCTCACAGAATTCAGGGAAACACTTAATTTTGTTTACACAGATGAAGTGACACATAGGGTAAAGTATAGGGGAAGGGGTGTGGAGCTTCCATGCTTTCCCTGAAAGCAACACCCTTCAAGAACCTCCACATGTTCTGTTATCCAGAAGTTCTCTCAACCCAGTTCTTCTGGGTTTTTATGGGACACTTTATTACATAGGTATGATTGAACACTGTATAGAAATGTGATTGGACAGGCCAGGCGCGGTGGCTCAAGCCTGTAATCCCAGCACTTTGGGAGGCCGAGGTGGGCGGATCACCTGAGGTTGGGAGTTCGAGACCAGCTTGACTAACATGGAGAAACGCCATCTCTACTAAAAATACAAAATTAGCCAGGCATGGTGGTGCATGCCTGTAATCCCAGCTACTCAGGAGGCTGAGGCAGGAGAATTGCTTGAACCCGGGAGGCAGAGGTTGCGGTGAGCCGAGATCACGCCACTGCACTCCAGCCTGGGCAATAAGAGCAAAACTCTGTCTGAAAAGAAAAAAAAAAAAAAATAGCCAGGCACGGTGGCACACACCTGTAATCCCAGCTATCTGGGTGGCGGAAACAGGAGAATCACTTGAACCCGGGAGGGAGAGGTTGCAGTGAGCGGAGATCGCACTACTGCACTCCAGCCTGGGTGACAGAGCAAGACTCCATCTCAAAGAAGGAAGGAAGGAAGGAAGGAAGGGAGGGAGGGAGGGAGGGAAAGAGAAACAAAGAAAGAGAAAGAAAGAAAGAAAGAAAGAAAGAAAGAAAGAAAGAAAGAAAGAAAGAAAGAAAGAAAGAAAGAAAGAAAGAAAGAAAAAGAAAGAAAGGAAAAAAGAAAGAAATCTATTGGACAGAAAGTACGTGATCTGAACCCAGCAAAGCCTGTCTGCTCAGACTTTTCTTGGCCTCTCTCTGCAGCATTTCTTCCTTGAGGGTAGGGGGCAGACCCTCTCTGGAATGAGGGTCTTTTGACCCAGTCAGATTAGAGTCCTGCCTGGAGCAGGTCAGAGGTGGACAGGAGAAGATCAGAGAGGGAAATTCTGTTTCCCGAGGCCTACAGTGCCTCAACATTATAATGAGGACAATGGGAGTTAGATGCCAGGAATTGTGGATTCGAAAATTGATACCTATATCATAACACCACAGCGGTGCTTTTTCTGAGGGACTTAAAAATACCACCTATGGAATTTAGTTAATCCCCAAAAATGTCTTGAAATGTCAGCCAGGAATTCAGTCACTGTGGTTTTACAGAGTAGAGAAACAAGATAAGACCTTTTCAAGATTACAGAATAAATATGTGTCCCACAGACAAAATTAATCTAGTTTGGAGTAGGAAGACATTCCTCTAGGTTACAACCACTTTCAAACTTTTTTGATGGCTGATCACTTTAAGAAATACAACAGGTACCAGAACACACATGTATACCTCAAATGAAAGCTCCAGAAAACCATACTTTCATGTTTTCTATTGTTACATTCCATTTCACTGAAAATGTGCTCATGGGGATCTACTAATAAATAGATTTCAAAACCTATTATTTGGTTAACCAGCAGTTTAAAGAGCATTATCCTAGAATCTAGGTCAAGATACTCTTCCCACCCCTCCCCGCTCCTTTTTTAAGTCTCAAAAAAAAAGCAAGAGAGAAAGAGGAAAGAAAGAGAGAGAGAGAGAGACAGAAAAAGAAAGAAAGAAAGAAAGAAAGAAAGAAAGAAAGAAAGAAAGAAAGAAAGAAAGAAAGAAAGAAAGAAAGAAAGAGAGAAAAGAAAAGAGAGAGAAAAGAAAAGAGAGAGGTAGGGAGGGAGGAAGGAAGGAGAGAGAGAGAGGAGGGAGGGAGAGAGGGAAGGAAGGAAGGAAGGAAAGAAAGAAGGAAGGAAGGAAAGAAAGAAGGAAAAGAAAGAAAAGAAAGAAAAGGCATCTCCCCTTGTCACCCAGGCTGGAATGCAGTGGCATGGTCATGGCTTACTGTAGCCTCGACCTCGTAGGCTCACTTGATCCTCCTGCCTCAGCCTCCTGAGTAGCTGGAACTACAGGGACACATGCTAGGCTAATTTTTTGTTTTGTTTGCTCTTTTTTTGTTGTTTGTTCGTTTTGGTTTTTTTGAGATGGAGTTTTGCTCTTGTCGCCCAGGCTGGAATGCAGTGGTGTGATCTCGGCTCACTGTAACCTCCACCTTCCAGGTTCAAGAGATTCTCCTGCCTCAGCCTCCCGAGTAACTGGGATTACAGGCGCCTGCCACCATGACCAGATAATTTTTGTATTTTTGGTAGAGATGGGGTTTCACCATGTTGGCCAGGCTGGTCTCAAACTCCTGACCTCAGGTGATCCGCCCACCTCGGCCTCCCAAAGTGCTGGGATTACAGGCGTGAGCCACTATGCCTGGCTGTTTGCTTTTTGTTTTGTTTTGTTTTGAGATGGAGTCTTGCTCTGTTCCCCAGGCTGGAGTGCAGTGGCTTTTTTCTAGGCTCACTGCAACCTCTGCCTCCTAGGTTCAAGCAATTTTCCTGCCTCAGCCTCGCGAATAGCCGGGATTACAGGCGTCTGCCACCACGCCCGGCTAATTTTTGTATTTTTAGTGGAGATGGGTTTCACTGTGTTGGCCAGGCTGGTCTCGAACTCCTGACCTTGTGATCTGTCCACCTCAGGCCTCCCAAAGTGCTCGGATTATAAGCATGAGCCACCGCACCAGGCCTTGTTTGCTCGTTTTTAAAGACAGTTTCTCCCTATGCTGCCCAGACTGTTTCCTCTTCCTTTTAAAAAAATAGTTAACAATTATTGATTGTATATTTAAAAATAACTAGAATACTTGTAATGTTTCCAACACAAAGAATGTTTGAGGTGATGTTTATTCCAATTGCCTTGACTTGGTAATGACGCATTGTATATGTGTATCAAAATATCACTTCCCTCCCCAAAATATCATGTCCCTCCCCAAAATATGTATAATTGTGATCTTTCTCTTTCTCTCTTTTTTTCTTTCTTTCTTTTCTTTATTTCTTTCCTTTCTTTCCTTTCTTCCTTCCTTCCTTCCTTCCTTTCTTTCTTTCTTTCTTTCTTTCCTTCCTTCCTTCCTTCCTTCTTTCTTTTTCTTTCTTTCCTTCCTTGCTTCCTTTCTTCCTTTCTTCCTTCCTTCCTTCCTTCTTCCTTCTTTTCTTTCTCTCTCTCTCTCTCTCTTTCTTTTCTTTCTTTCTTTTGAAAGGGACTCACTCTGTCACCCAGAGTGGAGTGCAGTGGTACAATCAGCCAACCTGGGCTCAAGTGATCCTCCCTCCTCAGCCTCTCCAGTAGCTGGCATGCACCATACCTGGCTAATTTTTTTTTTTTTTTTTTTTTTTTTTTTGTAGAAATGCGTCTCATGTTACCCAGCTTGATCTAGAAGTCCTGAGCTCAATTTGGAGAGATAGGGTCTTGAGTTGCCCAGGCTGATCTCGAACTCCTGAGCTTAAGCAGTCCTCCCTCCTCGGCCTCCCAAAGTGCTGGGATTACAGGGATGAGCCACCACACCCGGCCAATGTATCAATTTTAAAAACAAAAGGCGTGGAACCAAAAGTATGCTGGAAGTTCCTAGGAAAGAGGTTTCCTTGCTCTTAGGTGCATTTTTTTTTTTTTTTTTTTTTTTGAGACGGTGTCTCGCTCTGATGTCGAGGCTGGAGGGCAGTGGTGTGATCTCAGCTCACTGCAACCTCTGCCTCCCAGGTTCAAGCGATTCTCGTGCCTCAGCATCCCGAGTAGCTGGGATTACAGGTGCCTGCTACCACGCCCGGCTAATTTTTTTTTTTTTTTTTTTTTTTAGTAGAGACAGGTTTTTGGTTTTTTTTTTTAGTAGAGACGGGGTTTCACCAGACTGGCCAGGCTGTTCTCGAACTCCTTACCTCAGCCTCCTGCCTCAGACTCCCAAAGTGCTGGGATTCGAGGCGTGAGCCACCGTGCCCGGCAGCTCTTAGGTGTACTTCTAATCGACGTTTCTTATTTAGCCAAGTGTTTGGCTCTCCCTGGCATGACAACTGGAATCATGCAACCTCACACTCAGTTTAGGGTACATTATTCCCCTGTTCCTTTTTCTTTACTTCCATGGGATGTTAGAGCTTATTCCTTCATTAGTTAGTTCCACAAAAGGCTCCTGGACTTCTTACGTGCACTGTGTAAGTGCGACTGGAAGAGGACAGGCTGGTGATCTTGGTTAAGTCTCTTCAGCGATGGAGGACCCAGTTTCCTTCTTCGTAAAAACGGCGTGATCATAGGGAAATAATGCACTAAGGTATAATAGTAAGTGCTTAATACAGTGGTTCCCGAGGTGTGATCTCCAGACCAGTAGCACCAGTACCACCTGGGAACTCCACAGAAATGCAAATTCTAGGGCCTCACCCCAGATTTACAGAATCAGAAACTCTATGGGGAGGACTAGGAAGCAATCTGTTTAAACAAGTCTTGGAGGTGATGAGGATTCATGCTCAAGTTTGAGAACCGCAGGGTTAATAGGTGGTAACTATTAGCAGTTGGTACTTGAGGCTGCAGAGACAACGAAAAACTCAGCTGGCTAAAGTTAAGCACTAAGGTGCCAGCAGCACCCACAGGGCTCTCAACTGCCTGGGTCCCCGCCCTCACTCCCGTCTCACTCAACAGGCCCCTCCGAGAGCGCTCGCTGACTGGTGGAGTTTCTGGTCGACATTCACCACCCACCCAACCGCAGAGCGCGTAAACTGAGAGGGGCGGAAGTAGGCGGGGCGAGAGCTGTGTGCCTATTGGCTACAGACCACGCCGCAGAGTGAGTGGGGCGGAGCTGCGCGTGCGCGGGGCCGAGGCGCGCCCCTGGCGGCCGTTGAAAAATGGCGACTGTGGCGGAGTTGAAGGCTGGTGAGTGCGAGCCGGGAGGCCTGCGCATGGGAAACGTCGGGCCATCATCTTGTGGAAAGGATGGGATGGGAGGAGAGAGCGCGGAACACAAGGGTTGGCGTTTGCAGGGGTTATTCTTCGGTGTGAGGGCCTGCGGGGAACGTCTGGCTGCTGTCCCGGCCTGTGCGCGGGGAGCTCTTATGGGGAAGACGTTGCCCACTGGCGAGTTTTAAACCAATTTGGAGCTGAAGGAGTTGCATAATCTTCAAGCATCTAAGAGGCCTATAGGCCTGCATCTTGGGCCCCTGGCGCATCTTATTGGACACTGCCGGGGGCTGGAGGGCTTGCTTGGACCGGTCTTGGCACTCAGGGCTGATGACTACAATTCCCACAACCCCTATTGGGTTAGGCACTGCCCTAAACAATTTGCTTAGTTGTCTCGTTGGATCCTTACAACAAGCTGTTAAGTAGCCCTCCCCCCCCGCCTTTTTTTTTTTTTTTTTAAAGATTGGGTCTCTCTGTCGCCCAGTCTGGAATGCAGTAGTGCGATCACAGCTCCCTGCAAGCTGGAACTCCGGGACCCCAGTGATCCTCCCACCTCAGCTTCCAAATCAGGTGGGAATACAGGCGCTCTTCACCATGCCCGGCTAATTTTTCTATTTTTTGTAGATACGGGGTCTTGCTGTATTGCCCAGGCTGATGTCGAACTCCTGGTCTCAAGCTGTCCTCCCACCTTGGCCCCCTCAAAGTGCTGGGATTACAGGCGTGAGCGCCTGGCCCGTTTTTCATCGGAAGAAACTAGAGGCAAAAAGTTTGGTGGCCAGGCCATTCTCCTGTCTTTTGAGGAAAAGATACTCTAAGCTAGTTACGTGCGAGTCATTGATGACGTTTGTACACTGTTTACTTTGAAGCAAATGTCCAGACAAGTAATAGTAATAATAGTTATCATTGAGCCTCATGTGTCAGGCACTACTCAGCCTGTGTGTTACCTGATTGAAACAACCCTATGGCCGTTTCATAGATTGGGAAACTGAGGTACTGAGAAGTGAAATAGCCCAAAGTGATTTCACTAGAAAGAGACACAGGGTGGGAACCTAGTTGTGATGCACCTGTTTGCCAGGTCTTAATCACTGAGTAATATTGCTGTCCAATAAATAAAACCAGTTCCAGTTTGCAGGGAACCCTGGGTTTAAACTAGTAATTCTTAGAGATTTTAGAGAGGAGACGTGTATAAAAGTGTGTATTTGGGGCACAGGGCTGGTGAACAGTCATAAAACAGCAGGCATGCGTCTGTCCATAAGAACAGACTTCACACGAATCTACAGATTGTGTTCCCAGGGAAATACACATCATATGTAATATTGCATGCATTTTCAGAGGATTTAAAGGTACACTTGGAATGAGCCAAGCACAGTGGCTCATGCCTGTAATCCTAACACTTTGGGAGGATTGCTTGAGCCCAGGAGTTTAAGAGCAGTCTGGCCAACATAGTGAGACCCCATCTTTATTAAAAAAAAAAAAAAAAAAAGCCAGGCATAGTGGCCTGTGCCTGTAGTCCCAGCTACCCCACAGGCTGAAGGAGGAAGATCGCTTGAGCCCAGGAGATAGAGGTGACAATGAGCTACAGTGGTGCCACGGCACTCCAGCCTGGGCAACAAAATGAGACCTTGTCTCAAAAAAAAAAAAATACAAATTAAAAAAAAAAAAGAAAAGGTACTCTTGAAATATAAGCGAGGTTAAAACCTTTCCGAAGAAGTTTTGATGGCCCAGTGTTCTAAGCATAATAGAGGGAAAGATAAAATGGTATGGACCTCCAAAAGGAACCCGGTGAAAACTTGTTTGCCAGCCAGTTACCTTATATTTTATGGGCTTTTACCTTTTTTAAGCACGATCACATTTTTCCTCCTTATTTGGTTCTATCTCTGAGAGGTAAAGCTCATTATTTTAGAGAAGGCAACTGAGGCATGGGTTGGTAATCCACCACTGAGGTGCTGATGAGACATGCTGGCTTTCCTGTTTCCACTGTCACTAATTCTCGTTTCTCTGCCCAGTTTGAGGCTGTCCTGTGTGTAATACAGAGTAGTTGGGACAGGATCCTTGCCAGTGGCAAAATCTCTCCATCTAATTTCCAAAGATGGAATTAGAGAATAGGGGTTCAGTTATGATTCTAAGAGTACAATAAGGCTGTACCTTCCTTTTATGGGCCTGTGACAAAGTCTGATTGGGTGATAACTGTACTTAACCTATTTGCAAGAAGGTTGAAAGGATGCTTTAAAAATGAAAGAAAGGTCAAAAGTCAGTAAAGAGTGTATCTCTTTAGTCATATGATCCAGGGTTATTGTTGATGTTATTTATTGAAGCTTAGAAAGATCTTACGTCCATACTGACTTGGATAAGCTCCTGGGCTCTCTTTATGGATTTCTGTTACTGTGGTGTACTTATTTGGTGCCTTTGGCAAGGTGCAGAACAGTGTTAAACTACATTGATTTCCCAGCAGTATACAGCAATGTATTATAATCCTCCTAGGTGACTCCTACTGAGCTCTTGCTATGTTCTTGGCTCTGTGGATGAGATATGTTCATTCTCTGAAGTTGTCATTTAGCTGGTAGGAACTCTTTGAAAATAGAAAGTTCCAGATCAGTACAAGGGATGGTGCCAATTCAGTCCTAAGATCCCCATTATCTATGCAAAATATGTACAGGCAAATCCCATGATCATAACTACTTTGTCATGGTGACTCTGGCTAATCAGTAAGTTAGGTTTACATTCTGCATACACATCCCTGACTCCTTAAGATGGCATTGATATAGTCACGTGCTAGATTTCTAACTAGGCTTAACATTTCAGAATCCTGCTGTTCTAAGGAATTAACTCATAGTTGTCTTTAAAACAACAAAGAGGCCAGCAGGCATGGTAGCTCACACCTGTAATCCCAGTACTTTGGGAGGCTGAGGCGGGCAGATCACGAGGTGAGGAGATGGAGACCATCCTGGCCAACATAGTAAAACCCTGTCTCTACTAAAAATACAAAAATTAGCTGGGCGTGGTGGGGCACACCTGTAATCCCAGCTATTCAGGAGGCTGAGGCAGGAGAATCACTTGAACCGGGGAGCCTGGAGATTGCAGTGAGCCGAGATCGTGCCACTGCACTCCAACCTGGCGAGATTGTCTCAAAACAACAACGAAAAACCCAAAACAGCTTTTCACTCCCTAAAGGGTTCTGGATTATCAAAGGTTTGTGTTTTTTTTTTTTGGTTGGTTGGTTGGTAAGTTGGTTGTTTTAGACGGAGTCTCTCTCTTTGCCCAGGCTGGAGTGCAGTGGCACCATCTTGGCTCACTGCAACTTCTGCCTCCCAGGTTCAAGCAATTCTCCTGCCTCAGCCTCCCAAGTTGCTGGGACTACAGGCGCCCGCCACCACACCTGGCTAATTTTTTGTATTTTTAGTAGAGACGGGGTTTCACCTTGTTAGCCAGGATGGTCTCAATCTCCTGACGTGATCCGCCCGCCTCGGCCTCCCAAAGTGCTGGGTTACAGGCATGAGCCACCATGCCCTGCCATCAAAGGTTTTTACACAGTAACCCAACAGACTTCTTTTATGGAATATAGTTGTGTTCTTTAATCATCTTTCTAGACCAGAGGTTGTTATGACAAGCAGAACTTGTGTGCAGTGGCAGACACTCTTGAAAATATATGAGAGACAGGGGCTTAAGTTCAGGTCCAAGTAAGCAACTGTAATTCTACCCCCCACCTTTTCCCCTCACTAAAGAATTATGTATTGGCCGGGCACCGTGGCTCATGCCTGTAATCCCAGCACTTTGGGAGGCCAAGGTGGGTGGATCACGAGATCAGGAGATTGAGACCATCCTGGCCAACATGGTGAAACCCCGTCTCTACTAAAAATACAAAAAAGAATTAGTTGGGCATGGTGGCACGTGCCTGTAGTCCCAACTACTCGGGAGGCTGAGGCAGGAGAATTGCTTGAACCTGGGAGTCAGAGGTTGCAGTGAGCTGAGATCACCACCACTGCACTCTAGCCTGGGCGAAAGAGAGACTCTGTCTCAAAAAAAAAAAAAAAAAAAAAAAGAATATGTATTAGACTGGCCGGGTGCGGTGGCTCATGCCTGTAATCCCAGCACTTTGGGGGGCCGAGGTGGGTGGATCATGAGGTCAGGAGATTGAGACCATCCTGGCCAACATGGTGAAACCCCGTCTCTACTAAAAATACAAAAAAGAATTAGTTGGGCATGGTGGCACGTGCCTGTAGTCCCAACTACTCGGGAGGCTGAGGCAGGAGAATTGCTTGAACCTGGGAGTCAGAGGTTGCAGTGAGCTGAGATCACCACCACTGCACTCTAGCCTGGGCGAAAGAGAGACTCTGTCTCAAAAAAAAAAAAAAAAAAAAAAGAATATGTATTAGACTGGCCGGGTGCGGTGGCTCATGCCTGTAATCCCAGCACTTTGGGGGGCCGAGGTGGGTGGATCATGAGGTCAGGAGATCGAGACCATCCTGGCTGACACAGCAAAACCCCGTCTCTACTGGAAAAAAAAAAAATTCAAAAAATTAGCCGGGCGTGGTGGCAGGTGCCTGTAGTCCCAGCTACTCGGGAGGCTGAGGCAGGAGAATGGTATGAACTCGGGAGGCGGAGCTTGCAGTGAGCCGAGACGCACCACTGCACTCCAGCCTGAGCGACAGAGCGAGACTCCTCAAAAAAAAAGAGTATGTGTTAGACTACAGCCCCTGACAATGCTGTTGAGGTAGGAATAAACTTGAATTTGCTCAAATATATTAAGATTAAATCAATGCAACATGAGAACTGTATTTTTTAGTATAAACGTGGCTGGTGGTAGTTAGTGTAATTGTTTAATAATTTGTTACAATGTTTAGATTGAGAGCTGCTTTTGTACCATTTACCTTTTCAACATTTCTTTTCAAAATATGCCTAAGAATGATAAATTTACTCTGTAACCGAAGCCTTAATATTTTATATCAAACAGTTTTAAAGGACACCTTGGAAAAAAAGGGGGTATTAGGGCATTTAAAAGCAAGGATCCGAGCTGAAGTTTTCAATGCCCTAGATGATGACCGTGAACCCCGACCATCATTGTCTCATGAAAACCTTCTAATTAATGAATTAATTCGGGAGTATTTAGAATTCAACAAATATAAGTATACAGCATCTGTCCTCATAGCAGGTAAGTGGTTATTGTTTATCACATAAAATCTGTTTCTCCCCTTTCCCCAATTCTCAGAAAGTGTTTATCCTAGAAATCTAATTATTTTACCAAACAGTGCCATCTGGGTGACTGGGACACAAAAGTCACATGGGCTCTTTCTGTAACTTAAACAAATTCTCACAAGGGAAAATACATAACTTAATAATCACTTAAAGTAGGCATATATTTGGAAAAATCATCTATAATTCCTGGTACTAAGAATAAGCAATTGTTGACTTTTTGTCCTGTTTGCCACCAGTTTTTTCCTGTGTATTAGGCTTTGAAAATATACGCTGATTAAATATATTATTTATTAAGAAATAGGCTGGGTGGGTGGCTCACACCTGTAATCTCAGTGCTTCGGGAGGCTGAGGCAAGAAGATTACTTGAGCCCCGGAGTTCAAGACCAGCCTGGGCAACACAGGGAGACCCCATCTCTGCAAAAGAATTTTTTAAAATTAGCCATGCATGGTGGCACGTGTCTGTAGTCCTAGTTGAGGCTGAGTGGGGGCCCAGGGAGTGGGGGGATCATGTGAGCCCATGTGCTCTGGGCTGCAGTGAGCCATGATCGCATCACTGCACTCCAGTCTGGGCAACAGAGAGAGACCCTGTCTCTTTTTTCTTTTTCCAGAGACAGAATCTCGCTCTGTTGCACAGGCTGGACTACAGTGGTGTGATCATGGGTTATTGCAACTTTGACCTCCCGGGCTCAAGCAGTCTTCCTGCGCCAGTCTCCTGAGTAGCTGGGACCACAGGTGCATCCCTCCACGCCCAGCTAAATGTTTTATTTATAGAGGTGAGCTCTCACTATGTTGCCCAGCCTGGTATTGAACTCCTGGGCTCAGGTGATCCACCTATCTCAGACTCCCAAAATGCTGGGATTACAAGCATGAGCCACTGCACCCAGCCCCTGTGTTGTTTTTTTTTTTTTTTTTTTTTGAGATGGAGTCTCACTCTATCGCAGTCTCAGCTCTCTGCAACCTCCACCTCCTGGGTTCAAGCAGTTTTCCTGCCTCAGCCTCCCAAGGAGCTGGAACTACAGGTGTGTGCTAGCACACCCGGCAAATTTTTGTATTTTTTTAGTAGAGACGAGGTTTCACCATATTGGACAGGCTGGTCCAACTCCTGTCTCTTAAAAAAAAAAAAACTCTCCCTCTCTATATATAGGTATGTAGATATCTGTGTGTGTGTGTGTATGTGTCTGTGTGTATATATCTATCTATCTATATATATATAAAATGGAGATAAAACTTTGAAGTGTTACTACTATGTAGTGGTTAGGTATATTTACAAATGTATGTATCTAAAAGCATGATATTTTTAAAGGACTAGGCATTATATTAGGTTATTCTTGGATTGCTATAAAGAAACACCTGAGACTGGGTAATTTATGAAGAAAAGAGGGGGTTTTTTGTTTTTTTTTTAGACAGAGTCTTGCTCTGTCACCCAGGCTGGAGTGCAGTGGCGCAATCTTGGCTCACTGCAACCTCTGCCTCCTGGGTTCAAGTGATTCTCCTGCCTCAGCCTCCCAAGTAGCTAGGACTACAGGCACGTGCCACCACGCCCGGCTAATTTTTTGTATTTTTAGTAGAGACAGGGTTTCACCTTGTTAGCCAGGATGGTCTCAATCTCCTGACCTCGTGATCCGCCCGCCTCGGCCTCCCAAAGTATTGGGATTACAAGTGTGAGCCACTGCGCCCGATTGAAGAAAAGAGGTTTACTTGGCTCACGGTTCTGCAGACTGTACAAGCATGGTGCTAGCATCTGCTCAGCTTCTGGGAGGCCTCAGGGAGCTTTTACTCACTGCAGCAAGCATGTTACATGGTGAAAGCAGGGGCCAAGTGTGGGGAAGGTTAGTGCCACACACTTTTAAATGACCAGATCTCATGAGAACCCACTCACTGTGGTAAGGACAGCACCAAGCTATGGGGGATCCACCCCCACGACCCATACTACTCCCGCCAGGTCCCACTTCCAACACTGGGGAGTGCATTTCAACATGAGATTTGGGCAGGGACAAATATCCAGACTCTATCAGCGGGGAAACTCCAAACTCATCCTAGTGGTAGGAGGCAGAGAATGATATTGGGGGTTGGCGGTCGGCAGTTGAAGATAAATTTCCTTTATCTGTTGAATTTTATTTCTTAAGAAACAAAATTTTTCTTCAAGTGTAATAGTTATTGAGTGGTGAGAATATTTTTAACACCTTCTGCTGACTTTTTAAATGTCTTCTCTCAAAAAAGTGAGGAGAGACTGGATATAAATAAGTCAGAATCCTGGTTACTCCTGGACTTGGTGGGGTGGGAGATGAAGTTGGGGCGTGGTCCAAGGCACCCTAATGTACATCATCGGATTCCCTTGCTTCAGGTTCTGTCTCTGCTTTGACTACTTCATGCCTCAGAGATGTGCCTCAGCAAAGAAATGAGGCCAGGAGGTAGATTTTGCAAGACAGAGTGAATTCTTTGTGAAGTTAGAATTTTTCATTACAGATCTTTTATTTAATATTAAACATACATCTTAACTACATAAAGACTCATGATTTTTATTGGTTTAAGGATCTTTGATATCAGCATCTCTACTTTCATTAGTTTGTTATAGATGGCTGTATGATACCAGTTACACCCAGAAAAGAAGAAATTATGAAAATATCTGTTAGGGACTTGGGCTTCACTAGAATGAAATATAGTGACAGTAGTCAAGTTTTCATATTAAATGTTTTGGCTTTTTTTAAAAAACTGGGATATAATTTACATACAATAAAATTTACCTTTTCAACTGTACAGTTCTATAGCTTTAGTCAAATGCCTGCAGTTGTGTAATTACTACCAGATCACAATCAAGATATCACCAGCCTTTTTGGCATCAGGGACCGGTTTCGTGGAAGACAATTTTTCCATGGCCCTGGGAGGATGGTTCCGGATGATTCAAGCATACTACATTTATTGCGCATTTTATTTCTATGATTACATTATAATATATAATGAAATAATTATATAACTCACCATAATGTAGAATCATTGGGAGCCCTGAGCCTGTTTTCCTGCAACTACATGATCCCATCTGGGGGTGATGGGAGGCAGTGAGAGATCATCAGGCATTAGATTCTCATAAGAAGTGTGCAACCCAGATCCCTCGCATGTGCAGTTCACAACAGGGTTCACGCTCCTATGAGAATCTAATGCCGCCAACAGGAGGCAGAGCTCAGGCAGTGATGCAAGGGATGGGCAGCAGCTGTAAACACAGATCAAGCTTCGCTCACTTGCTTGGCCACTGCTCACCTCCTGCTGTGCGACCCGGTTTCTGATCTGTGGCCCAGGAGTTGGGGACCCCCGCTATAGATGGAACCATTCAGGATGTAGCCTTTTGAGTCTGCCTCTTTTCACTTAGTATAATACATTCAAGATTCAGCCATGTTTGTTTTCCTTTGAACACTGTTCTATTGTGTGGCTGTGCTAGTTTACTCATCTATTACCAGTTGATGGGCATTGAGTTGTTTCTAGTTTTAGCAATTAGGAATCAAGCTGCCATAAACATTTACATACAGGTGTTTGTGAGAACATAAGTTTTCTTTAGTCGTGGGTAGAAAGGTAAGAGTGGGATTGCTGGGTTGTGTGGTTAAGTGCATGCTCACCTTTATGAGAAAACTGCTCAACTGTTTTCCAAAGTGGCTGTACCATTGTGCTTTCCCACCAGCAAAGTGTGCAAGTTCCAGTTGCCCCACTGGGGTTAATTTTAATTTTAATTTTTATTTATAATTATTGTTACCAATTGGATATTCTTTTCAAAAATAACTTATTGGTAAACAGACTTCTAAAATTTAGTATTATAATTGGGATATAGAAACGATATTTTCCCAACCAAACACTGGGGAATTTAAAAATTGAATTTATGTTAAACTGTATTAAGACATGCATTTAACAAAAGAGATATTTTGAAAGTCATAAAATCACAGGCAATTTCATCTGTCTTGGTATGTGTTGTCATCATTCTTCCAAAATCTGAAAAGTGTATGTCTGGTAAATGTGATTCTTTTCAAAATCTTACTTGCTTTTTAGTTTAATAGGCTCAGTGTTCTCATGAATTTCTTCCAGAATCTGGTCAACCTGTCGTTCCATTGGACAGACAGTTTCTCATCCGTGAACTAAATGCATTTGAAGAATCAAAGGATAATACAATGTAAGAATTTTTTTTTAAAGAAGTTTCCAAATATTGTATTAGAGTCATAATTGCACCATGGTGGTTTTACTTCATTTTAATTCAAGTATTTGTTCAGATCTAGTGTGTGTCAAACATTGTACTAAATCCAGGGTGTGTAGCAGTGGACAAGTCAGATGAGGTCGGTGTTTGCTGAAGCTAAATTTCCATGGCCTCAGAGTGACTAAGCATCTTCTTTCTGGGGTTAGCTCCTTTTGACTTCTTGATCCTTTGTCTTTCTAAGGCTTTGTTCTTTTTTTTTAAAATTTATAATTTCAACTTTTATTTGTATTTTCAAATTATTTTTGTAGAGATAAGGCCTCACATTATTGCCCAGGCTGGTCTTGAACTCCTGACCTCAAGTGATCTTCCTGCCTTGGCCTCCCAAAGTAGTAGGGTTGCAGGCGTAAGCCCCCCATGGCTGGCCTCTGAGACTTCGCCTTGTCAGTTGTTTTCTTCATATTTAACTCTTCCTTCACTTCAACTTAGGAATGTACTCAGATCTCTCCTCTCCTGAAAAAAAACAAAAAAAACAAAAAAACAACCTATGAACTTCCAACCCTCAGCTTCTGCTTGAATTCCTTTTTCTATCAAGATGACTGAATCAGCCCACTGCTTTCGTTACTATTACTCTCTCCTTTGCCCTCCATGCACCTCCTCTCACTAGCTATGCTCTTGAAAAGGAGGATGACCACTTTCTAGTTTTCTTAGGTTTTTTCTATTTCAGTGTTTCTTAAACTTTTTCAGGAGGGTTCCTGTATGGCCAAAAAAAAAAAAAAAAGTACATAGGAAACCTGAGAACATAGCTTAAAGCAGCCTTTTTTAAAAAATCTAGAACTTCCTTTGAAGCCTTATGTTTTCTTATCCTAGAAGGTCTTAAGGCCAGGTGAGGTGTCTCATGCCTGTGATGCCAGCACTTTGGAAGGCTGAAGTAGATGGATCACTTAAGCTCAGGAGTTCAAGACCAGCCTGGGCAACATGGGGAAACCCCATGTTTAGCCAGACGTGGTGGCTCATGCCTGTAATCCCAGCACTTCAGAGGCTGAGGCAGGTGGATTACCTGAGGTCAGGAGTTCAAGACCAGCCTGGCCAACATGGTGAAACCCCATCTCTACTGAAAATACAAAAAGATTAGCCAGGCATGGTGGCGTGTGCCTATAGTCCCAGCTACTAGGGAGGCTCAGGCATGAGAATTGCTTTAACCTGGGCAGCAGAGGTTGCAGTGAGCCAAGATCATACCACTGTATTCTAGCCTAGGTGACAGAACCAGACCCTGCCTCAAAAAAAAAAAAAAAAAAAAAAGTTCTTAAAAGTTGTTTGCTTTACCGTACAAATGTTTTAAATGACATTCCAGTTAAATTTAACTCTCCCACAAATCCTTGTGTAAAATTAATGTTCCAGGATCATATACTACCTTTGTCATTGTGTGTATAGTGAAGTCCCAGTTGCTTAGCATAGCATTTTAGGCCTCTATCTTTCTACCCCATCTGTTGTTGAATCTGCTTACACCTGATTTCTGATTGTGCCCTGAAGACATTTTGCAACTTTATGCTGCTTTGCCTTGTAAACCATTCCCTTATCCCAGAAGTCCTAGATCACCTTTCTCCCTCTTAACTTCTATTGGAGCATTTTCCTTTCTGTTGGCCCTGTTCAGATAGTAACTCCTTTATGACAGTTTCCTTTTTCTCTTCCCCTCATCTTCCCGTGTTTCTTTTTCTTTTTCTTTTTTTTTTTTTTTCCTTTTTTTGAGATAGGGTCTCTCTCAGTTGCCCATGCTGGAGTGCAGTGGCCCCATCTCAGCTCACTGCAATCTCCTCCCGGGATTCTCCTGCCTCAACCTCCTGAGTAGCTAGGATTACAGGTGTGCACCACCATGCCCAGCTAATTTTTTTTTCATATTTTTTAGTAGAGATATGGGGTTCCACCATATTGGCCAGGCTGGTCTTGAACTCCTGGCCTCAAGTGATCTGCCCACCTCCACCTCCCAAAATGCTGTGGGTTTTATTTTGTTTGTGTTTTCAAGGCGGGGTTTCACTCTGTTGCCCAGGTCTCTAGAGTGCAGCGGCTTGATCATGGCTTACTGCAGCCTTGAACTCCTGGGCTCAAGCGATCCTCCCACCTCAGCCTCCCATGTAGCTGGAATTATAGGCATGTACCAGCATGCACCATCATGCCTGGCTAATTTTGTATTTTTTGTAGAGATGGTGTTTTACCACGTTAGCCAGGCTGGTCTCCAATTCCTCGGCTCAAGTTATCCACCTGCCTTGGTTTTCTAAAGTGTTGGGATTACAGGCATGAGCCACTGCACCTGGTGACAAGTGTTTTGAAAAGTATTAAAACTGTGTAATTGAGAACGGTGGGAAAAATAATTGGGGGAATCTAAGTGTGACTTAGGATGAGCAGTGAGGTATTACATGGTTTAATACAAGACAGTATTTTACATTTAGCAGTTGATGGAAATAAGCAATGATTTTACTCCTACTGGCTTCTTGGTAGCTTTTGAGATACCTACTTCAGATGGAAGTATTAAGAAGTTTGTGCTTGCTTTAGCAGCACATATACTAAAATTGGAGCAGTACAGAGATTAGCATGGCCCTGGCAAAGGGATGACATGCAAGTTCGTGAAACGTTTCATATGTTTTAAAAAAAGAAGGCTGGGCCCGGTGGCTCACGCCTGTAATCCCAGCACTTTGGGAGGCTGAGGCAGGCAGATCACAAGGTCAGGAGATTGAGACCATCCTGACTAACACGGTGAAACCCGTATCTACTAAATATACAAAAAATTAGCCAGGCAAGGTGGTGGGTGCCTGTAGTCCCAGCTACTCCTGAGGCTGAGGCAAGAGAATGGCATCAACCCAGGAGGCGGAGCTTGCAGTGAGCTAAGATCGTGCCACTGCACTCCAGGCTGGGTGACAGAGCGAGACTCCGTCTCAAAAAAAAAAAAAAAAAAAAAAAAGTTGCTGAAACAGCTTTAGTTTTTAAAAGTTAGGTAACTTCTTTATGTCCTTGTTTCTCACGGTTCAGTGATTGGCATTCACAAAGTTTGCCATAGTCACATATTACTCATTTACTTACAGATCTACAGTGTTGCATCTAAAACCATTGAGGCCAGATATATGTTTGAAAATCCAAACGTTTTCAGGTTTTAAAATGACATGCCTGTAGTCCTAGCTACTTAGGAGGGTGAGGCAAGAAGATTGCTTAAATCCTGGAGATCGAGGCTGCAGTGAGCCATGATCTTGCTGCTGCACTCCAGTGTGGGCCACACAGCAAGAGTTCAATTCTTTTTTTTTTTTTTTTTTGAGATGGAGTCTCGCTCTTGTCATCCAGGCTGGAGTGCAGTGGCGCGATCTCGGCCCACTGCAACCGCCGCCTCCCAGGTTCAAGCGATTCTCCTGCCTCAGCTTCCCAAGTAGCTGGGACTGCAGATGCGTGCCACCACGCCTGGCTAATTTTTTGTATTTTTAGTAGAGACAGGGTTTCACCATTTTAGCCAGGATGGCCTCCATCTCCTGACCTCATGATCCATCTGCCTCGGCCTCCCAAAGTGCTGAGATTACGGGTGTGAGCCATCACGCCTAACCCGAGACTTCAATTCTTTTTTTTTTTTTTTTTTGAGACGGAGTCTGGCTCTGCCGCCCAGGCTGGAGTGCAGTGGCTGGATCTCAGCTCACTGCAAGCTCCGCCTCCCGGGTTCACGCCATTCTCCTGCCTCAGCCTCCCGAGTAGCTGGGACTACAGGCGCCGCCACCTCGCCTGGCTAGTTTTTTTTGTATTTTTTAAAGTAGAGACGGGGTTTCACCGTGTCAGCCAGGATGGTCTCGATCTCCTGACCTCGTGATCCGCCCGTCTCGGCCTCCCAAAGTGCTGGGATTACAGGCTTGAGCCACCACGCCCGGCCGAGACTTCAATTCTTTAAAAAAAATAAAGTAATATGGTACATATGCCAAATACTATATATATGTGCTAGGGAGTCCTGAAGTAGTGTTCAACAATCACGTTAATTTTTTTTTTTTTGAGATGGAGTTTTGCTCTTGTCGCCCAGGCTGGAGTGCAATGACACGATCTCGGCTGACCGCAACCTCTGCCTCCTAGGTTCAGGCAACTCTCCTGCCTCAGCCTCCTGAGTAGCTGGGATTACAGGCATGGGCCACCACACCCGGCTAATTTTGTGTTTTTAGATAGGGGGTTTCTCCACGTTGGTCAGGCTGGTCTTGAACTTCTGACCTCAGGTGATCCTCCTACCTCGGCCTCCCAAAGCGCTGGGATTACAGGCATAAGCCACCGCACCCAGCACATTAATATTTTCACACAAAGTAAGATAAAGTCTGTAATAGCCTTGTTAGGTCAACCCTTGCCATCTGATGATTTTTTTTGCCAGATATATGAAGAAAGTCCAGTTTTCAGAATTTTGCATTTCAGAATTACAGGCAAGGTATTGTGAGGACGCACTTTTCTTTAAATTATCTTTTTGAAACGTATTTTTAAAAATAAACCTTAATCCATGAATTTGCACGTTGCCTCTCCCTCCTGGACTCAAGCGATCCTCCCATCTCAGCCTGCCCGTAGCTGGGACCACAGGTGCATATTTCCTTGTGTGGCTAATTTAAAATCAAATTGCTGTAGAGCTAGGGGACTCACTGTGTTGTTCGGGCTGTCTCAAACTCCTGCTTAAGGTCAGGCTGGCCCCCCAAAGTCCTGGGATTACAGGCCTGAGCCCCCATATCCAACCCAAAATTTAATCACAAGTAAATTTTATTGACTATCAATTTAAAAAATAAAATTTTCAACATTTAAAAATCATCTTGAACCAATTAACACTTTGGGGAAGATTAAAGTAAACGAAGAGACCTGTTTTATATTACTAGGTGATGCTTTCATAAGAGTTGAGGCATCTTATTAAATAAAGAAACTTACTTTCCTGGTTTCCTTGTTGCATGGAAAAATTGGTATGATATTATTCCAGAATTTGGTGGCTTAAAACAACAACATAGATTATTTGTGGGATATTTGGGGATTTGGGATCGGCTTAGTCACGTAAGTCTAGCTCAGGCTGCCCCGTGAGGTTGTAGTCAAGATGCCAGCCAGGGTTGTAGTCTGAAGCCTTGAATGCGGCTAAACTATCAGCTTGCAGACTCATAATAATATTGACAGGCGGCCTCAGTTTCTTATCGCATGTACCTTTCTGGGGCTGCTGAAGTGTCCTGAGGCATCTGACTTCTCCCAAAGGCAGCAATCCAAGAGAGAAAGCAAGGAGGAAGCTGCAATACCATTACCACATGACCTCTGAAGTCAGCCTTCTGCCAATTAGAAGTGAGTTCAGCTCACACTCAAAGGGAGGGCAATGAGAAGGGAGTGTCATACTGTAAACCATTATACCAGCTAGTAAACAGATACATATCTCAAAAAATAAATCCTCCCCACAAATATATACACCTGCTATGTACCCACAAAAATTAAAAATAAAAAAGATTAAATCCTTTTAATTATATTTTCAAATATGAGATTGGAAACAAAGGAAAACATTTCTGTTGTACCACTCTTTATTGTCAGCAGAGCAGCTTTCCTTTATGCAAGAGTACTAATAGAAACCCCCAGGCAGCACATTGTAAGGAAAAGAATATGGGATTTGGGGTTCAAGGGTAAACTTTATTTACTGTCTGAGGGAATCTAGCAAATCTCCTGGCTGTGGTTTTCTCCTTTATAAATTGCAGTTGATGATTTTGACATTACATGATGAGGATCAGAAGAGAAGAGGTATGTGTTCTGTAAACTATAAAGAAGATTTTAAAATGTTAGGTAATATAAATATTAATCTAAATAAATGTTAGCTACACAGGAGCTAACATTTACGTACTATTTCATATGTGCCAGGCACAGTAAAAAACACTTGACATTTATTAACTCATTTAGTGCATAACAGCCCTGTAAGGGAGGGATGGTGCTTATCCTAATTTGTAAAGGAAGAAACACTTATGAGGCTGGAGAGGTTAAGAATCTTACAGAGTCCCACAGCTAGCAAATGGCAAAGCCAGGATTTGAACCCAGGTCACCTGGCTCTCAGGACCTAAGACTTTTTCAGGGCAAGGACTTATTAATCAAGAGGTGTTTATTGAATACCTGTTGTGTATTAGATGGGGTTAGGTGTTGGGAAATAGTCAACTGGACTTTGGAGTTTAAAAGATAAATTCCTGTGGATTAATAGAAATTATATTTCAGTGTAGATGAAATTTAAGTTGTTAACATGTTTTCTCTGGGTTTTAAAATTGTCGTGAAATTAAGTGGTACTCTGAAATTTAAAAGTACGAACAGTTTGCAGTTTGGATAATAATCATGCAGCTTTTTCAAGTCTAGTGAATCACTTGGTCATTTTGATGTCAGAGGTTACCTTTTAAAGAATAAATGTTTTAAGTTTTTCCTGTTCACGCAGATTGGTTACTTTTGGTTTTGTTTTGTTTTCTTCCTGCTATAGACCTCTTTTATATGGGATTTTAGCCCATTTCTTGCGTGGAACTAAGGATGGCATGCAGAATACATTTCTGAAAGGGCCTTCACTTCAGCCTTCAGACCCAAGTCTTGGCAGACACCCTAGTAGAAGAAAGCCAATGGGTATGAGTTTTCTGAGATACATCATTTAGCGGTCAGCAAATATATTTTCTTCCTATATATTTTTCTTTGGAGTCTTTACTGAGCTTTTGAGTCATAGTTTAATTCTGCTTATATCTAATATGGTTAGCCTGTGTTACTCCAAGAAACAATGCTTTTTGGAAAGAATCTTGGGCAGGGAAGGGTGGGAGGCATAACTGGGCAGAATTCTTAGATGTAATTTCTTTATAGAAGTATTGAAAACTCCGGGCCAGGCACCGTAGCTCATGCCTGTAATCCCAGCACTTTGGGATGCCGAGGCAGGTGGATTGCTTGAGGCCAGGAGTTTGAGACTAGCCTAAGTGACATGGTGAAACCCCATCTCTCTTTTTTTTTTTAATTAAAAAATTACATTAATTAAATTTTTTAAAAAAATAAAAAAGTATTGAAAACTCCAATTTTCATGTAAATTCTTAGTCTTTGGAGCAGCTTAGATCCTTAGTATACTGAATAAATAGCTTTTTATTAAGTAATCTTTTTTTTTTTCCTCTCCATGACTGCAAAATAAAAGGTAAGATTGCTAAATACAGATAGAGAAGTCATTTACATTTTTAGGACACTGTTTATGTTAGAGTGGAAGTTACCTACAAGTTACAGATTCTTAGGAGAATGGCCCACATTTCTTTCAGATTGCCTGTGTTTTAAATGAGCTTTTAGTAGCTTTTAAATTTTTATGTATTTTTTTGAGACAGGGTCTCACTCTGTCGCCCGACTAGAGTGCAGTGGTGCGATCATAGCTCACCGTAACCTTGAACTGCGGGGCTCAAGCAATCCTCTCACCTTCTTGCCTCGTCCTCCCAAGTAGCTAGGACTTCAGGCACCATACCCAGCTAATTTTTAACTTTTGTAGAGATGGAAGTCTCACTATGTTCACTGGACTGGTCTTGAACTGGGTCTTAAGTGATTTCCCACCACGGCCTCTCAGAGTGTTGGGGTTACAGGCATGAGCCTGTACCTGGCCCTCATTTTGATTATCCCAGCAATGGGATCCCATTTTCACCATTTGAAATGAGCGGGTTATAGCTCAGTGTTTGCAGTTGTGGTAGAGAGCTGATCGACTTTTTTTTTTTTTTTTTGAGATGGAGTCTCGCTCTGTTGCCCAGGCTGGAGTGCAGTGGCGTGATCTCGTCTCACTGCAAGCTCTGCCTCCTGGGTTCACTCCATTCCCCTGCCTCAGCCTTCCGAGTAACTGGGACTACAGGCGCCTGCCACCACACCCAGCTAATTTTTTGTATTTTTTGTAGAGACAGGGTTTCACCGTGTTAGTCAGGATGATCTTGATCTCCTGACCTCGTGATCTATCTGCCTCAGCCTCCCAAAGTGCTGGGATTACAAGCGTGAGCCACCGCGCCCAGCCGAGAGCTGATCGATTTTTAAGGACAGTTAAAGGTGGGGTTTAGGCTGCCAATTATCAGAATAAATGTAAATCTTGAATGTTGACACAAACTTTTAGGAAATGCCTAAAATGTGGATTGCCTTTGTAGTTTCCTAAACTGCTATGACCAGTAGTGACCATGTTAGATGTTTGGTGTCTCTTGAGGTCTGAAAGTCAACAGTGAATCAGGATAACCTCTTTTGGAGGTGGTTTCTGACTGCACTAGGAGATATCTTTCTATATATCTTAGAATTCTGAACTGGATGGAACGTTGGGAAATAAGTCATTCCCACCTACTTATTTTACAGTTGAGAAAACCTTAAGAAGGTTCCAATACTAAGAGGTTAAGTAACTCATCTGAGGCCTATAGCAGATAATTAGTAGCAGAATCAGCACATTTGATTGCTATTCCCGTATACCTTTCCACATGTAGATTATGGAGAAGTTTTCCAAATTCTCTTCTTAGGGATGGGTAAGGAACTGACATTACTGCCTACTAATTGGCAAGTATTTAATGAGCAAAATAAAACATTAATTGGGCAAGTAAATGAGTAAATCTCTAAATTTTTTAAATAGTAAAAAGTTCCCTTTAATTTTCCTTTTTTCTTTCTTGCCTCTCCCTAACTCCTCAATTCTCCCTTTTTATAGAAGGTATCCCTGTTAGCAGTTTGCAGGGTGTTCTTTGGGACTCATTTCTATTTTATTTTATTTATTTTATTTTTATTTTTATTTTAGATGGACTCTCACTCTGTCACCCCGGCTGGAGTGCAATGGCACTATCTTGCTCACTGCAACCTCCGCCTCCCAGTTTCAAGCGATTCTCCTGCCTCCCAAGTAGCTGGGACTGAAAGCATGTGCTACCACACCCACCCTAATTTTTGTATTTTTAGTAGAGATGGGGTTTCACTGTGTTGGCCAGGCTGGTCTCCAACTCATGATCTCAGGCGATCCACCCACCTTGGCCTCCCAAGGTACTGGGATTACAGGTGTGAGCCACTGCACCTGCCCATGCCCAGCCCCTTCAGGACTCATTTCTGTGTATTTAAATAAGTATGCATTGTTATGGTGCACGTTATCCTGTAATTTGCTTTTTTTCACTTGTTGATACATGTAGATCTCATTTTTAACTTTGTTTCATATTCCAGAGTATTGTTATAATCATCCTTTTTTTAATTTTAGAGATGAGGTCTTACTCTGTCATCCAGGTTGGAGTGCAGTGGCACAATCATGGCTCACTGTAGCCTCAAACTCCTTGGCTCAGTCTTTCCACATCAGCATCCCAAGTAGCCAGGACTATAGGGGCGCACCACCACACCTCGCTTATTTTTAAATTTTTTGCAGTCAGGGTATTATCATGTTGCCCAGGCTAGTCTCCCACCTTATAATCACTCTTAATGTAGTTTTAAATATTTTGCTTTTACAGTATTTTGATGTAACATTGTACTTTGTCCACACATTTAAGTATTGTCCACACATTACAGTATTGTGATGTAACATTGTATCTTTGTCTATACGTTTCTCTTGTGTGGATGCCTAAAGTAGAGTTGTTGGTTCAAAGGATATGCATATTTAAAAATATAGTAGATATTGTCTAATTCCCCTCCAAAAAGGCTTTATCAGTCTATATGCTTACGAAGAATATATGACAATATGGGTTTCTGAGTTCAGTTGTCACCAGTGGATATTGTACACCTTAACACTTCTTAACACAGCAACCCCAAGTCATTAATACTATCAGTCCTGTAAAGAAAAATAACCACTTGAGAAATAACTTTCTGGTTTTTAAGTTTCATAATCAGCCTCGTTAATACTCACGGCTCATGACTAGTAAGAAAGTTATAAAGAACACTATTTCCTAACCAGTTTCTGTTCTTTTGAGATGAAAGCGGTAGATTACGCATACACCATAGGGCTGGAGGGAGGGAGGGAAAGAGACACACAGACACACGCCCCCTACACCACTAAAGTGCCAGGAACATCAGAGTCGAGTTCAAGTCAGTAAAGCCACCTTGCGTGCCTGTTCTGTGGAAAGCTCTGTAGACAGCTCAGAAATGAGGATGACTGCTGAATGAATTGGGAAAGAACAATGATTTTGCACATTATTTTCTTGGTCATCAAAAATTTTTTTGACACAACCTCTTTGTGTAGTGCCTTGAAAGTTGTCAGCCAAAATTGCATCGTTTCAGTAACACACTTAAGCATTCCATTTACTTTCTCAACTCTAGCTCACTGTCTCCAGAACTCTTATTTGACAGCATTGAAAAGGTTGTGAAGATACTAAAATCCTTATTCTCTACATCACAGCACCTTATCTCCACAGAAGCTCATTCAACGGAAATATCAAACCCTGAAAGTAAATTGGCTTTTATTTGAAAGTTCAGGCCAGGCCACGGCAGCTCACCCCTGTAATCCCAGCACCTTAGGAGGCTGAGGTGGGTGGATCACCTGAGGTTAGGAGTTCGAGACAAGCCTAGCCAAGTGAAACCCCGTCTCTACTAAAAATACAAAAATTAGCTGGATGTGATGGTGTGCGCCTGTAGTCCCAGCTACTTAGGAGGCTGAGGCAGGAGAATCGCTTGAACCCGGGAGGCAGAGGTTGCAGTGAGTAGAGATTGCGCCACTGTACTCCAGCCTAGGCGACAGAGCGAGACTCCATCTCAAAAAAAAAAGGAAAGAAAGAAGTAAGTCCAAGTCATGCCAAGATGAAAAAGTGCTTCTCTCATCCAAGTTTTCAGTGCTGAAAAAAAAATGAAGAGGGTTTATGTAGGCACACCCACATTTGAAATGACAGCCTATGCATTTGTACTGCTGCTGTTAGTGCTTGTAATCTCGGAGGCAAAGTAGTTTTTGCTATTCAGTAAATTTTATATATATATATATATATACACACACACACACACACTTTTTTTTTCCTTTTTTTGTTTTTAAGAGATAGGGTCTCACTCTGTCACCCAGGCTGGAGTGCAGTGACACAATCATGGCTCTCTGCAGCCTTGACCTCACAGGCCCAGGTGATCCTCCCACCTCAGCCTCCCAAGTAGCTGGGACTACAGCTGGGACTACATGCCTGGGGAAGATTTTTATTGTAAATGAATGACCAGATTTTTATAATAGAGACAATCACCAGCTTAACTTTATTGCACATCTATCAAGCATAATAGACTTTATTTTTTATAACACTTTTCTAGAAGACCTAAAATTGTTGCCTTCTGAGGAAATTGTTAATTTATTTCTGTCCAGCAAAGTTACCTAAAATAAAGGAAGAGAGAGTTCCATCTGTTATTCAGACCCTTAAAGTAGTATTGGCACTGAGAATAATCAGCTGAGAACTAATAAAGCGTGTGTATAATCACATTGTAGAATTAGAAAATCCAGTAGGTGTTATGGTGATAAAATTGCATTTTCTAGCAGTTTATCTAAATTTGTGTGTATATTTTTTCCTATTACCAAAATTGTTGCAAGAAAGATGTTTTGTCAGTGGTAGAAAGTGTTTGGGGTTCATATATTCTCAGGAATCTAGTTTTTGCATTGCATTTTTGTTGCATTAGGATATTAAGTCTCCACATTCTTTTTTTTTTTTTTTTTTTTTCAAGACAGAGTCTCGCTCTGTCGCCCAGGCTGGAGTGCAGTGGCACGATCTCAGCTCACTACAACCTCCACTTCCTGGGTTCAAGCGATTCTCCTGCGTCAGCCTCCCGAGTAGCTGGGATTATAGGCGCCCACCACCATGCCTGGCTAATTTTTGTATTTTTAGTAGAGACGGGGTCTCTAACTCCTGACCTCAGGCAATCCTATTTGAAGTGCTTTTCATTGTGTTGTAATTGAAGAGCTTTGGCAACCCTCAAAATGCTGATTGAACACCTTGTCCTTTCTTGCAAATTTCATTCCTTACATGTAAGAGAGAGGTTTGTAACTACTTAGGCATGGGTTTACTGCAGGTTGTACTAAAAAAAAAAGTCAAGAAACACTTTTGAATAATTAGAGTCCCTAATGCCAGACATTTCTGATTTCTTTTTTTTGTTTTTTTCTGAGACCGAGTTCCACTCTTGTCCCCCAGGCTGGAGTGCAATGGCACGATCTTGGCTCACTGCAACTTCCACCTCCCGGGTTCCAGCGATTCTCCTGCCTCAGCCTCCTGAGTAGCTGGGATTATAGGCGCCTGCCATCGTGCCTGACTAATTTTTGTATTTTTAGGAGAGACAGGGTTTCACCATGTTGGCCAGACTAGTCTGTAACTCTTGAGACCTCAGGTAATCCACCCACCTCGGCCTCCCAAAGTGCTAGGATTACAGGCCTGAGCCACCACACCTGGCCTCTGATTTCTTCAATAGTGTTTAAAAAATAATGAGTTTTTTTCATTGTCCTAAACCATCTAAAGAACTCATAGAATATTGAATATGTAACATCCTAAACTGTTTGTAGCTGTGTCTACCTATCTGCCTGTTTTGACTTAGGATAAGTATTAACATTGGTTTCTGTGCATTTCAGATGAGCACCTAAGAAAGGAGGAGCGGAAAAGTACTAACATTGAAGATCTTCATGTTTCTCAGGCAGTAAACAGATAATGCTTTGTTTGGGGTATCTTTTATCTTAAAATTGTATTATTAAATAACTTATTTATTGTTCCAGTGTCACCAAAATGCACCACTAATATTTGTAGAAATTTGACTTTCTACAATACACCCCTCATGTTTAACTACATTTGTGAATAAAAGCTAACTCTGTCATCTAGCTTATTGGATTTGACTTGAAAAAAAGAAGTATTGATTTTAGGAAGTATTTTTTGTTTCTTGAGGCAGAGTCTCGCTCTGTCACCCAGGCTGGAGTGCAGTGGCATGATCTCAGCTCACTGCAATCTCCGCCTCCCAGATTCAAGTGATTCTCCTGCCTCAGCCTCCCATGTAGCTGGGACAACAGGCCTGTGCCACCACACCGGACTAGTTTTTGTATTTTTACTAGAGATGGGGTTTCACCATGCTTGCCAGGCTGGTCTCGAACTCCTGACCTCAAGTGATCTGCATGCCTCAGCCTCCCAAAGTGCTGGGATTACAGGCGTGAGCCACCGAGCCCAGCCCTTTAGGAAGTATTGTAAAGGCCCTTAAAGTTTGTAAGGAAATGAAAGGGCTTTGTATTACCTTTTCAATAGGCAACAACATACTTTTTCTTTCCTTAGACTATTTTGGCTTACTGGAAGATTTAATTAAAAGGTAGAGGGGAAGTAAGTTTGCTGTAATAATTTTTCTGTAAAGAAAACAAAGAGTTTATTTTATTAGATAAAGAATGTGAAGTAAGCATGAAGAGACAGGCTTTGGGGGAAATACCAGAAAGTGATTTTTCAAAGATGGCATTGTTTAACCTCCGTGTGGCCCTGGGTTGTGCAATCACACATGAGCCAGAAGAGGGCCAGCCCCCAACTCGTTTGGGCTCGGAAACGCTTATCAAACATCAGTTTCTATTCTTGGGATAGAAAAGTAGTATGTGCTATCTCTAATACGCTACTTTGATATTTATTAAGGAAGTTTTTATAGTGTAGTGTCCACAGGCTCATTTCGTTGAAAACAGCTGACTATGATGGTAGACAGCTCCTGATTGGCAAAAGTTCGATGGTGTATTCAGAACTAAATTTTGCCTGCGCACCTGTACACTGACAACATTTGCTTAAAGGTTTTCCATGGAGAGGAGTGGTAAGAGCTGTAGTTAGCAAAATTGACACCCTCTTTAGGATGTCAATTCTGTGCTGCTTTGCAAATTGTTGAAACTTTTGATTTTCTGTTTGACGATGCTAGTCAGTGTTCACTTCTTACAGCTTAGCCAAGAATTTTTATCTAAATGCAGAAGTTTATTAATGAAATCCACTTAAACTATACACAACATTTCAAGAGGCCCTGTTGGTAAAATTATATATGGATGCAGAAGTATTGCAAGAGTCCATTTTCCAGTTTTAAATCTGTAATATCTGATTACAATGATGAATTCCGTTGTATTGTATGTGCGAATATAAATATCTGAATTCTCCCGGGGGACTTGGTTTTCGTCCAAGGATGTTGGCAGTAGGCACTTAGTTTACCTCAGGAATTGCAATCATGTAAGACTAGATTTGGAAAAAATGCCGGAGTATATAATTTTGGATACTGATATAAAATCATCAAGATGGAAGTTAAACAGAATTGTCACATGTAGTCCATAGCACTTTTGTATGCATTATTCTGTAATTTGTACTGAGGCAACTTTTTATACTTTCAATGTATCATGTAATAAAAAAAAAAATAAGTCACTTTGGTGCAAAGGGTGTTTATATCACTGTTCTCTCATCAAAAGACCCACATCAAAAACAAAAGAATGATTGGAGATGGCTGCCAGGCTGTCCGTTGGGATTTTCAGAAGCTTCGCCATTGAGGGGTGGGGGCCGGGGGACTTTCCTGCCGTCTGCACATGTTTATAGGAAGGAAGAAAAAGCGCAGAGGACAAGCCAACTCTTCTTACAAATGTGTTATATTAAGTACCTTACTTGTGGGTTTCTTGGAATTGTTGGGAGAAGTTATCTTCTAGAGTTGCTAGAGAAGTTTTAGGAGAAAACTTGGATTTACACAAAAACAGGTTGGGAATGGGAACTGAAGAGGGATTTAGGAAGTATACGACTTGGGTGATCTAAAACCTCATAGCAGGAGCAGAGGTGGCTTTTGAAGGAGATAAATTTAAGCTTAGCATATATGCTTGCACAGAACAAACTAATAGCCTTATAATGATGTGCAAGAACACATTTGTATATCACTCACATACCTTTATGATTATGTAGAATTTGATGTGTTCTTTTAAAACCAAGTGTACATGAAAGATGAACATTTGTGAGAATATGCCTTTAAAGGCATTTGGGACAATGCTTCCCAGCCACTTGGTACTTGATTTTTTGGTAACAACCACGATTCGAGGATTGCGTGGTATTCAGCAATCTTTTAAAAATAGAAGTGAAATTAAACTACTGGCCGGGCGCAGTGGCTCACGCCTGTAATCCCAGCACTTTGGGAGGCCGAAGCGGGTGGATCACCTGAGGTCAGGAGTTTGAGACCAGCCTGACCAATATGATGAAACCCCGTCTCTACTAAAAATCAAAGAATTATCTGGGTGTGGTGGTGGGCGCCTGTAATCCCAGCTACTCGGGAGGCTGAGACAGGAGAATCACTTGAACCCTGGAGGCAGGGGTTGCAGTGAGCCAAGATCGCGCCATTGCACTCCAGCCTGGGCAACAAGAGCGAAATTCCGTCTCAAAAACAGTTACCTTTAGGCTGGTCGCGGTGGCTCACGCCTGTAATCCCAGCACTTTGGAAGGCGAAGGCAGGCGTATCACCTGAGGTCAGGAGTTCAAACTGACCAACATGGCAAAACCCTATCTCTACTAAAAATAACAAACTTAGCCAGGCGTGGTGGCGTGCGCCTGTAATCCCAGCTACTGGGGAGGCTGAGGCAGGAGAATCGCTTGAACCCAGGAGGCCGAGGTTGCAGTGAGCCGAGATCACGCCATTGCACTCCAACCTGGGTGACTGAGACTCTTGTCTGAAAAAAAAGTAGACTTTTGTTTTTCAGAGCAGTTTTAGGTTCATGGCTAGATTGACTGGAAGCACAGAACTCCTGTCTGCCCCTTGCACCCATGCATGTCTAGCTTCTCCCACTGTCAAGATCCCGCATCGAGTGGCACATGTATTCATTCCAATGGGTGAACCTATTTTGACACATCATCATCACAAAAAGTCCATAGTTACATTAGGGTTCACTCTTGGTGTTGTACAGATGCTCTTTGACTCATGGGGTTGCGTCTCAATAACACTATCAAGTTGAAAATAAGTCAAAGTTCATTGATTCATTGATTGATTGGGTAAGGTCTCTAGCACCCGGGCTGCAGTGCAGTTGCGCGATGTTCTCCCTGCAACCTCCGCCTCCCACACTCAAGCGATCCTTCCGCCTCAGCCTCCTGAGTAGCTGAGACTATAGGCACATGCTACCACACCTGGTGAATTTTTGTATTTGTTGTAGGGATGAGATCTCACTATGTGGCCCAGGCTGGTCTCGAACTCCTGAGTTCAAGTGATCTGCCCATCTTAGCCTCACAAAGTACTGGGATTACAGATGTGAGCCACCATGCCCAGCCCAAAAAGCATTTAATACACCTCACCTACCGAGCATCATAGCTTAGCCAAGCCTACTTAACATGTGTTCAGGTCACTTAGATTAGCCTACAGTTGGGCAAAATTATCTAACACAAATTCCATTTTATAATAAAGTGTTGACCATGTAATTTATTGAATACTGTATTGAAAGTGAAAAAACATGGTTTTGTAGGTATTCAAAGTACGGTTTCTACTGAATGCCCCATTTTCCCACCTTCATAAAGTTGAAAAATCGTAAGTTTAACCATTGTAAGTTGAGGACTGTCTGCACATTCCGTGGTTTTGGACAGATGTCTAATGACATGTATTCACCATTTTAGTATCATACAGAGGAATGTCACTGCCCTAAAAAAATCCTCTCTACTCCACTTATTCCTGTCTTTTCCAGAATGTCGTATAGTTGGAATCATACAGTATGTGGCCTTTTCAGATTGACATCTTTCCCTTAGCAGCAGGCATTTAAGTTTTCTTCATGTCTTTTTTTTTTTTTTTTAAGACAGAGTCTCGCTCTGTCACCCAGGCTGGAGTGCAGTGGTATGATCTCGGCTCATGGTAACCTCCACCTCCCTCATTCAAATGTTTCTCCTGCCTCAGCCCCCCAAGTAATTGGGATTACAGGTGCCCACCACCACACCTGGTTAATTTTTGTATTTTTAGTAGAGACAGGGTTTCACCATGTTGGCCAGGCTGGTCTCAAACTCCTCACCTCAGCTGATCTGCCTGCCTTGGCCTCCCAAAGTGCTGGGATTACAGGCGTCAGCCACAATGCCCAGCTGTAATTTTCATTCATCTTTTCTTGCCTTGATAGCTCATTTCTTTTTAGCGCTGAATAACATTCCATTGTTATTTATCCATTCACCTACTGAGGGACGTCTTGGCTGCTTCCAACTTTTGGCGATACTGAGTAAAGCCGTTATAAACTTCATGTGCGTGCAGGTTTTTGTATAGACAAAAGTTTTCAACTCTTTTGGGCAAATCCTAAGAAGAATTTTCTGGATTATATGGTAAGAGTGTGTTTGTTTTTGTTTTTGTTTGTTTGTTTGTTTTTATTGAGACGGTGTCTCACTCTTGTTGCCCAGGCTGGAGTGCAATGGCATGATCTTGGCTCACTGCAACCTCTGCCTCCCAGGTTCAAGCAATTCTCCCACCTCAGCCTCCCGAGTAGCTGGGATTACAGGCGCCCACCACCGTGCCCGGCTAATTTTTGTACTTTTAGTAGAGATGGGGTTGCGCCATGTTGGCCAGGCTGGTCTCAAACTCCTGACCTCAGGAGATCCACCTCAGCCTCCCAAAGTGCTAGAATTACAGGCGTGAGTGACCATGCCCATGCCCGGTGTGTTTCATTTTTTAGAAACCTGTAGAACTACTTTTATTGAGAGTTTTAGGACCCTTCCTGATAGACATACTCTTATCAGGAATGTCACCCAGCAAATCGTGATATCAGAGTTGGAAATTGATGATGAAGGAAAGACCATTGCAGGTTACTGTGCAATGCCATCTAGTGTCGGGAGAAGTGTGAGGTTCGTCATGGGGGCCATCATGGGTGAAACAAAGTACTTTCGTGCAAGAGTTGGAGCGTGGTCGTGCTTGTGGTCACGAACGATGTTCCTTTATTCACAGCTCTTGGGCCAGATCTAGTTGTCTCTATATGCTTGGGCTGATAATGCTTTAAAATTTTTAAATCTTCTTCTTTTTTTTGAGATGTAGCCTCTCTCTGTAGCCCAGGCTGGAGTGCAATGGTGTGATCTTGGCCCACTGCAACCTCCACCTCCCAGGTTCAAGCAATTCTCCTGTCTCAGCCTCCCGAGTAGCTGGGACTACAGGCGTGCACCACCACACCGGGCTAATTTTTGTATTTTTAGTAGTGACAGGGTTTTACCATGTTGGCCAGGCTGGTCTCGAACTCCTGACCTCAAGTGTTGCACCCACCATGGCCTCCCAAACTGCTGGGATTACAGGTGTAAGCCACTGTTCCCGGCCAAAAAATATTAAATCTTGAGGCACATGCAGGAGTAAAACACACTCAGACCCAATCTTCAATGTTCCTAAAAATTGGAGGGGATCATACTTCATGGTTTTGTTTTGTTTTGTTTTGTTTTGTTTTGTTGAGACAGGGTCTTGCTCTGTTGCCCAGGCTGGAGTGCACTGGTATGATCACAGTTCACTGCAGCCTCAAACTCCGGGGCTCAAACAATCCTCGTACTTCACTCTCTAGTTGGGACTACAGACACACACCGTCGTGTCCAACTAATTATTATTATTATTATTTTATAGAGACAGGGATCTTGCTATGTTGCCTAAGCTGGTCTCGAACTCCTGGGCTCAAGCGATCCTTCCACTGCAGCCTCTCAAAGTGCTGGGATTACAGGCGTGCCCAGCCACTTTGGGGCTTTATTTTTAGGCCAACAGCAAAAAAAGACTGTAAGAGAGAAATTTCCCCTTGGCCGTCTTGTTTCATGAATTCATGGAAACTCCCATTAAACAGCCCGTCACAAAAAAAGATATGCCAAGGAAAATTACTTGACAGCACTCAGTCAAAGTGACATTTTAAAAAGTGACTATTGCCTCCTCCATCTTAAAAGAACTGACCTTTTGAGCCATGAGAAATAAAACAGAGGCATCTGATCGAATGATAACAACGCACTTTTGAAGATTCAAACATCAGAACTTCATGCATTGGACAGATATCTATTGAATGACTGTTAGGTGACATACTGTCCCTGCCTGCTTCCAGAGTGTACCAGAAAGGTCTGAGATAGTTCGTAAAGGCCTTCGTAAGTGCTGTCATATTTAACAATCAGAAAGGTACTTGAGGCAAAGAATCTGATCATCTTTGCTTTTCCTTGAGAAAATGGGCTCAAAGAGGTTTACTGACAATCCCAAAGCTGCTTGGTTGGTGCTGAAGAGATCTGGGTTTAAAAAACTCAGACTTCTGTCTACTATGGACTGTGCCAGAAAGACTTGGGTTGGAATTCCTGTTCTACCACTGCTGTGTCATTTAACCTCTCCAAACCGAGATTCTCCACAGTAAAATGGGGGTAGGGAGGGGATTAAAGTACGTACCTTATCTTTTACAGACAAGGTCTTGCTCTGTCGCCCAGGCTAGAGTGCGGTGGTGCAATCATAGTTCACTATAGTTCACTGCAGTTTCAACCTTCCAGGTTCAAGAGATCCTCCTACCTCAGCCTCCCTAGTAGCTAGAACTGCAGGCTACACCACACCCAGCTGCTATTTATTTATTTATAGAGATAGGATCTCACCACGTTGCCCAGGCTGGCTACTTAAAAAAAAAAAAAAAAAAAGTTTTTTTTCAAGATAGGGTCTCACTCTGCCACCCAGGCTGGAGTATAGTGGCACAGTCTCAGCTCACTGCAACCTCTGCCTCCCAAGCTCAAGTGATCCTCCCACCTCAGCCTCCAAAGGAGCTGGGATTACAGGTACCCACCACCACACATGGCTAATTTTTGTATTTTTTGTAGAGACAGGGTCTCACTATGTTTCCCAGGCTGGTCTCAAACTCTTGAGCTCAAGCAATCCTCCTGCCTTGGCCTCCCAAAGTGCTAGGATTACAGGTGTGAGCCACCATGCCTGGCCTTGGCTACTTTTGTTTGTTTGTTTGTTTTTGAGATGGAGTCTTGCTCTGTCACCCAGGCTCCCAGGCTGGAGTTCTATGGAACAAGCTCAGCTCACTGCAACCTCTGACTCCTGTGTTCAAGCAGTTATCCTACCTCAGCCTCCCAAGTAGCTGGGACTACAGGTGTGCACCACCACGCCCAGCTAATTTTTGTATTTTTAGTAGAAATGGGGGTTTCACCATGTTGGCTAGGCTGGTCTTGAACTCCTGACTTCAAGTGATTCACCTACTTTGGCTTCCCAAATTGCTGGGATTACAGGCGTGAGCCACTACTCCCGGCTGCCTACTTTAATTTTTAATAAAGGGTTGTTAGATAAGGGGTAGGCGAGAGAATGAAGTAAAACTGAGTGTTTGTTACAAAGTCTCCAATTGTTAATCACATTATAATTATTCTCTTTTAAAAGTTACCAACAAGTTATTTAAAAAATCAAATGGAACCCTTTGGAAGTACAGTGTTCATGCCTCTAGTATTAATGCCACTTTTTACTTTGGGCCAGCAAATTAGATTCCGATGGCCTGCCCTGCATTCTCTTTCCAGGATGGGAAGGGGATGGTTGACTTCAATTTTCCCCCTTCCATTACTTCTCTGCTCTATATCATTTCTGGGCTGATGCAGGGACGATTTCCACTCCTTTTACAGCGTAGATGTTAAAAGCATGTGGGGAGCAGCTCATTCATCATTTTCCGTAGAGCTTTACCCCTCACTTTCCCAGCCAGCTGAATGCAGGCTGTTCTTGACTCTCTGATCTAGGCCCCTTGCAGGGCAAGGGCCAGGCTCAGGAGTTTCCAGGGTGAAAACCAGGTGAGCTTGATGCTGGAAGGATGAAGAAGGACCCAAGAGGGTCTGAGATGCAGAGCTTTCCAGAGGGACCTGGGAGCCTGCAGGGAAAGAGTGCTCTCGTTGTATCCCGAGGCCTGGTGCAACTCTAGTTGGTTTCACGTTTGTTACCAATAACAGCAGCTAACATGAAGCAGTGCACAGTGTTCATTTTACATGGATCATCTCAAGGACTGCTTACAAAAAGGCCAGGAAGTAGCTGATGTTCTTCCCATCGTACAGGTAGGGAAACTGAGGCATGGAGAGGCAAAGTTACTTGCCCACGGTCAAATAGGTAGAAAGCAGCACTGGCAGATTCAAAGCCAGACATCCATTCTCAAAGACATGCCCTGGGCCTCAAGTCCAGTCTGCCTGGACACTTCCCTTCAATGTCTCCTTTCTGGAAGTGAATGTCGTCATCAGAAAGGTTCCAGTGCCAGCACCAATCCATGACTGTCCCAGTGAGAGCTTGGGCAAATCCCTTTACCCCTGCGGGGACTCAATTTTCTCACCTGCAAAATGGGGGTATTAATGAAGCCACCCCCCCACCCCGCCCGCACGCCCCTCGCCCTCAGCCCCTCCACCTGATTGCAGGAAGAGGGATTGTAGAATAAGGGCCTGCGCCAAGTACAAAATCCAGGAGGGGTCTGCCCAACTTTAACCCCTTCTCCAAACCCTCTGGCCTGAAGCAGCAGAAATCCACGTGGGACTGGGGGCTGCCCCCTACCGGGCCTGCCCGAAGCAGAGGGGTCCCCTTCGCGCCCAGCGGGGCGACTGCCGCCCGTGGCTGCGTGAAGGGCCCCCTCCCCCGACGCCGGGGAGCAGGGAGGCCTCTCGGCACCATATTTAGTCAGGGGGAGCGGGCAGCCCCGAGCTGGTATGCGGAGCTGGGAATTCCTGCAGGAAGGAGTCCGCGCCTGCCCTTTTTGGGTTGTCTCCCGCCCGCCGCTCCCGCCGCGCCCGGGGAGGGGGACCGGCTCGGCCCGGCCCGGGAACCTCGGAGAAGCCGGTGCCGCGCGGGGAGCGGAGAGCCCGGGCTGCCCGCGGGTCCCCGGCCTGGCGTGGGGCCAGCCCACCGCCTCGACTTCCTTTTATGGCCTGTGTGTGCGTGCGTGGACAGGAGGGGAGAGGGACGGGGAGAAGACGGAGAGCCGGGGGAACAGAGAGAGAGAGAGAGATCGCACAGAGATAGGAGTGAGACACGCGGGAGGGATGGAGAGCAAGAGACATAGAGACCAGAGACAGGGTGAGACACGAGGGAGACATCGACAGACCTAACAGTGAGAGGGACAGAGACAAAAGATAGAGCGAGAGACAGCAATGATCAGAGGGACAGACATGCAGAGACAGTGGCAGAGACACAGCGACAGAGACTGATGGAGAGACAGCGTCAGTCACACAGGAGAGACACAGACTGGGACCAACACGGGGCAGAGGAGAGTGGCGCCGAGATAGAGAGACAGGGAGTGCAATTTCAGGCGAGGAATCCTTGGGGAGGGGCAGTTGTAGAAGGGAACTCGCAGACTCTGGGGGCGCACCCACTTTATCCTTGAATCTTGACACTCGCACCTTGTAAATTACGTAATTATCACCGCCACCGCCTCCCCACATTTTGCAGCTGCGGACACCAAGGCTCAGAGAAGTGAAGTGACTTGCCCATGGTCACGCAGCTGGCGAGTGGCACACAGGGTGGGGGGACTGCTGAAATAACCACAGTGGGCTTATTTTTCATTTTTCTTTGTATTTTGGTCGTGGAGGTGTGGGTGGAGGTGGAGATGGCAAGTTGGGAAAAGTAAAAACTTCCCCTTCCTGCACCGTTCCCAGCAAGGGTGGGGGCCTCCTGTCTTGCACTTTGCAAAGTTCAAGAAATCCCCTTTCCCTACCCTTCACGCTGCACAGCCGGCCCTCTTTCCAGACAGTGCGATGCCAATAAAATGGGAAGTGGGGTGGGAGATGTCAAGTCAGATCCACCACAGCCCCAACACGGGGAGGAAGAGGTTAAAGCCTGCGCGGCTGCAGCCGACTCAGGGAAGACATTCTCAAGCATCCCGCACACACGCTGCCTGCTCGACCCCCTTTCTCTAGGGATCCGGAGCGTCTGCGATCGCCTCCGGCCGGGAGTGAGACTCCGGTCCCTGTGCGCACCTGTTCTGTGCGTCCTTGTCCCCCGGAGCGCCCCAACCCCTTGCGCTCCCGCCCCGGGTGCGCCCTGCAGGGGGCGCGGCGAGGGGGCCGCGAGGGACCCTCCCCAACTCCACCCCTTCGGCCTCCTCCCCTTTCCCACCCGCGGGCAGCTCCGGGTCTATAAAGAGAGGCGTCCGAGACGCGCAGGGAGATTTGGACGCTCCGGCCTGGGAGGTGCGTCAGATCCGAGCCCGCCATCCAGTTTCCTTTCCACTAGCCCCCAGTGGGAGATCTGTAAGTAGTAGTTGTCCTTCTGGGGGCAGATTGCAGGGGGTTGGGGGTGTTAAAAGTCCTATAGGGTATTCTATAGGGGCTGGGTTGCACTTAGGGGTCCCTGTTGTCAACCTCGTAAGGACCATGGTGGGGGTAGAGTTGTGATTTGGATGTCTCTCTGCCCTATCATCCTAGATTATCCTAGACTTTCCCCAAACAGCATTTCTCAAGGTTGCCAGTGAGAAGTACTATTTTGGGGGTGCTTATTAACGATATCAATGCCTGGACCCAACTCCATTTCCCAACTCTAGAATCCCCAGAAAAAACGGCCTTAAAAAAGAAAATCAGTCCTGGGTGATTCTTGTTAAGAGGCTAATCCAGGAGATATACTCCCCTGGAAATCTCAGAGGTTCAGTGCAGACAGTCAGGCATCTCACTTTTATTCTAGGCACCAAAAAAACACAGCTCAACTTCACCGAAAAGTCACTTGCTATCACACAGACAGGCAAGGTGAGGCTCCTAGTGGATTTGACGGTATTGCACAGTTGTGTTGATAATGCATTAAATCAGTTAAAAACACATGGGCATAGGCTTAGCAGAAAGGAAAGTGTTTTTATCAGTTCTATCAGGTACTATGTTGAGAACCCCTGGGAGATAAGGCTGGTTGTGATCTAGTTTATTACAGCCCACTTTTTCATCTTCTACAAATTAAAAAAAAAAAAAAATCTCACCCAGGTTGACCCCCAAGGGCCCCCAGATACCCAGGTGGGCTCCAAAGTCTCCATTTGCTTCCACGATCTGCAGGTGCATTAGGTAAGATTACACTGGAATTTCCCACAGAGTCACCTGTGTCAATGCCTCTCTGGTGTCCAACCAAATGGGTAAAACGAGAGAAAAAGTGTGGCTACTGTCTGTTGTAAGTTTTCTTCCAGCACAGGGTCTGCTAGGGATTTTGCCACTTGAGAAAAAGTACCATTCAAACCATGCTTGTCCAGAAGTAAAAGAAAACATTTAGAAACCCAAGGCCGGGAGGGTTTAGTTGCAGTTTGAAGAACTGAGAGATTAAATTGTGAACTGTCCGGGATTTGATGAAAAGAAGGCAGGCTGTTAGTAAACTGCTTTGTGTAGTTTTTTGTTTGATTTACTTAACGATACTATTTTAGAATTATTGAGAGAGGGAACTTGACGCTGAACTGAAAGTCATTAGATGGCAGGATGTGAAATAAGATAGGGAATTTTGTTGGAAGGAAATTGATGTTTTCCCATTGAGATAGCTACTGTTGATGGAACACTTAAGTGCCACACGCTGTTGCAACATTTAACTTATCTCATTTAATCTTTGCAACAACTTCATAAGAAAGGCATTATGATGTCTGTTTAGTACACAAGGCAGCTGAGGCTCAGAGAGGTAAAGTGTCACACAGCCATCAAGTGGTAGAACCCATTCCCGGGTCTGTTTGAGTCCAAGTTCATACCCTTGACCCCACTATCTTCTTTACCATGGACTCAAACTTGTTGGGGTCAGGTTTCTGGTGGGACTAAATGCTTCCAACAAAGTAAATGTTTATCACCATGTCTTTTGAAGAAAACATAAACTGACTTTTTGCACATTTAAAATAAAAGGCACTGTTTGTCCCCTGGTTGTGGGGGCGGGAAGTGATCTAGTTGAAACCAGTGACCCTACGTGGGCTGCCACCCCTAGAGTCCAGAACGTGAACTAGTTGGGCCTTTTTCGAGAAGCCGCCAGGCTTGCCCTGTAAACACCATGTATTTTTATTATCATGTCCAAAATAGATGTGTTATTCCCTACAAGGTATTTGTTATGGATTTGTTATCATTACTTTTCCGTGGGAGGGCTGAGATTGAGGCAAACATGCCCATTTATGGAAGCGTTTTCCATGAGGCCATCCCCAGCCCCCTCGTCAGTTACCCAGCCTTGCACTACGGCCCGGTTGGTCCCGGCCCTGGGGATTTCTCTACTGTATCCCTTACCCATTGAAGAACTGGTGGAGAAGCCCTAAGGAGAAGAGATTTGGGAGAAAAGTGGGATTCTTTTTCCCTAACCCTCTTATTCAGAAGTTTGATTTTTTTGGGGTGGGGGATGGGAGGGAATTGTCTCCTTTCCACAGGGCTTGAATCGAAACAGGTGGGTTTTAGGCTTTAGGCACAAGGTTGTAATTCCAAGAGTAGATATATAGTAGATTTTTCTTGAAAACCAAGTTCAATTTTCAATCCAGTAGAATCATAGAAGGTCATAAACAAATTTAGAAATCATCTCCAGCACCTCCCAAAACCTCACTTTCTCATCTGGGCAATGGGGTAATGAGAATAATAACTCATGTTTCTTGGGTACTTTTGCCTGGTGAGATGCTGAGCCCTTTGTGGACATTATCTTAAGTCTTCATAACAACCCTTTAGAGTAGATACTGTTATTATAACTGGCTTGATTTTACAAATATGGCATCTGAATAACTTGCTCAAGACAGCTAGTCAGTAAGGAAAACAAGATTCTACAAATCTAGGTCCTTCTAACTCCAGAGTTTAACAGATTACCCTCATGGGAGGATTTGATGAGCTAATGTGTATGAAGGGTTTAGCACAGTGCCTAGGCCCTGGGAAACTTTGGTAGATGGTTATTTATAGCAAACACAACCAGAGTTCAAGATGTTTGCTCAGTATGGCATGGCTCATCTTTGGCAGAACTGGGAAGCCTAAATTATGTGGCCTTTAAAGGAGAAGCTTTTCTTAATGTTTCTTCCCTTTGATCTCATCAACCCCATTTCTATTGGGCTGAAAGTGGTGATTAGAATCTTTAATATGTTTAGCTACCATTCCTTTGCTGGATTGGGAATGTTACAAACTCCAATAACATTTGTTTAGGGTTTTGTTTGTTTTTGAGACAGAGTCTTGATCTGTCACCCAGGCTGGAGTGCACTGGTGCGATCTTGGCTCGTTGCAACCTCCACCTACTGTGTTCAAGCACTTCTCCGGCCTCAGCCTCCTGAGTAGAGAGTAGCTGGGATTATAGGCGCCCACCACCATGCCTGGCTAATTTTTGTATTTTTAGTAGAGATGGGATTTCACCACACTGGCCAGGCTGGTCTCGAACTGCTGACCTCAAGTGATTCGGCTGGCTTGATCTCCCAAAGTGCTCGGATTATAGGCGTGAGTCACCGTGCCTGGCGTATTTAGGGTCTTGATGGCATACTTTAAGGGATGGCCTTTTTGCTCTCTATGTCTTCTCCCTCCACCCCTCACCTTTCAACATTTAATCCTGGCCACACAATGGAGGAAAGATTGAGTTTAGAGAAAGCCAGGCAAGAATTTGAAAGAAACCTTGCGTGTGATCCAAGGACAGAGGAAGAAGCTGTTCACAGCGGCTGAAAGGGGAGGTTGGACATCTGTGACTTGTATCAGGGTTTCAGGGGCTAGGGAGGAAAAACCTCATCAAAGTTGTGAGGAAAGGGCCATAGAGGCCAGGTGTGGCAGGTCAGACCTGTAATCCCAGCAATTTGGGAGGCTGAGGTGGGGGGATGGCTTGAAGTCAGGAGTTTGAGACCAGACTGGGCAACATAGCAAGGCACCATCTCTACAAACAAATTTTGAAAATGAGCTGGGCGTAGTGGCATGCATCTGTGGTCCTAGTTATTCAGGAGGCTGAGGCAGGAGGATTGCTTGAGCCCAGGAGTTCAAGGCTGCAGTGGGCCATGATTGCATCACTGCTCTCCAGCCTGGGAAACAGAATGAGACTCTGTCTCAAAAAAAAGATGCAGGGCATAGCACTTTACTGTACCAGGCTGAAAAATACAAGGCCCAGAGAGGGCAAGTGACTTGCCTAGCGTCACCCAGCGAGTTTTAGGCAGAGCTGAGACTTGTAACTCGAAGTCCTAAGGTCTTCCACAGGCTAACGAATAGCTTGTTTGTGCTCAAAGGATGAAGCAGTGAGTTATTAGGACAGGACTGTGAACAGGGCTGACGCATTCAGATGTGTTAAACATCGCTAATGCCATCTCTGAGTAAATTAGGCTTCAAACAGATCTGGATTCTAATCCTGGCTCCAACTTTTACAAGGGAGGGCCTTGTATTTACCTTTCAGGACCTTGATAGTCTTAGCAGGAAAATGGGAATAATAGATAATGCCACTCTTTCAGCCTTGGACTTTTTGTCTAATTATGTGAATTTACCTGTAGGATAAATTCCCAGACATGCCATTGCTCAGTTAAAGGGCATGCATATCTAAAATTAATAGATACTGCAAATGACCAGCTAAAGACATTGCAGACCGGGCACAGTGGCTCACGCTGTAATCCCAGCACTTTGGGAGGCCGAGGCAGGTGGGTCACCTGAGGTCAGGAGTTCGAGACCAGCCTGGCCAACATGGTCTCTGCTAAACCCCATCTCTACTAAAAATACAAAAATTAGCTGGGTGTGGTGGTGTGCACCTGTAATCCCAGCTACTCGGGAGGCTGAGGCATGAGAATCACTTGAGCCTCGGAGGCAGAGGTTGCAGTGAGCCGAGATCACACCACTGCACTCCAGCCTGGGCAACAGAGTGAGAGTCAGTCTCAAAAAAAAAAAAAAAAAAAAAGTATTGCAAATTGCAACTTGTTGCAGTCACATATGACAGGAGTCCCCAACCTCTTGGCACCAGAGACTGGTTTTGTGGAAGACAATTTTTTCCAGGGACCTGGGATGGAGTGGGGGTGGGGAGGATGGTTTTGGGATAAAACTGTCCCACCTAAGATCATCAGGCATTGGTTAGATTCTCATAAGGAACGCACAACCTAGATCCCTTGTATGTGCAGTTCACAATAGGGTTCACGTTCCTGTGAGAATCTAATGCTGCTTATCTGACAGGAGGCGGAGCTTAGGCAGTGATGCTCACTCACCCACTGCCCAGTCCTGCTATGTGGCCTGGTTCCTGACAGGCCATGGACTGGTACTGCAGCACAAGGGTTGGGGACCCCTGACATAGCAGGCTATACATTTATTTTAATCTGTGGTATGCCAGAATTGTAAAATATAAAACACAGTGGGGCTTTTAGGGCCAGAAATAACCAGTTCTTGCTCACTTCCAGAGGCATCCTTCACAGGGGCTACAGTAACTCTTACCAACCAAGTTTTCTTGGTCGGGAGGAAAAAATAGTGTTACACAGTAAGATAGCTTCTTTCTGCAGTTATTTGAAACCATTGGTATTCAGATGATTAGGCAGATGTCACAAGGCAATAAGAAAGTGACAGGTTCACCATTCACTTTTTTTTTCTGTGAAAGTGAGGTAGGGCTTTCTTGGGAACAAGCCCTTGGGAGGTGGGGGGATGTGAATGGTGAGGGGAGGGTGGAAATGGCAGAGGAGGGTCAGGGGCAAGAAGGGGACTTTCTGCTAAGAATTAATTGGGTATCCATTTACTCTTAGCAGAAAATTAGGATTAGATTCTGTATTCTACTCCTGATTCCAAATTTTACAAGTGGGGGCCTTGCATTTACCTTCCAGGACCTCAGTCATCTTAGCAGGAAAATAGCAACAGCAGGTGATGCCACCTTACAGAGCGCTTATGAGACATAGTCAGATGGTCTCTATCTAGGCAGCTGTCAGGCCCGATACCTGATGAATACAAGGGGCCCAATAAATACAGTGGCTATTACTAATAATAGATCTAAACTGCCTTTTTGGTACTACTGGGCACCTGCTGAGCAGGTACATTTAGAGTACCCAGTCCCTCTCCCTGCGACATATTTAACGCCTGGACCAGGCCTCGAACGAGGATTTCCACTGCAGAGGTCCTTCCAGCTGGTGAATTGTGTTGCAGATCAGGTTCAGAGAACTTCCGTTTTGCCTGTGTGGCATTCATTCATTCGTTTATTTGAGAGATGGGATCTCACTGTGTTGCCCAGGCTAGTCTAGAACTCCTAATTCAAGCAATCCTCTTGGCTTGGCCTCCCAAATTGCTTGGATTACAGGTGTGAGCCACTGTGTCCAGCCCTTTATGATGTTTAGAATACAAGCAATTTTTCTTTCTTTCTTTCTTTTGAAATGGAGTCTCACTCTGTCACCCAGGCTAGAGTGCAGCGGCATGATCTCAGCTCACTGCAACCTCCTCCACCTCCCAGGCTCAAGCGATCTTCCCACCTCAGCCTCCCGAGTAGATGGGACTACAGGCATGTGCCGCCATGCCTGGCTAATTTTTGTATTTTCTGTAGAGATGGGGTTTCACCATGTTGCGCAGGCTGGTCTCGAACTCCTAAGCTCAAGCGTTCTGCCTGCCTTGGCCTCCCAAAGTGTTGGGATTACAGGTGTGAGCCACAGTGCTGAGCCCTGCATGGTATTTAGAATATGTGTAATACTCTAACATCTGGTCTGGGTCACTCTGTATTACTTACCTGATCTCCAAAAATATTTGGGTTTGTGTCTCTGGTCCAAAATCTTCAGCCAATGGCTTGACAGCAAAATCCTAAGGAAAGCTGTTGACCAGGCGAGGTGATATGCAAATCCTATACTCTCTGGGCTCTGGGATATTTAATTTACTTATTTATTTATTTATTTATTTATTTTGGAGACAGAGTTTTGCTCTTGTCGCCTAGGCTGGAGTGCAGTGATGTGATCTCAGCTCTCTGCAACCTCCACCTCCTGGGTTAAAGCGATTCTCCTGCATCAGCCTCCCGAGTAGCTGGGATTTCAGGCGCCCACCACCACACCTGGCTAATTTTTGTATTTTTAGTTGAGACAGGGTCTCACTGTGTTGGCCAGGCTGGTCTTGAACTCCTGACTTCGGATGATCCTCCTCCCTCGGCCTCCCAAAGTACTGGGATTATAGGCATCAGCCACCACGCCCGGCCTAATTTACTTTTTATTAATGTTGAAGCAGAGAGGGTAAGATCTTTTGCCCCTTAGTTCCTCTGGGAAAAATGAAACTGATGACAACAAAACCTAAAGCAGCCTGACATTCTCAGCCAGTTGGTCCAGTTTCAGCCCTTTGGCCAGGAGTCACAGACGGGTCCCACAGCATGGTAGAGCTAGGTCAGCCTACCATTGATTTCTTTTCCCTAAATGAAAAACACAAGGCCCAGAGAGGGCAAGTGACTCGTCCAGAGTCACCCAACGGGTTTGGGGCAGAGCTGAGACTTGTTACTTGACATCCTAAGGTCTTCCAGAGGCTAATGAATAGCTTGTTTGTGCTCAAAAAATGAAGCAGCCTGGGCACGGTGGCTCATGCTTGTAATCCTAGCACTTTAGGAGGCTGAGGCAGGCAGATCGCTTGAGCTCAGGAGTTCGAGACATTTGTTTTCATCAAAACATTCAAGAAAGTCAGACGAGGTGGCTCAGGCCTGTCATCCTAGAGCTTTTGGAGGCCAACACAGGAGGATCATTTGAGATCAGGAGTTTGCGACCAGCCTGGGCAACATAGCAAGACCCCCATCTTTACAAAAAGTAAAATTAGCCGGGCATAGTGGCCCACACCTGAGGTGGGAGGATCCCTTGAGCCCATGAGTTTGATCCTGCAGTGGGCTATGATTGCACCACTGCTCTCTACCCTGGGCATATAATGAGACCCTTCCCCCAACCACAATCATTGAGAGCAGCTCTTGATGAGTGAACTGTACTTTGTGATCAGCAGTTCTGGGTAATAATTTCAGAGATGTCCTTTCAGCCCTTGGAGCTGATGCAGGACCTTAAACATGAGCGATGGTGGAGGAGGGAGGATTGGGAAGGTGCACCAAGGTAGATGGAGAGTGTCCCTGGGGTTGGGCCAACTTGTGGTCCATCTCTGGTCCAATGTGTTCACCTTGCCCCCATCTGACCTTCTGCAGTCGGTACTCCAAGTTGAGTTTGACTAAGTGAGAGCTGCTCTCAGCTTTAATGGCCTTTCCCAAGACAGCCCTTGTTTTTATTCTAAAGCTGTGGTTCTCAACTGGGAGCAGTTTTGCCACCCCAGGGGACATCTAGCAGTGTCGGGAGACACTTTTGATTGTCATGAGTGGAGGAAGGGGTGCCACTGGTATCTGGTGGGCAGAGGCCAGGGGTGCTGCAGAATGTCCTGCAATGCACAGAAGAGCCCCCTCACAACACAGAATGACCCAGCCCGAGAGTCAACAGTGCAGAGGTTGTGGCCAGGTGCGGTGGCTCACACCTGTAATCCCAGCACTTTGGGAGGCCGAGGTGGGAGGATCGATCGCTTGAGGCCAGGAGTTCAAGACCAGCCTGGCCAACATGGTGAAACCCCATCTCTACTAAAAATACAAAAATTAGCCAGGTGTGGTGGTGTATGCCTGTAGTCCCAGTTACTTGGGAGGCTGAGGCACGAGAATCACTTGAACCCAGGAGGTGGAGGTTGAAGTGAGCTGAGATTACATCGCTGCACTTCAGCCTGGGTGACAGAGCAAGAGTCTGTCAAAAAAAAAACAAAAAACAAAAAACAAAAACAGAGTTAGCAACTATTATTACTAGTACTAGTATTATTATTATTATTATTATTTTATTTTATTTTTTTTTTTGAGACCGAGTCTTGCTCTGTCACCCAGGCTGGAGTGCAGTGGCCGGATCTCAGCTCACTGCAAGCTCCGCCTCCTGGGTTTACGCCATTCTCCTGCCTCAGCCTCCCGAGTAGCTGGGACTACAGGCGCCTGCCACCTCGCCCGGCTATTTTTTTTTTGTATTTTTTAGTAGAGACGGGGTTTCACCGTGTTAGCTGGGATCGTCTCTCGATCTCCTGACCTCGTGATCCGCCCGTCTCGGCCTCCCAAAGTGCTGGGATTACAGGCTTACTAGTACTGGTATTATTAATTTGTCAGGCTCACTGAATTTTCTCAAGGGCAAATCTGTGGCCAAATGTTGTTTTGGGGACCCAAGGCTCATAGCAGTAAAACAGCTTTCAGGTTTCCAGATCTGCCAGAGACTTAAATGTCCTGATGTGTGTTTTGTGTCTTAATGAGGGAAAGGGAATATGTAGCACCTTCCAAATGGATTTGACCTTGACTGCCCCACTGTTGGAAGAGCTTCTCAACCTCCCTGGCTCCACCCCAGCCCAGATATTTCAGGGAATTAGGGTTCCAAGGAGCATGCTATGGAAAACAGCATTCTAGCGTGAGTCCAAGCTTCTCATCCCCCATCTTGCTGTCTTTTGACCAAAGCAGATTTTGCACGTCGTAACTGTCAGAGACATCAAAGCCAGAAGGAAGCCAGCCTGCTCCAAGCCCTCCTTTTTTGGACAGAGACTGAATCTTTGCACTTGATCTTGTTTGTGTTTTTAAGTCTGAGGTTAGACAGGGTCCCGGGCAATGGAGATGTACGTGTCTTTTTATTTTTCTGTTGTATTTTTTGCTATTTTTTCTGACTTTTAAGGCAACTCATCAACATGGCAATTAGAGCCCATTTAGGGTCGGGCACAGAAGCTCATGCCTGTAATCCCAGCATTTTGGGAGACCGAGGAGGGAAGATCACTTGAGGTCAGGAGTTTAAGACCAGCCTGGGCAACATGGTGAAACCCCGTCTCTACAAAGAATACAGAAAAATAGCTGGGCATGGTAGCAGGTGCCTGTAGTCCCAACTATTTGGGAGGCTGAGGTGGGAGGATTACTTGAGCCTGGGAGATGGAAGTTGCAGTGAGCTGAGGTCATGCCACTGCACTCCAGGCTGGGAGACAGAGCAAGACCATGTCTCAAAAAAAAAAAAAAAAAAAATAGTCCACTTTACTTGTTATGGTGCTTAGAACAAATGAAACATTCTCCTATCCCTCTTGGGATGTAATTGGCTACCATCTGCACAAACTCTTAATTACTGCACAATAATATCAATATACTTAATGCTACTGAACTGCATTTAAGTGGCTGAGGTGGTGAATGTTAGCTGTATTTTACCACAAAGATAAGAGGGAAGGAAAATGAAGTGTACTTTACAACCAAAAAAGTCCACACACCATGGGTGTGCAGCTTGATGAGTTTTTGAGAGGATATATGTATATATTTTTAGATGGGGGTCTCTGTCACCCAGGCTATAGTGCAGTGGCATAATCATGGCTCACTGCATCCTTGACGTCCTGTGCTTAAGCGTTCCTCCCACCTTAGCCTCCTGAGTAGCTGGGACTGCAGGTGCACACTATCACACCCAGCTAATTTTTGTATTTTTGCTAGAGACAAGGTTTCACCATGTTGACCAGGCTGGTCTCAACCTGCTGGGCTCAAGTTATCCTCCTACCTCTGTCTTCCACTCAGGTAATTACTTAGAGATGGGTCTTGCTGTGTGTGGCCAGGCTGGTCTTGAACTCCTGGGCTCGTGATCCTCCCACCTTGGCTTCTCAAAGTGCTGGGATTGCAGGCGTGAGCCATGTCACCTGGCCCAGCAGTTCAATGAATTTTCGGGAAGTGAACACTCATAGGGCTGGCATTCAGATGAAGATCTAGAGCATCAACCCTCTCCAGTCCCCATCACGTTCTGTCCTTGCAATCACTGCACCCCCAAGGCTCATTCATTCCTTATCTGAGCTCTGTCACTGTGGATGTAGCCTGCCTGGTTTTGGACTTCAGTTCAACAGTCAGCCTGTGCTTTTTGTGACCACCTTCTTTTGCTCAAGCGTGTGTTGTGAGATGTCCTTTTTTGTAGTGTGGAACTGTAGTTTACTTCACCTGATTCGAGTCCTATTTTGGGTGTTTGTAATGTGTCAGGCACTGCGCCAGGTGTCTTAAAGGATGGATTCCTTTATGGGCATCTGACAAGGCCACCCACCTTATGTGAAAGCAGAACCACACAGACTCCAGAATGAGATGCAGGTTCAGGTCCCGGCTCTGACATTTCTGGTTTTTTTTTTTTTTTTTTTTGAAATGGAGTCTGACTCTGTCACCAAGGCTGGAGTGCAGTTGTATGATCTTGGCTCACTGCAACCTCCACCTCCCAGGTTCAAGTGATTCTCCTGACTCAGCCTCCCCAGTAGCTGGGGCTACAGGCACACACTCCTGGATAATTTTTAATTTTTGTATTTTTAGTAGAGACAAGGTTTCACCATGTTGGCCAAGCTGGTCTCAGACTCCTGAACTCAAGTGATCCACTCACCTCGGCCTCCCAAAGTTCTGGGATTACAGGTGTGAGTCATCACACCTGGCCTACTTGTGGTGAATCTTATTTCATCTTTATATCCTCCCATTTCTCTTATGCATCCTCCAGTTTCTTTCTCTCTCTCTCTCTCTCTCTCTCTCACACACACACATACACACACAATCTGCTGCAACATCTTAAGAAACAAGACATTATCAAGGAATTATTGAATACTTTGTCGCATTTTCTATTATGCTGCCTGTTTAAACTAACCTTGGTTACACTATTAAAGGAACACGTATCGTATTGAGCCACTTCTGTGACTATGGCTGTCCAGAAATAAACATAATTAAAACATCCAACAGTAGTAAATGCTCTTGGTTAGGAATGAGAGAAGTGGCTTAGAGTCATAGGAAGTGGGAAAGGGTGTAGAAACAGAAGGTACATGGTGTAGACCAGGGGTGTCCTATCTTTTGGCTTCCCTGGGCTGCACTGGAAAAAGAATTGTCTTGGACCACACATAAAATAACGCTAACAGTAATGATAGCCGATGAGCTAAAAAAAAAAAAAAAAAAAAAAAATCGCAAAAAAAATCTCATGCTGTTTTAAGAAAGTTTATGAATTTGTATCGGGCTGCATTCAAAGCCATCCTGGGCCGCGTGCAGCCTGTGGGCTGCAGGTTAGACAGGCTTGGTGTAGAGAGTTTCATCTAAACCTCATGGCAGCTCTGTAGGGCACTCATGAGGCCCCCAGTATTAACAGATGGTAAGTTTCAGTCTCAGAAATCTATGTGAGTCGCCCAGAAGCGTGCATTCTGCAGTGGCAGAGTCATGTTTGAATTCGCATCTGATTGCAAAATCTGGGTGTCTTTTCACGACTACAGGTTATCTTACCTCTCAAGATGAGGCAACCAATCCAATTTTGCCAGCACCAATGAAATTGCAATTTATTTAAAGGCTCAGAAAGATCTTTTAGGCTAATGAAAATGCTCTATATTTATGAAATGTTTTCATTCTCTGTGGCTTTTTCTTTTTTTTCTTTTCCTTTATTTTTTTTATTTTTTTTATTTTTTTTATTATTATTATTTTTTTTGAGACGGAGTCTCGCTCTGTCGCCCAGGCTGGAGTGCAGTGGCCGGATCTCTGCTCACTGCAAGCTCCGCCTCCCGGGTTCACGCCATTCTCCGGCCTCAGCCTCCCGAGTAGCTGGGACTACAGGCGCCCGCCACCTCGCCCGGCTAGTTTTCTGTATTTCTTAGTAGAGACGGGGTTTCACCGTGTTAGCCAGGATGGTCTCGATCTCCTGACCTCGTGATCCGCCCGTCTCGGCCTCCCAAAGTGCTGGGATTACAGGCTTGAGCCACCGCGCCCGGCCTTTATTTATTTATTTTTTTTGAGACAGAGTCTCACCCTGTCACCCACGCTGGAGTGCAGTGATGTAATCATAGCTCACTACAGCCTCAAACTGCTGGGCTCAAGCAACCTTCATGCTTCAGCCTCCTAGTAGCTGGGACTACAGGCACGCATCATCACGCCTGGCTGATTTTTTTTAAGGGATGGGATCTTGCTATAATGCCCAGTCTGGTCTTAAACTCCTGGGCTTAAGCAATCCTCCTGCTTTGGCCTCCCAAAATATGAGATTATACATGTGAGCCACTGCCAGCTTCTTTTCTCTCAATTATTTTTTAATCTATAGGTTCCTCTCCTTTTTGTTTGTATTTATTTGTTAAAGAAACAGAGTCCTGGCCAAGAATGGTGGCTCACACCTGTAATCTCAGCACTTTGAGAGGCTGAGGTGGGCAGATCACCCAAGGTCACGAGTTTGAGACCAGCCTGGACTATATGGTGAAACCCTGTCTCTACTAAAAATACAAAAATTAGCAAGGCATGGTGGTGTGCGCCTGTAATCCCAGCTGCTCGGGAGGCTGAGGCAGGAGAGTTGCTTGAACCTAGGAGGTAGAGATTGCAGTGAGCCAAGATCCCGCCATTACACTCTAGCTGGGTGACAGAGTGCAGTCTCTCACCTTTGGGATTTTATTGCATTGTTTAACATGCTCTCCTGTGCCTTGCATTTTCCATAGACAGGCGTTAGATCCAGAGGCTTCATCACCTGCATCCCCCATCTCCATCCCCTTTTCTTTTTAGCAAGAATATGTCATTAGTGGTAATGGTACTTCCTGTGATGTCCCATCTGCAGGCATGTAATGTTTATAATGTCTAGTCAGTTTTCTCTTTTTGTGATGTTAGGGTTAATTAGTAGATTTAGGTGATGTCAGGCGGACCCATCCCTTATAAAATTCCACAGCAGCTCTTCATCTGATATAGTCAGTCTTATGGTGGGGACCCTAGAGCAGCATCATCATTATCACCCGGAAGCTGGTTAGAAATGCATACTCTTGGGCCTCATCCCAGTCCTACTGACTCAGAAGCTAATGCGCCAGGAAATGTGAGCCCCATTGGCCTAACAGTTTTAGCAATTACAGGTAGCCTTTGCCAAGAGCCAGCCTGCCTGCCTGCCTGTCTGTCTTCCTGTCTTCCTTCCGGTCTCCCTCCCTCCCTCCCTCTCTCCCTCCCTCCCTCCCTCCCTCCCTTCCTTCCTTCCTTCCTTCCTTCCTTCCTTCCTTCCTCCCTCCCTCCCTCCCTCCCTTCCTTCCTTCCTTCTTCCCTCCCTACCCCTCTCACTCTCTCTTTCTTTCTTTCTTTGCAAAGTCTTGCTCTGTTGTCCAGGATGGAGTACAGAGGAATGATCTCAGCTCATTGCAACCTCCACCTTTGGAGTTCAAGTAATTCTCCTGCCTCAGCTTCCTGAGTAGCTGGAATTACAGGCGCATACCCCTATGCCCGGCTAATTTTTGTATTTTTTAGTAGAGACAGAGTTTTGCCATGTTGCCCAGGCTGGCCTCAAACTCTTGACCTCAGGTGGTCTGCCCGTCTGGGCCTCTCAAAGTGCTAGGATTACAGGTGTGAGCCACCGCGCCCAGCTTGAGACCTACTATCTTATTAGAGTTTTACAAACAGTTACATCCTAGTTTTATTGTTCTCCATGTATTCGCTGGAATTCTTCCATGTAGAAGGGAGTCTTTTTTAAGATAGGGTAAGTGGAGTCAGGGGCAGGACACTGTTGGTCTTACTATGAGCTAAGCCAAATGCAACAATGATGTTAAAATGCAGGAAGGCTTTTTTGTTAAACCTAGGACAAAGCATGTTGTCTACCAGATCTGTATTTCTCTTTCTGGATATCTGAAGTGATTATTCAGATTTAGATAGGATTTCCTCATTTCTCTGCCTTTTTTCTTCTTTTCTTACAATTTTTTTTTTTTTTAAGTCTTCTTTGTTGCCTGGGCCAGAGTGCAGTGGCGCGATCTCAGCTCACTACAACCTCCGCCTCTTGGATTCAAGTGATTCTCATGCCTCAGCCTCCCCAGTAGCTGGGACTGTAGGTGCCTGCCACCATGCCCAGCTAATATTTTTGTGTTTTTAGTAGAGCAGGTTTCACCATGTTGGCCAGGCTGGTCTCAAACTCTGGACCTCGAGCAGTCCTCCTACCTCAGCCCCTACAAAGTGCTAGGATTACAGGTGTGAGCTACCACTCCTGGCCACCACTTTTTTTCATCAGCTACTATATCAGGTCTCCCAGCAGAAAATCTCCTCTGAGCAAATCAGCTTCCAGGTTTGTTTTTTTGTTTTTTTGTTTTTTTGAGACTGAGTTTCGCTATTACTGCCCAGACTGGAGTGCAATGGCATAATCTTGGCTCACTGCAACCTCTGCCTCCTGGGTTCAAGTGATTATCCTGCCTCAGCCTCCTGAGTAGCTGGGATTACAGGCATGTGCCACCACACCTGGCTACTTTCTGTGTTTTTAGTAGAGATGGGGTTTCACCATGTTGGCCAGGCTGGTCTCGAACTCCTGAACTCAGGTGATCCACCTGCCTCAGCCTCCCAAAGTGCTGGGATTGTAGGCATGAGCCACCGTACCCAGCTGCAGGTTTTTTCAATTAGTTTTTTAATTATTATTGTCAGCCCTGAAATAAAGAAAATAGGGATTGGAATATCTTCCACTCCCATTCTGTCTTGCAAAATCTCCATCACCCAAAAGGTTGGGTTTCAGGAGTTGGCTGCTCAGCTCTAGGGATCCAGTAGTGGGACATGGGTCTTTATTCTGTCTCTGTGGAATGTGGGGCCCAAGCGTGGGGATTATCAGTGAATTGAAAGGAGCTGTGAATTCCCTCCTGAAGGAGGGATGTCAACCGCACAAAAATCCTGGTGGCCGTATGTCCTCACTTAGCCAGCAACTCAGTTCTTTGAAGCCCAGCAGCAAGAGGTGAAAGGGGCTGTGAACCAGCGTTTCCAGGACAGCCCCTGCAGCTGTGGTCAGAGAGTCAGGAACAGGGGGCTGGACAGGCCTGTTGAGCGAGTTGTCTCTGTCCCTCTTCTCATAAACACATCTGCATAACAGGACAGATAACGTGAATCTATCATCAATGGGCTTCCCATGTAGAAAGGACATCTAACAACCTAATCTTCCATCGAGACAGATTTCTCCTTTTCAATCTAGTTACCCTAAGGAACAATTCGTATAGAAAAGGCAGAATCAAGATTTTCACATTTCCACCCCACTTTCTGTACCCATTTAAAAAATAATGCATTTGGGGCTGGGTGTAGTGGCTCATGCCCACAATCCTAGCACTTTGAGAGGCCGAGGCTGGTGGATCACTTGAGGTCAGGAGTTTGAGACCAGCCTGGCCACCTTGGTGAGGCCCTGTCTCTACTAAAAATGCAAAAATTAGCCGGGTGTGGTGGTGCGTGCCTGTAATCCCAGTTACTCAGGAGGCTGAGGCAGGAGAATCACTTGAACCTGAGAGGCAGAGGTTGCAGTGAGCCAAGATTGCACCACTGCACTCTAGTGTAGACAACAGAGCAAGACTCCATCTCATACAATAACAACAACAAAAACCATTTTGAACATATAGATTTAAATATATTTGTCTTTCAACCCTTTTTGGGGTATTGGGGTGATGGACATACAATTATTTTTCTTATTGATATTCAAACTGTCTCATATTTGACCAGCTAGAACCCTAGTATAATATTTTGGTATGCAATTTTCTAGACTTTTAGAAATGTACACACGAGCACATAAAATGAAGACAAGTATTTTATGACAAATATTTTAATCAGCTTTATTGAGGCATAATCTATATAAAGTAAAACTCACCAAATTAAATTCACGTTTTTTTAAGTGTATAGCTTGAGTGAGTTTTTTCAACTTAAAAGATTTATTTCTTAATTGACAAATGATCATACATGTTCATGGGGTCTATAATGGTTTTTTTAATTGGTTGGTTGGTTGGTTGGTTGGTTTTGAGACAGGTTCTCACTCTGTCGCCCAGGCTGGAGTACAGTGACTTGATTACGGTTCACTGCAGCCTTGACCTCCTGGGCTTGAGCCATCTTCCCGCCTTAGCCTCCTGAGTAGCTGGAACCATAGGCATGTGCCACCATGCCCGGCTAATTTTTAATCTTTTGTACAGACACAGAGTCTTCTTAAGTTGCCCAGGTTGGTCTTGAACTCCTGGCCTCAAGGGATCCTCCTGTCTCAGCTTCCCAAAGTGCTGGGATTACAGGTATGAGCCACTGAGTCCAGCTCTTAGTAACATTTTGATATTAATACATATAATGTGTGGGGAGATAAGATCAGGGTAATTAGCACATCCATCATCTCAAGCAGTTACCATTTCTTTTATTTACTTTGCTACTTCCTATGTGATGACATTTCTCTTTGTGTTGGGAACATTCAATGTCCTTCTAGCTCTTTGAAACTATGTAATATTTTATCGTTCACTTTAGTCATCCTATAGGGATACAGAACATTCTTAATGAGTTTTGACAAATGTATACAGTCTTGTAAGCACCACCATAACCACGGCAGATGCTTTTACCACCCTGAAAGGTGGGGCCTCTCACCTCTTTTGTACTTCTTTTGTGCCTCTTACCAATCAGTTCCTTTCCTCTTTTTTTTGTTTGTTTGAGACGGAGTCTCACTCTGTCACCCAGGCTGGAGTGCAGTGGTGCAGTCTCGGCTTGCTGCAGCCTCTGCCTCCCGGGTTCAAGCGATTCTCCTGCCTCAGCTTTTCGAGTGGGATTACAGGTGTGCACCACCATGCCCAGCTAAGTTCTGTATTTTTAGTAGAGATGGGGTTTTACCACATTGGCCAGACTGGTTTCAAACTCCTGACCTCAAGTGATTCCCCTGTCTTGGCCTCCCGAAGTGCTGCAATTACATGTGTGAGCCACCGTGCATGGCCTCCACTGGCAACTCTTGATTGCCTGTCACCATAGGTAGGCGTTTTCTATTTTGCTATAACTTTTTTTTTTTTTTAGACTGAGTCTCATTCTGTCGCCCAGGCTGGAGTGCAGTAGGGTGATCTCAGCTCACTGCAGCCTCCACCTCCTGGGTTCAAGCAATCCTTTCGCCTCAGCCTCCTGAGTAGCTGGGACTACAGGTGTGTGCCACCACATCCCCATTAATGTTTGTATTTTTAGTAAAGACGGGGGTCTCACCATGTTGCCCAGGCTGGCCTTGAACTCCTGACCTCAGGTGATCCACCCAATTCGGCCTCCCAAGGTGCTGAGATTACAGGTGTGAGCCACGGCACCCGGCTGCCATTACTTTCAATCACAATAACCACACTTACTTTTGCACCAGCCTAATAGCTTTTCATATTGAAGGAATAATACAGCATGTGGCCTTTCTGATTTTTTTCACTAAGCATATGATGCTTTTGAGACTCATTTATTTTATTGCATCATTTCTTTCCTTTTACTGAGTCGTATTCCAATTATATACATTGGGTTGCTTGTTTGTTTGTTTGTTTGTTTTTAAGACATAGTCTCACTCTGTCACCTAGGCTCGAGTGCAGTGGCTTGATCTTGGTTCACTGCAATCTTGACTTCCCAGGCTCAGGTGATTCTCCCACCTCAGCCTCCAAAGTAGCTGGGACTACAGGTGTGCGCTACCATGCCTGGCTAATTTTTTGTATTTTTTGTAGAGACAGGGTTTTGTCATGTTGCCTAGGCTGGTCTCCAACTCCTGGGCTCAAGCGATCTGGGTAATTCTATGTTTTATCACTTGAGGACTCTTATTTTGCAGTGAACAGTTAGACTTGACCATCTTCCCATATCAGCATGTGTAGACATACTTCCTGCTTCTTTTTTTTTTCTTTTTTTTTTTGAGATGGAATCTTGCTCTGTCCCCCACGCTGGAGTGTAGTGACACTATCTTGGCTCGCTGCAACCTCTGCCTCCCGGGTTTGAGCAATTCTGCCTCAGTTTCCAAGTGGCTGGGATTACAGGTGCATGCCACCACACCTGGCTAATTTTTGTATTTTCATTAGAGATGGGGTTTCACCATGTTGGCCAGGCTGGTCTTGAACTCCTGGCCTCAAGTGATTCACCTGCCTCGGCCTCCCACAGTATTGGGATTACAGGTGTGAGCCACCTTGCCCAGCCCTACTTCCTGCCTCTTAACCACTGGGTAGTATTTCACGGTATGGAAATAGCATGGCTTATCCAGCTCTATGTTGATGGACGTTTGTGTTGTTTGACTTTTGGTATTCTAGGCGATGACACACATCCCTTTTTGAAGGGCCTTTGGGTGGTCTCTGTTCTCTGACCACATACACAACACTTCAGGTCTTTGTACTTGGCGGGATGTGTCTGCAGACCGAGTTCCTAGGCAGGGCAAGGTGAGTGGTTCATCTGTCTTCAGGGCTTAGTTGTGGTCTGATTCTGACCCTGTTACCTTATTCCACAGGGGACCAACAAGGCACCATGGCACAAAAGGGCCAACTCAGTGACGATGAGAAGTTCCTCTTTGTGGACAAAAACTTCATCAACAGCCCGGTGGCCCAGGCTGACTGGGCCGCCAAGAGACTCGTCTGGGTCCCCTCGGAGAAGCAGGGCTTCGAGGCAGCCAGCATCAAGGAGGAGAAGGGGGATGAGGTGGTTGTGGAGCTGGTGGAGAACGGCAAGAAGGTCACGGTTGGGAAAGATGACATCCAGAAGATGAACCCACCCAAGTTCTCCAAGGTGGAGGACATGGCGGAGCTGACATGCCTCAACGAAGCCTCCGTGCTACACAACCTGAGGGAGCGGTACTTCTCAGGGCTAATATATGTGAGTATTGCTGGCAGTCAGGTACCTACTCCTGGCCTCATAAGGAAAGTAGGCATTAGAAATGTGTTGGGAGGGCCGAGTGCAGTGGCTCATGCCTGTAATCCCAGCACTTTGGGAGGCCGAGGTGGGCAGGTCACCAGAGGTCAGAAGTTCGAAACCACGCTGGCCAACATGGTGAAACCGTGTCTCTACTAAAAATACAAAAAGTAGCCGAGTGTGGTGGTGTGTACCTGTAATCCCAGCTACTGGGGAGGCTGGGGCAGAAGAATTGCTTGAACCCAGGAGGTGGAGGTTGCAGTGAGATTGTTTTATTGCACTCCAGCCTGGGTGACAGAATAAGACTCTGTCTCAAGGGAAAAAAAAAAAAAGAAAGAAATGTGTTGGGAGGCTGACGGTTTGATCAAGGGAGATTGCAAGATGAGGTGGCATCATTCCAACGTAGCTTCACAGCTCAGCCCTTGAACAGGTTATTTCCCCTGTTGAAGCCTCGGTTTTCCTATCAGTAAAATGGGAATAATCACCCTCATTACAGACAGGAGGTGTGACAATCCCATGTTATCACATATGCCAAGTGCCAAGACATATGACAAACTCTCAATAGATTTCCTGGGCATCGCTCTGTCCTTCCTTCCTCTTGAAAGTAAAGAGCTCATAACCGCTTTGGAAAGGCTGGTTTATCTTGGCAGCCAGGTGGGTAAGAGACATGAGGATGTGGCTAGGTTGTAGGGAGGCCTTCCTTGTTACAGAGGGGAATGTTCAGATTGATCCTAGGACTCTTTTAGGTAGACTTGCAGATCAGAGTGGACTAGAGATGGCACAATATGGTAGCCACTGGCCACTTGTGGCTAACTAAATTTAGATTTAAATTAATTAAAAGAAACGACCAGATATGGTGGCTCATGCCTGTAATCCCAGCACTCTGGGAGGCCAAGGCGGGTAGATCACTTGAGGCCAGGAGTTCGAGACCAGCCTGGCCAACTTGATGAAACCCCATCTCTACTAAAAATACCAAAATTAGCCGGGCTTGGTCATGCACACCTGTAATCCCAGCTACTTGGGAGGCTGTGGCAGAAGAATTGCTTGAACCCAGGAGGCAGAGGTTGTAGTGAGTCAAGATTGTGCCATTGCACTCCAGCCTGGGCAATAAGAGCGAAACTCCATCTCAAAAAAAGAAAAATTTAAAAATTTATTGGCTGGATACATGGGTTCGCACCTGTAATCCCAGCACTTTGGGAGGCCAAGATGGGTGGGTCACCTGAGGTCAGGAGTTCTAGACCAGCCTGGCCAACATAGTAAAACCCCGTCTCTCCTAAAAATACAAAAATTAGCCGGGCATGGTGGTATGCGCCTATCATCCTGGCTTCTTGGGAGGCTGAGGCAGGAGAATCGCTTGGACCCTGGAGACGGAGGTTGCAGTGAGCCAAGATCGCATTATTGTACTCCAGCCTGGGCAACAAGAGCAAAACTTCATCTCTAAATAAGTACATAAATAAAAGAAAATAAAAAATAACAAATTTATTTCTTTCGTTGTGTTGGCCCTGGGTCAAGTAGTCAATAGCCACCTGTGGCTAGTGGCGGGCGTACTGCGTAGCATAAGTGCAGAATGTTCCCATTATCATAGAAAGTTCTGTTGGACTGCCTGGACTAGATGATTGGGGCTTGGAGTGTGACGTTGTGGGGCATGGGTCCATTGTGGGATTGGATCAGCTCTCTAGCACAAGAAGGATATTGATATCCCCATGACGCCAGACCGGTGCACAGAGGTTACCTAACCCAGCCTATGTCAATCTCTTCTCTCTGAAAGGGCTTTGCTCACCCTTGAGCAGGTTACCTCATGCCTCTGAAGCTTTATTTCCTTTTCTGTAAAATGGATGCAAGAATAGAATCAGCCTCTTGGGAGCCGGGCGTAGTGGCTCATGCCTGTAATCCCAGCACTTTGGGAAGCTGAGGCAAGTGGATCACTTGAGCCCAGGAGTTTGAGACCAGCCTGGGCAACATAGCAAGACCCCATCTCTGCAAAAAAAAAAAAGAAAAAAGAAAAAAAATTAGCCAGGCGCAGTGGTGTGTACCCATAATCCCAGCTACTCAGGGAGACTGAGGCAGGAGGATCACTTGAGCCCAGGAGTTCAAGGCTGCAGTGAGCTGTGATTGTGCCACTACATTCTGGCCTGAGTGACAGAGCCAGACCTTGTCTGTTTTTTTTTTTTTTTTTTTTTAAATAGTACTAGCCTCATGGAGTGGGTTACTCTAAAGACAAAACACTTAACACACTTCCTGCTGCATGTTAAGTGTAGGCACTGAAAATGTTAAGTGTTATTAGATGGGTTTTTGCTGTGGTCATGATCACTTTTGATTTTACTAGTCAGATGTTCTTCTCCCATCACTTGGCGTCCTTCTGTCCCTTTGGTCCTGGTCTGTACATTTTGCCAAGTGAAAATTACAAAAAGCCCCTTGTCATCTCTAAAAGTGTCCTGCACATTTTTTTCCTAATTAGGAAACTAAGACACGTTCACTATGGAACACTTGGAGAATTCAGAAAGCATAGTGAACACAGAACGGAAAAATTAGTCCTTAACCAGAGACACTGTGCATTGTCTCTTTGTGAGCCTGATATATGTTTACATATTTAAAAGCCTATTGGGCACACAGTTTAGTGACTTGCTCTTTTTTCCGTTTGGAAATGCTCAGTGCTGACTTGTGTAATGTATCTCAGGCAGCCCCAAAGGTACCCCTTTTAAGGGGTAGTGTAGAATCTGTCATGGGGATAGGCCATTTTTCCACTGTTCTTATAGGCATTTCAGAAGGGGTTACGGTGGCTTTTTAAAGACTGAAATGGTAAGAGTGAGCAACTGAGCAACTCATGACTTTTTTTTTTTTTTTTTTTTTGAGATGGGGGCTTACTCCATCATCCAGGCTGGAGTGCAGTGGTTCCATCATAACTCACTACAGCTTCCAAGTCCTGGGTTCAAGTGATCCTCTCACCTCAGCCTCCTGAGTAGCTGTGGACCACAGGCGTGCACCACCACACCTGGCTAATTAAAAAAAAAAAAAAACAAACAAACAACTTTTGTAGAGACTGGGATCTCACTAGATCGCCCAGGCCGGTCTGAAACTCCTGGCCTCAAGCCATCTCCTGCCTTGACTTTTCACGGTGCCGGGATTACAGGTGTGAGCCACTGTGCCCAGCCATAACTATTGAATATGTTCTCCAACTCAAGTGCTGTACCTTGACACGTTTTATTTTATTTAACACAACATCCACTGAGTTGAAAATGTTTGCCCCTTTTAGAGGAGGAAGCCGAGGTGCAGTTCTGTAAGTGTATCTTTACCTTCTTAAGTAGGGGACGTCTTTTGTCTGTGGCACTGTTTGTATGGAAATATTATTGATCTGGGGATGTTGGTATGTTAGACATTTTCTCTTTCTTCCTTCCCTTCCTTCTCCTTCTTTGTCTTTCTTTTTCTTGCTTTCTTGCTTTCTTTCTTGATGGAACTTCACTCTTGCTCCTCCAGCTGGAATGCAGTGGAGCGATCTTGGTTCACTGCTGCCTCAGCCTCCCGAGTAACTGGGATTGTGGGGATGTGCCACCATGCCTGGCTAATTTTTGTATTTTTAGTAGAGACGGGTTTCATCATGTTGGCCAGGCTGGTCTCCAACTCCTGACCTCAGTTGATCCACTTGTCTCAGCCTCCCAAAGTGCTGGGATCGCAGGCCTGAGCCACCGTGACCAGTCAGTATATTGGATGTTTCTAAAGAGGCCCGTCTGTAGGGAGCTAGAGGGAAAATTGGACTCTTTGGGGCCCAGGTCTTCCATCTAAGACATATCATCTCCATCTAGGGAGTTTCAGGACAGACCTATGTATTCATCTCACCTGCTGTCCTCAAATAGAAATCAGAAAAAAACATAATAAGGGGCATATGAAGGTCCTGAGACTCAAAATATCTTCTGACAGCAGATTAAAAATAAGTGAATCAAAGCTTCACATTCCTGCTGTGCTTCTCTAGACAGATTAGATTAAAATCCTTTCAGCCTTGTGATGATGGCCCCACTCTTCTCTTGTTCCTTTCTGGTCAATTTAATTGCTTAATAGAAACCGTTGTCCATGACAGAGAAGATAAAGAAGGAAAGGGGTCGGGGTGGGGGAGCACAGTAAGTTACTCTCCCAGCTCATAATAGCAACATGCATGACTCTTGTGAATAGGCGGGTGGTGAAGTGATGCCAGGTCCGTGGTCTGGCATGCATGACTTTGCCCTCTGTGATGAAGATGAACTTTTCTCCTCCATTCTGCAAGGCTCGTCTCAAACGATGGGCCTTTGAGAAGGTTCTGGCAGACCTCTTGTCCTCTTGGATCTAGAAGAGTCTATATAGAAGCCAGAGGAGCTTGTCTCCTTATCTTAGAGATGCAGGTTCTGGGCTCAGCAATGTCCAATCTACCTAAACTGCGGAAGAGCATTTGTGGCATACCTGGAGGGGAGCACAGCTTTGACGCCTGGTCCTAAGGGCCCCTTGGTCTTCTGAACGCTGTCTTTTGGCTGAGTTCTATCTGCCTCGAATTCTCTTTCTTTTTCTTCCTTTCTTTCTCTTTCTTTCTTTCTGTCTGTCTGTCTTTCTGTCTCTTTTTTTTTTTCTTTCTTTTTCCTTTTTCTTTCTTTTGAGATGGGGTCTTACTCTGTTGCCCAGGCTGGAGTACAGTGGCATGATCTCAGCTCACTGCAACCTCTGCCTCCTGGGACTCAAGAGATCCTCCTACCTCAGTCTTCTGAGTAGCTGGGTCTACAGGCACGTAGCACCAAGCCCTGCTAATTTTTTTGTGTTTCTGGTAGAGGTGGGGTCCCACTGTATTGCCCAAACTGATCTTGAACTTCTGAACTCAAGCGATCCGCCTGCTTCGGCCTCCCAAAGTGTTAGGATTACAGGCATGAGATTGTTCCACTGCACTCCAGCCTGGATGACAGAGTGAGACTCAAACAAACAAAAAAAAGATGAGGATGCTGAGGCTTAGATGTGCTCAGTCCCATAACTGGAAAGTGGGCAGAGCTGGGATTCAGACAAGGTCTGTGTGAGTCCAGGGGCAGGGTGACTACCCATGCAAAGGGCTTCTGGGGTGATAGGCTTAGAGCAGGAGGTGATGGTCGTGGGCTGGAGCCGGTGGGGACAGTGCCAGAGGCCTCGTTAGCTTTGAGGTAGACAAGCTTTAAGTGCACAGCAAGAAGGAATTGAACCTTTTATTATGATTCCTTGAGCACCTACTAGGTGCTAGGCTAATGATTACAACCTGCTAACACAGAGGTGTGATTTTTTTTTTAATTGAGTTAATACATCAAAAAATGAAAGAAATCTGTTTCTGGTACTGCTTGAAAAAGCAGAGGACCTGACACTCCAGAACGCAGGGTGTGAGGTAGCACTCTCTGTGAGATGGGCTTTGTGCTCTCTGCTTTTCCGCAGACCCCACCGCTCCCTGTCGTCTCCCAGGTCCCGGTAGCCATTGACCATGGCACCTCTTTTGTTCACTCCCACACACCCTGCTTCACTCATGCCTTACCTGCTTTGTCTCTGTAGACAGTGGGACCCTCCACCCTACACCAGACCTCTGGGGTTGGGAAAATCATGATCCAGAGCCAAGGTGGATGGGCCCCCCTGCTCCTTGGAACTCCAAGCCCACATCCCCGATCCATGAACCCCAAAGGACATTTTTCTAGTTCTGGTTCTGCTTCTGGAATGCCCAGGCGGTCAGGAGAGGCCCTCCTTCCAAACTTTAGCAGGTGACCATTTTTCCGCCTTAAAGACCTGGCCCAGCAACCTTAGCCTACTCCAGAAGCAGTGTCTATCCAGGGACACAAGGAGCAAGCAGACTGAGCAGAGGCCTCCTGGGTGCCAGCCACTGCACTGGTCCCTGGAGGATAGAAAGACACTATAACTGCAAGCTGACCTTTGTTAAGCCCCAGGAATTAGCCCTTCTGATTTTTTTTTTTTAGATGGAGTCTCACTCTGTCACCCAGGTTGGAGGGCAGTGGTGCGATCTTGGCTCACTGCAACCTTCATCTCCTGGGTTCAAGCGATTCTCCTGCCTCAGACTCCCGGTAGCTGGGATTACAGGTACCCCCCACCATGCCCAGCTAATTTTTGCATTTTTAGTAGAGAAGGGGTTTCACCATGTTGGTCAAGTTGGTCTTGAACTCCTGACCTCAGATGATCCTCCCGCCTCCGCCTCCCAACGCGCTGGGATTTTAGGCGTGAGCCACTGCACCCGGCCTTCTGATCTTTCAAGTCATTATTGCTTCAAAGAACCTCCTCCAGTAATACAAGGATAATCTATGCAAAGACCACAGGAGAATATTTAAAAATAAGTATGGATTGCAAAAAGCAGCCTTCTTCCCTGGAGGCAAACATGATTCACAGGTTCATGTATGTACTCACACACACACACACACACACACACACACACACACACACACACACAAAACAAACATAAGAAAAAGTCACTCCTTGTATGCTTTGCAGTTTGATTTTTTCCACTTAACCTACCTTACAGTTTTTTCTGTCTGTTCGTAACTATCAAGTCAGACTTTTTGACTAGGTAAGACATGCAAATATGAAATAAAATAGTGTATAAGGGAATATAGAACTTCCCCCTTCATTCCTATTCCTCGCCCTTCCAGTTCTCCTTCTTAGAGACACCATGGTTGCTGGTTACATATGTAGCCCTCCAGTGATGTTATTTATTTGTTTATATTATTTTTCGAGATGGAGTCTCACTCTGTCACCCAGACTGGAGTGCAGTGGCATGATCTTGGCTCACTGCAATAGCCCCCTCCCAGGTTCAAGCAATTCTCCTCCCTCAGCCTCCCAAGTAACTGGGACTACAAGTGTGTGCTACCTCGCCCAGCTAATTTTTGTATTTTTAGTAGAGATGGGGTTTTGCCATGTTGGCCAGGCTGGTCTTGATCTCCTGACCTCAGGTGATCCACCCGCCTTGGCCTCCCGAAGTGCTGGGATTACAGGCTTAAACCACTGTGCCCAGACTATTACTTTTTTTCTGATGAAGTCTCACTCTGTCTCCCGGGCTGGAGTGCAATGGTGTGATCTCGGCTCCTGCAACCTATGCTTTCTGGATTCAAACAATCCTCCTGCCCCAGCCTCCCAAGTAGCTGGGATTACAGGTGTGTGCCACCACACCCGGCTGATTTTTGTATTTTTTGTAAAGATGGGTTTTGCCATGTTAGCCAGGCTGGTCTTGAACGCCTGACCTCAAGTGATTCACTCGCCTCAGCCTCCCAAAGTGCTGCAATTACAGGTGTGAGCTGCTCCATCCAGCCTCCAGTGATGTTTTACACACATGCAGCCACACAGCCCCTCGTGCACCCCTCCAAAATGGCAGCATAGGCCATGGCTGTTGTGCATCTCAATCTTTGGCCATTTATTCATGGTAGTAGAGAGACGGCCACTGCACAGTCTTCCGCTATAGGAATGGACCATAATGATTAAGCCTGTCTGCTCTTGGCAGGTATTTATGTTGTTTCTAGTCTTTTTACTCTTAAAAGCAAGGCTGCAGCACAAGAACATGCTTGGTGGACTGTGTCTGTCTCTAGGTTGGGTATTTAGAAAGCTGTGATATTGCACTGAAGCGTCATAAAGAAGGTGTGATTATCCATCACTTTATTGAGGAAGCTCAGGGGTAGGTCTGTATGCACAAGTCAGGTAAGTGATAAGGCAAAGCCAACACTCTGCCCAGGCCTGTGTGTCTTTTTTTTGAGACCGAGTCTCGCTCTATTGCCCAGGCTGGAGTGCGGTGGCACAATCTCAGCTCACTGCAACCTCTGCCACCTGAGGTCAAGCAATTCTCCTGCCTCAGTCTCCCCAGTAGCTGGGACTATAGGTGCTCACCACTGCACCTTGCTAATTTTTGTATTTTTAATAGAGATGAGGTTTCACTGTGTTGGCTAGGCTGGTCTCGGACTCCTGACCTCAGGTGATCCACTCACCTTGACCTCCCAAAGTGCCAGGATTACAGGTGTGAGCCACTGTGCCCGGCCAGCCCTGTATGTTTGAAAGCCAGTGTTACTTCCCTCCCTTCCCTCCCTGTTCCTCATTTCTCCTTGAGGCCCTGGGAGCACCCCCTGCTCAGGGCTCTGTGACTGACCATATAAAGTGTCAGGGAGAAACTGGAGCTGCTTCCTAATACGGTCACAAGAGGGAAATCCTGGGCCTGCAGCTGGGACCTGCTGGTGGCACAGGGCCCATGAGATGCCGGCTGGGACACAGGAGGCTGGGATGTTGAAACCTCTGAACTTAACCAGCTGGAGAGGGGCTAATGGGGCCAGAGAGGCAAAAACACAGCCAACTATGGGTGGGCTGGGTCGAGGTGAAGGAGAAGTGGCTGAACAATGTGGGAGGAAGAGCCAGATGCTGAAGCCCCACGTCCTTGCGTGAGATATGCGGCTGCCTGCCCCAGTCTTCTCTTCACTCCATTGTCATACCCTGGCTGGCTTGGAAAACTTTTGCAGAACTCAGCAGAGGTTCAGATCTACCTGGAAGTATGGATTAAGTGCTTGCTCTGCGCAATGGCATTGGGAGAGATGTCCCAAACAAAGAGGATGAAAGTCATATTCCTGTTTCAGAAGTTAGTGATGGAGTTGAAAAGACAGTGTGGTCCTTCCTTCTTTTTAAAATTCATTTTATTCTTTTTTTTTTTTTCTTTGAGATAGTCTCACTCTGTCACCCAGGCTGGAGTGTGGTGGCATGATCTCGGCTCACATAACCTCTGCCTCCTTGGTTCAGGTGACTCTCCTGCCTCAGCCTCCTGAGTAGCTGGGATTACAGGCATGTGCCACCATACCCAGCTAATTTTTGTATTTTTAGTAAAGACGGCGTTTTGCCATGTTAGCCAGGCTGGTCTCAAACTCCTGACGTCAAGTGATCTGACCTCCTCCACTTCTCAAAGTGCTGGCATTAAAGGTGTGAGCCACCATGCCCAGCCTCTTCCTTCTTAAAAATTCGTTTCCCTCCCTCCCTTCCTCCTTCCCTCCCTTCCTCCTTCCCTCCCTCCCTCTGTTGCCCAGGCTGGAGTGCAGCACCATGATCTCGGCTCACTGTAACCTCCACCTCCTGGGTTCAAGTGATTCTCCTACCTCATCCTCCCAACTAGCTGGGATTACAGGGCCCCGCTATCATGCCTGGCTAATTTTTGTATTTTTAGTAGAGACAGGGTTTTGCCATGTTGGCCAGGCTGGTCTCGAACTCCTGACCTCAAGTGATCTGACCTCCTCGGCCTCCCGAAGTACTCGGATTACAGCTGACTGAGTTTCTACCCCATGCCTGGCACTGTGCAGGGTGCAGGAGATACAGTAATGTGTGTGTCACAGTCCAGGAGGTGACATTTAGGCAGAGCTCTAAAAGAGGAGAGGGAAACAGCTGTGGGAAGATGAGGGGAAAAGCGTTCCAGGTGGAGGGAACAGCATATTGAAGGCTCTAAGGTGGCAAGACTTTCTCTCTCATGAAATGAAGGGAGCATAGTAAGAGTCACTAAATAACATTGATTGAGCACCTACTACATACCAGCCGCCATGCTAAATGCTTTTCAAGCATTATCTCACAGCACACCTATGAAGGGCTTGTTAGTATGCCTCCCTGTTTTGTAGATGAGGATAAGCAAGACTCAGAGAGGTTAAGGGACTTGCCCAGGGTCACACAGCTGAGAAATAGCAGAGTGAAGGTTCAAATTCAAGTACCCCATACCCAGTTCTGAGCCCTCAACCACTGCCCTTTACTGCCTCCAAGTCAAGGACTTGAGTGAGGACCGGTTGGGCTGTAAATGATACCTACATTCAAAAGGGGCGTGGCAGTGGGCGTGGTCCCAGAGGAGCTGGAGATGGAGTCGAGACCTGAAGGAGGGTGGGGCTTGGTTGACCTTTGTCCAGATCACCACGGACTGAGCGCTTGCTCTTTGGGAGGCTTGTCCTGGGGACTGGGGACACCAATGAATAGGAGAGAGCCACTGGCCTGGCTCAGTGCGGTCCACTGAGTACCTACTGCTGCAGTGCAAGGCCCCCAGGTCACAGAGGTGAAGTCAGGCTGTCCCTGCTCTCAGGAAGCTGTATCATTAATTTATTCCCCTGGTATGCATTTAGCAAGCATTTAGTTAGCACCTATTCTATACCGAGGCCTGTGCTGGGACTGAAGAGGAGAAAGGGGCCAGGGAGGGTTCTCCGGCCTCAAGGTACTTGCAACTGGTGTTTGCAGGATGGGCGGGAGGCTCCTGGGTGATGGAATGGAGAAGAGGGGTGTCCAGGCAGGCGGTCCTCCACTCCCAGCCCCACCAGGCAGGATGTGGCTCCTGGGCCCCGCTTACCTCTCATCCTTGCTCTGCTTCTCCATTTGGGTCCAGTGGAGCTGCTTGTACCAAGCTGCTTATAGTTCACCCCCACGGACCCCATGTCCGGTGTTTCTGCCCGCGTCCCTGCTTTGTCTTGTCCCGAGCTGGTTAACACCTCGTTGTCCTTTAAGACTCAGCGCAGGGAATACCTGCCCACCTGGAGGTTTCCCTCACCACCCCCAGTGTGGGTTAGGGCCTTCCCTTCCTTGTTCCTATCGTTCTCTGTTCTTAGGACGTGTTTTCACGTACTTGTCTCCCACTCTGATCTAAGTTCTTTAAGGACAGGGGGTATCATTGATTTCTTTGTATCCAGCCTCTGACACAGACGTGGTATATAGTAGGTGCTCAGTAAATGGTTGATGGCTATTTAGACAGGCATATGTTGCCTCATTCATGCTCCTTTTAGGGGATGGTGAGAATCTCTGTCTCCATCAATCCTGTTTCTTTTTTTCTTTTTTTCTTTTTTTTGAGACGGAGTCTCCCTCCGTCACCCAGGCTGGAGTGCAATGGCACCACCTCGGCTCATTACAACCTCCACCTCCCAGGTTCAAGTGATTCTCCTGCCTCAGCCTGCCGGGTAGCTGGGACTACAAGCATGCGCCACCATGCCCTGCTAATTTTTTGTATTTTTGGTAGAGATGGGGTCTCGCTGTGTTGCCTAGGTTGGTCTTGAATTCCTGAGTGCGAGCAGTCTGCCTTCCTTGGCCTCCCAAAGTGTTGGGATTATAGGTGTGAACCACTGCGCCCAGCAATCCTGTAACTTTGAAGAATATCATTCCCCTGCAGCACCCCCAGACACTACATACCATTGTCCCTTAGCAGACTGAGCCCTGGAAGGACCTTCCCACTCTCTCTTTTTCTTTCTTTCTTTCTCTCTTTCTTTCTTTCTCTCTCTCTCTCTTATTCTTTCTTCCTGCCCTCTATCCCTCCATCCTTTCCTTCCTTTTCTTCTTTCCCTTCCTTCCTTTCCTTCCTTTTTTTTTTTTTTTTTTTGAGACGGAGTCTCGCTCTGTCACCCAGGCTGGAGTGCATTGGCCGGATCTCAGCTCACTGCAAGCTCCGCCTCCCGGGTTCACGCCATTCTCCTGCCTCAGCCTCCCGAGTAGCTGGGACTACAGGCGCCTGCCACCTCGCCCGGCTAAGTTTTTTTATTTTTAGTAGAGACGGGGTTTCACTGTGTTAGCCAGGATGGTCTCGATCTCCTGACCTCGTGATCCGCCCGTCTCGGCCTCCCAAACTGCTGGGATTACAGGCTTGAGCCACCGCACCCGGCCCCTTTCCTTCCTTTCTTTCCTCCCTCCCTCCATCCCTCCCTCCTTCCCTCCCTTCCTTCCTTCCTTTCCTTCATTTCCTTCCCTTCCTTCCTTTCCTTCCCTTCCTTCCTTCCTTCCTTCCTTTCTTTCTTCCTTTCTTTTGAGAAGAAAGGAATGGTCTAACCATGTCACCCAGGCTGAAGCGCGTGGCACAATCATGGCTTACTGCAACCTCAACTTGCCAGGCTTCAGCAAACCTCCCATTTCAGCCTCCCAAGTGGCTGGGACTACAGGCAAGTGCTACCATGCCCAGCTAATTTTTTAATTTCTTATAGAGATGGGGTCTCACTGTGTTGCCCAGGCTGGTCTTTCTGGTTCAAGCAATCTTCCTGCCTTGACCTCCCAAAGTGCTGGGATTACAGGTGTGAGCCACCGCACCCGGCCAGACTTTCCCACTCTCTAATTGGCTCCAGCCCTTGACTAAAAGCCCCTTGAGGGCAGGGACCCTGTGTTTTTTTGGGTTTTTTTTTATGTTCTAATGTAGTCCCAGCACCTTTTGCATGGCATCTGGGACATACAGAATGAATGAATGAACGAATGAACAAACAAACGAACGAATGATCAATAGTTTCTTTTTCTGTCGGATGAGCCTAGGCTGGATAGCATAATGGACCATGCTTATACTTGGGGGTGGGCCAGGCTGGGCTTGGTGCTGCCAGGATCTTCTTTGGTGACTTTGGTCAAGTCACTTAAGTCTCTGTTGCTTGGTTCACCCTAGTTGTAACTGAGAGATGGATCTCTGGTCCTCCCTAAGTCGCTTACAAGGAAGAGGATATGCTTTATGGCCGTCAGAGTCTGGGGCAGTACTGATGTTTATCGTTTGGGGAAAGCAGTTCCTGTGAGATGGGTTGGAGCCTGTCTCCTGAACCGTGACCTCAACCATGGGAAAATCTAGTATCCAGTGAGGAAAAATCATGACGATACTGTCTCACCACGTACAGCATGGCATGACTCCTCCTTCCCTGATCTGATTATTTTCAGATGCTCCTATTCACCCGGCAGGACAGGACTACTATTTTTTAAATGGTAAAGTGCGTATAACATAAAAATTACCGTTTTAAACGTTTTAAAGAAATCAGTGCCATTAAGTGCATTCACAATGTTGTACAGCTATCAATTTCAAGACAGGGTCTTGCTGTGTCACCCAGGGGCTAGAGTGCAACAGTACAATCATAGCTCACTATAACCTTGAGCTCCTGGGATCAAGCAATCCTCCTGACTCAGCCTCCCAGGTAGCTGGAACTACAGGTGCTCACCACCATGGCCAGCTACATATATATATATATATATATATATATATATATATATATTTTTTTTTTTTTTTTTTTTTTTGTAGAGATGGGGTCTGGCTGTTGTTGCCCGGGCTGGTCTCAAACTCTTAGCCTGAAGCAATCCTCCCACCTTGGCCTCCCAAAGTGCTGGGATTACAGGCATGAGCCACTACACTTGGCTCCAGATCATTTTTGTAGCCCCCAAAGGAAACCCCGTGCCCATGAGCAGTTACTCCTCACTTCCCCCCTCTCTCCAGCCCCTGGGAACCATGAGTCTATTTTCTGTCTCCATGGCTTTGCCTACTCTAGATGCTTCATATAAATGAGATGATATAGTACATGACCTTGCGTGCCTGGCTTCTTTCACTAGGCGTATTTTCAAGCTTCATCCACATCGGAGAGCTCGTGTCAGTGCTTTGATCCTTTTTAGGCACGGCTGTGTTTGTCTGTGTTTTACAGATGGGGAAGGTGTTAATGGTCAGGAGCAGGCACTCTGGGGTAAACAGGAGTTCTAGTTCTCAACTTCCCTCCAGCTGTGTAATCTGGTGACAACCTCACCACGCCTCACTTTGCCCTCCTGTCAAATGGGCAGTGGGGAAATCACTGTTACTGAGTAGTTGTGAAGATTCCATAAAGTGGCTGGGTGCGGTGGCTCACGCCTGTAATCCCAGCACTTTGGGAAGCCGAGGTGGGCGGATCAAGAGGTCAGGAGATCGAGACCATCCCAGCTCACACAGTAAAACCCCGTCTCTACTAAAAATACAAAAAAATTAGCCAGGCGTGGTGGCGGGCACCTGTAGTCCCAGCTGCTCGGCAGGCTGAGGCAGGAGAACCATGTGAACCCAGGAGGCAGAGGTTGCAGTGAGCGGAGATTGTGCCACTGCACTCCAGCCTGGGCGACAGAGTGAGACTCTGTCTCAAAAAAAAAAAGAAACAAAAACCAAGAAGAACCTCCATAAAGAGATGCCTCTGCCATCTTCTAGAGACTGAGTCACTGGGGTTTCTTCTTAGATATGGACATTGGGAGGTCCCAGAAAGAGATCAGAGGGTGGTGGGAGAAGAGAGAGGTTGGAGGATTATTACCTTTTCCTCCCTCCCTCCTGGAACATGGTTTTTGCAGGTGTGTTTCTGAATGGCTGCAGCTCCCTCTGGACAGCCCCTTTTTAGGGCTGTGTGACTTTCTATGTCTCCAATGTTCAGTTAATGACATTCCCTCTCTGGCTGGGTGCAGTGGCTCCCACCTGTAATCCCAGCACTTTGGGAGGCTGAGACGGGCGCATCGCCTGAGCTCAGGAGTTCGAGACCAGTCTGGGCAATATGGTGAAACCCTGTCTCTACAAAAAATAAAATAAAATTACCTGGGCATGGTTGTGCACACCTGTGATACCACCTACTTGGGAGTCTGAGGCGAGAGGGTCATTTAAGCCTAGAAACTCAAGGTTGTAGTGAGCCAAGATCACCCCACTATACTGCAGCCTGGGCGACAGAGCAAGATGCTGTCTCAAAAAAAAAAAAAAAAAAAAAAGTAGTAAACAACATTCTCTTGTGTTCTTGCTCTTCAGACTTAACTGCTCCCATCACTGGTTGGGTTCTTTAATTCTGCACACATATCTGTAAACAGTCTCTTTATTAAATGTTCTTGAGTTAATATCTGAATTGTGCTGTTCACATGCTATGCCACCTGTTAAATGATGAGCATTTCATATGATTGAGCATTTAATCGACCAAAAACAGATCCTGTGTAGTGCTTAGTTTGGTGCCCGACACATAGTAAATGTTCAATGAATGGTGGCTGTCATTTAAGCCGGTGATGTCCAGGGAGGTAAAGTGACAGTTCAGGGGAGTGGAACTGAGATTCGAACCCAGAGCTCTTCAAAACTCCACAGTTTGGGCAGGTGCAATGGCTCACACCTATAATCCCAGCACTTTGCGAGGCTGAAATGGGAGAATTGCTTGAGCCCCAGAATTCGAGACCAGACTGGGCAACACGGTGAAACCCACGTCTCTACAAAAAATACAAACATCAGCCAGGCCTGGTGGTGCCTGCCTGTAGTCCTGGCTACTCGGGAGGCTGAGGTGGGAGGATCACCTGAGTCCAGAAAAATCAAGGCTGCAGCGAGTCATGTTCACACCACTGTACTGCAGCCTAGGTGACAGAGTGAGACCTCATCTCAGAACAAACACAAACCCCCCTACAGTTGCAAAATATAACATAGGCAGCCTGGAGACCCACTCTCGCCCTTTTTCCTCTTCCCCCATACCTGGAATACCAGAGAGGCCCAGGGTTTCCTACTAAGACTCCAAGCTCCAGTTTCCCCATCTCTCAAATGAGAATATTGAGTGCTTCTGTGAGATCTGTCTTCCTGGAGGAGGTCTGGAAGTAAGCTGGGTTCTCTGTCTGCAGACGTACTCTGGCCTCTTCTGCGTGGTGGTCAACCCTTATAAACACCTGCCCATCTACTCGGAGAAGATCGTTGACATGTACAAGGGCAAGAAGAGGCATGAGATGCCGCCTCACATCTACGCCATCGCAGACACGGCCTACCGGAGCATGCTTCAAGGTGAGTGAACCCGGCGAGGGCTGCACGGGGCCAGCTCCAGGGAGCCCCTCCTGTCCTGCTTGTCTGCAGTTCTTGCCAGGAATGTGGAGTTTGGCAGGCAATGCCAGGGACCAGGAGTCCTGTGGCTGAAAAAGGGAAAAAGCAAAAGGAACATCTGTGTTTGCAGCCTGGGAGGGTGAGGGAGAGCGGAGAGCTTGGGCAAATACGGGCATGGGCCTGCTCCAGCTCCGGCTCTGGGGCCCACTGCCCAAGGGCCCTGCCGGACCAGCTGTCTGCAAAGGATGGGAAGAGGGTGGGGAACAGCTCTGGGGCTGAGCCATCATGGTCTGTGTTGCCACCTACCCGTTCCTCAACCCCTGTGGGACTGTGGGTAAATATCTTTTCCTCTTCAGCCTCAGTTTCCTCATCTGTCAAAAGGGGTGATAGTCTCTGTCTTGTAGCTTCTTGTGAAGATTGTTAATGCTGGTTTTTCCAAACTTAAGACTTGTGCCTGCTACCTTCATGTTTATATGTTACTATTTTTACTATTATTTTATTATTTTTGAGACAGGGTCTCACTTTCTCACCCAGCTGAAGTGCAGTGGTGAGCTCTCGGCTCCCTGCAACCTCCGCCTCCTGGGCTTAAGCAATTCTCCTGCCTCAGCCTCCCAAGTAGCTGGAACTATAAGCGTGGACTGCCATGTCAAGCTAATTTTAAAAAGGTTTTTTTTTTTTTTTTTTTTTTTTTGAAGTGACAGGATATTGCTATCCTGATTGGTCTCGAACTCCTGGCCTCAGGCGATCCTCCCACTTCAGGCAAAGGGTACAAGAAGCCCCAAAAGTCACACCCCCTCTAAAAGGGCACCAACAGGTGGGAACCCAGGGATCTGAGCTGGGAGTTGAGAGGAGCCCAGTTCTGGAAGTTCTTGAGGCAGGAATCCAGGTGTGCATGAGAGATGCCACGACCCCGCCCCCAAGGTAGAGGCTCGGGTATAAGTGCCCGGACTTTCTGACAGTTAGCCGGACTCCACAGGTAGGACCAGAACCTTGGCCCCTCTAGGCAGGGCCTGCCATTACCTCCAACGACCAGCAGGTGGAGCCTTGCAAGGACAATCTTGGAGATGTAATCTCTGGTTGTAAAGTGACAGCTCCTGGAGTTAGGTATCTGTCTTTGTATTAAACACACAAACACACACACATTCTTTGTGGTCTCTCTTGATGGAAGAGTATTTACAAAATGGTTCGTATACATCTTTCGGAAGCTGAGCATCACAGACCTCAGTGTTCTTATCATTTGGGGTATTTGGTTGCAAGTAAGATAACACCTAACTAACGTGGCTTAACCAGTAGGAGTTAATTGCCTCACATAACAGGAAGCCTAGTGTCTGATTTCAGGGTTGACTTTCTTAGGATTTTTTTCAGCTTCTTCCTCTTGGTCACAAAGTGGTAGCCATAGTTCCAGATATCATATTTTCATGTGATAATATCCAAAAGCATGAAGGAAGTGGAAGATAAGGTTCTTCTCCTGTGTCTCTTTTTTTTTTTTTTTTTTTTAAATCAGGGAGAAACTTGGTCATATGCGAACCCCTAAAGCAATCACTGGCAAAGGGGACTGGAGTGTTTATGATTTGTTTGAACCATTTCTGTTTTTTTTTTTTTTTTTTTTTTTTTTGAGACAGGGTCTCACTCTGTTGCCCAGGTTGGAATGCAGTGGCATGATCTCAGCTCACAGCAACCTCTGCCTCCCATGTTCAAGTGATTCTCCCACCTCGGCCTCCAGACTAGCTGGGATTACAGGTGTGTGCCACCATGCCTGGCTGATTTTTTATACTTTTAGTTGAGACCGGGTTTTGCCATGTTGGCCAGGTCTCGAACTCCTGACCTCAAGTTATCTGCCTGCCTTGGCCTCCCAAACTGTTGGGATTACAGGCATGAGCCACCATGCCTGGCAATTCCTGGTTCTTTTCTGGAGCCGAGGGAGGTCCCGCTAAGCACATTTTAATCTAAATACCAAAAAGAAAGAAAATTCTGTTAGCAAAGAAGGAGGGGAGCGACAGATGGGTAAGCATTTCTACAGTGCTCTCAAAAAATTTATTTGTAACTTTAAAACGTCTTTAAGATTGTATATCCATTCTAGAAAAACTTAAACATATATTTAAGTAAAAGAGAACTTGCTGGCACCTATGAGTCTATCATCCAAAACTCATCACTATTAACATTTTGTTATATGACCTTTCATTACACTAACTGAGCTAAATGGCATGAAATGAAGGAAATTTTTACTGTCTGAAGATAATTTGTTCCAGAAAAAGATCACAGAGACCAAAGTTTCACTGTAGATAGTATGTGTGTGGAGGAGGGAAAGAAAGTGGGCACAATATTTGACTGAACTTGAAAAATGACATTGCAGGCTGGGCACAGGGGCTCATGCCTGTAATCCCGGCACTTTGGGAAGCCCAGATGGGTGGATTGCTTCAGGTCATGAGTTTGAGACCAGCCTGGGCAATATGGTGAAACCCTGTCTCTACAAAAAATACAAAAACTACTTTGGTGTGGTAGCACATACCTGTAGTCCAGCTTCTCGGTACGCTGAGGTGGGAGGATCGCTTGAGACCATGAAGTAGAGGTTGCAGTGGGCTGAGATCATGCCGCTGCACTCCGGCCTGGGTGAGAGAGCCAGACCTTGTCTCAAAAGAAAAGAAAAGAAAAACGATATTGCAAATTATAAAAACAGGTTAATTTCATCTTACATGTAATAAGAATTTTATTTTAATGACAAGTAGGTGCTAATTTGTAGATTCAGTGTAAAATAAATTAAGAGTAAATTAAATTAAGAGTAAAATAAAATAAATAAATTTTTTCCATAACTTTTTTTGGGGTGAGGGATGAAATCATGTGAGAGTGTAAAACATGTCATGCTTGACTTGTCATGTCATGTCATGCTTGACTTCCGCAGCCTGAGCTAAAGAGGATCATTCTTACAGATTTATTTGATGGGTTACCAGTTTTCCTAAGGGCTTCTTTTACTTCTTTGGTGTTTAAGTCTCTCAAAGCCCCTGTTGTCTTAGCATACATTCAGCTGTAAATTGCCCTGAATCTTTTCCTTTCTTTTATCTTTCTTTTTTCTTTTTCTTTTTCTTTTTTTGGATGAAGTTTCCTTCTTGCTGCCCAGGCTGGAGTGCAGTGGCGTGATCTCAGCTCACTGCAACCTCCACCTCCTGGGTTCAAGCAATTCTACTGCCTCTGCCTCCCAAGTAGCTGGGATTACAGGCATGCGCCACCACACCTGGCTAATTTTGTATTTTTAGTAGAGATGGGGTTTCACCATGTTAGCCAGGTTGATCTCGATCTCCTGACCTTGTGATCCACCGCTTTGGCCTCCCAAAGTGCTGGGATTACAGGCATGCACCATCATGCCCAGCTAATTTTGTATTTTTAGTAGAGATGGGACTTCACCATGTTGGTTAGGCTGGTCTTGAACTCTGAACTCCTGGCCTCAGGTGATCCGCCCGCCTTGGCCTCCCAAAGTGGTGGGATTACAGGCGTGCACCACTGCACTCGACCCCTGAATCTTTTTTTGGCCTTTCCAAGGCCACTGACTTTGCCAGTCACTGCACCTTATTTCGCAGAGCTGCCACTTTGTTTTGTGTTCGTATCATGATGGTGGATATTGACACTCAATTAATTGGCAAGGTGAAGCCATTGAATTGTAGGTGGCGGAGAAGGAGGTTTTGGTGGAGTTCGATAGCTCATGTCGTCATTGAAGAATATTTTTGTGTTATGGGGACTTTTGCTTTCCTAGACCAGCAGTCCCCAACCTTTTTGACACCAGGGATGAGTTTCGTGGAAGTCAGTTTTTCCATGGACCACAGGAGAGAGATGGTTCGGGATGATTCTAGCGTACTACATTTATTGTGTACTTTATGATTACGTTGTAATATATAGTGAAATAATTATACAACTCACCATAATGTAGAATCAGTGGGAGCACTAAGCTTGCTTTCCTGCAACTAGACGGTCCCATCTGGGGATAAGGGAGACAGTGGCAGATCATCAGGCATTAGATTCTCATAAGGAGCACACAGCCTGGATCCCTCACACGTACAGTTCACAATAGGGTTCGTGGTTCTATAAGAATCTAATGCCGCCTCTGATCTGACAGGAGGCAGAGCTCAGGTGGTAATTGGAGTGACAGGGAGTGGCTGTAAATACAGATGAAGCCCACTACTCACCTCCTGCTGTGCAGTACCAGTCGGTGGTACAGTGGTTTGAGACGCCTCCCCTAGACCACCTCTTAACTGTGGGGCAATGTTGTAATTGACAAGGGCACCCTGTTTTCATGTATTTGATTCCTCCTGGGCTCTAGGTTTTAACACAAAATTGCATAGTCAGCTCTCTGAAACTACTTAGAAATGTTCACTTGACACGTAGTAAGCTCCAGTAGGAAATGACATTCATGACTGAGCACAGCAGCATGTCTCCAGTCCTAGGACTTTGGGAGTCCCAGGCAGGAGGACCACTTGAGGCCAGGAGTTAGAGACCAGACTGGGCAACAGAGTGAGCTCTTGTCTCTACAAAAGAAATAATTAGCTGGCCACAGTGGCGTGAGTCTGTAGTCCTAGCTACTCTGGAGGCTGAGGCAGGAGGATGACTTGAGCCCAGGACTTCAAGAATGCAGTGAACTATGATCATGCTATGGTACTCCAGCCTTGGCAACATAGTAAGACCCTGCCTCAAAAGAAAGAAAGAAAATAACAACCATGAGTACACACATCCATAAAAGATAAACTCTTAATTTAAATGTTAACCAACAGCTGCTGTGCACTCGTCTATTTTGGCATGACCTGGTGCTTTGTGGCAAATCATTGACGGTGGACTCCAAAAGTAAAAAGAATCTCAAAAACTATGCAGAAAAATTTAAACTTGGGAAGAGTTCTGTTCATCTGCTTAATTTTTTCCCCCATTCCCAAGTAGGAAATTGTTTTTTGTGAAGAAATGTGTAGGCCCAGTGTGTTGACTCCATTGATAAATGGCACTGCCTCATTCTGTTAAGTCACTGGGCTGGGATCCACACCAAGCTTACCGTGAAGGTGGATAGGGAAAGCTAGTACACGTGGCTTCTTCCTTGAGTTCTTCATGGAAAAGATGGGGTGTGAAAAGGCGGGATTGAGGAGGGATGGGTAACACACATGCACTGAATATAAGATGAAGCATTGCAGTTGTGTCGCATGGACAGTAAATTCCTGAGGACCCATAAACTGCATCCTTCTCTGCATGTTCATCATTGTATCTCCAGCACATTTTCTGCTGCCTGGCACATAGTAGCTGCTCAGCTAATATTTGTTGAATGAATGAATTATTAGAATTATTTATAGAAAGGAAACTACCAGGGTCAGGATAGATGGGGTGGGTTATTTGGCAGAGGTGGGGCTTTATAAGCCTCGAAGAATGGTTTGCTAAGATGAGAGAAAGGGGACAGGGATGGCTTTTTAGCCAAGAATAATACAAGCATAAATGTAGGGGTGAGAATGGGTATGATGAGTGTGGGAGGAGCCAGTTAGAGGGGTTGACTAGTATACTGTGGCAGGGAGCTCAGAGCCAGAGCTCAGCCCTTTGCTGCCTCAAAGGAGTTGGGAATATGCTGCTATCTTAATTTTCTTTTCAGTTTTAGGTATCGTCTGTTGACTTTCCTCCATGAAAGATGAAATTCAGCTCATTCACCCCCTGGATTTGCCCCTACTTCCTTGTTCCAACACATATGCCTTATCTCATAGAGTCCCAATATAATTTTATCTTAGTTTTTACAAACTCAGTGTTCAGTTTCCATTATTATGACTATGTAATGCTATCTAGAGTTTACATTATTATGATTATGTAAATGTTATTCAAAGCTGAGCTTTGCACTGCTTTGTGACTACTTTTCTTTTTTCTGTATGACTTTTCTTTTTCCTGGAGTTAGCAATTGCCTTTTTTTCTCCCAACCTTGTTTTTTATGTACTTAACCACCAATTCTGCCCCAAATCCTCCTTCTAAATGTGTTAATCTCCTTTTAATATGTCCAGAAATGTGTTGATATCATCTCCTTGAAGGTGATTTCTACTATAGCCTTCTAATCTGCCCTGGCTTTCTCTACAGCTGGTAGCTGTCATGTAGGATCTTTTTCACCATCCTTGAAATTCCCTGTAATGCTTTCATAATGGATTCCTTATTTCCGAGTTTTCATGTCTTCCTCTTTCTTGCTTTACTCTCTGGCTTAAAGCAAGCACTTCGTCCAGTAGCTTCTCAAGAAAGGATGTATGTGATTGTGAGGCATTGAGAACTTGCATATCTGAGAGGCTTGATGCTTCTCTAACATTTACAGGATAGTTTAGCTGGGTTTAAAATTTCAGGCAAGAAAGTTGTTTTCAGAAGGTTATAAATAACTTTCTTGACTGAGCTTTTTAAGGCATTTGCATTGTTGCCTTCTAGTTTCAGTTTTGAGAAAATGAAACCCAATCTGATTCGTGTGTGTGTGTGTGTGATTATATTCACCTTCCTGGCTGAGAATATTCTTGATCCTTTGTACGTGACTGTTTTTTGTTTTTCCTCCTTCTCTAGAAGCTTTTAGACTGTCTTCATTCCCCCTGCTGCCATGATAATGGGACTTTCTATGAGTCCATTTTTATCCATTATGCTGGACACTTAGTGGCCCAATTAATCTGTAAACTTGTGTCCACAAATTCTGGGAAATTTTGAAAATTATTTCTTCGGTGCTTTCTTTCTCGCTGTGTTCTCTGTTTCTTTTTCCTAGGAGTCTTTTTATTTCCATAATGGAACTCCTAGACCGATCGTATAATTTTAATCTCTTTCTCTTGTCGTTTTCATCACTTACTGTTTTTAATTCTATTTTCTGGGCACTTACCTCAACTTTTTTCCATAACCCTTCCATTGTGTTTTAAATTTTTCGTATATATTTTATTAAATTCCAAAAATTCTATTTTATTTATAAATGTTTCTTTCATATGACATTCTTTTTCTGTGGATGTGATATCCTGTTTCTCAAAGGATATTTAATGCATAGTCTATTTCCTCCAAGATACATATTTTCCTATTTATTTGTTTTAACTTCTGTCTGTCATATTAGTGGATTTCTTCAGATGTCTTGGGATTCTTGGCTATCCATTCCTCCTGGATGCTTTAGTGCATAGGATACCAAAGAGTTGATGGAAGCTCAGTGCTTGTAGGATGGGCTTGCTGATGTGCTTGACTATAATATGAAAGAGCTGGGCCACCCCATTAGGACACTTCTGATTAGTCTTTCAGTCTTTTGTTCATGGGCTAATCTGATTCTTCAGAAAAGGTCTGTAGAAAAATCTGCCTAGAGGTTAAAGATCTGTCTAACATCATTTTGAGGGTCTAGTTGAAAAGAAACCGAGGGTTTCAAAATGTGGGGTGAAATTTATACATTACCCTCCTTTCAGTATGGTTCCTGGTGTTCCCCCAGGACAGAGACCCTCTGTTTAACCCTCACCAGAGACTAAATCCACCACCTTCTGTGGGGTGTGAGAAAGGCAGTCACATGGCTTCAAGGAGTATAGAAGGTATCCGAAGGGTCTAACAGTGCCTTATATTTGACCCAGTCCTTATGTTTTTGTCTCCTCCTTGATCTTCTCTTCCAGAGGCCCCTGGTGTTGCCAGTTTCTGAGGTTTGGGGTAGAAATGGGGAATTCTGTGTTGAAATTAGGTTGTTTCTCACCTTTCCTCATTGTCTTAGAGTTTTTTCTTGGTACTTTTTTTTTTTTTTTTTTGAGATGGAGTTTCGTTCATGTTACCCAGGCTGGAGTGCAATGGCATGATCTCAGCTCACTGCAACCTCCGCCTCCCAGGTTCAAGTGATTCTCCTGCCTCAGTCTCCCAAGTAGCTGGGATTACAGGCATTTGCCACCAGGCCCAGCTAATTTTTGTATTTTAAATAGAGATATGGTTTAACCACGTTGGTCAGGCTGGTCTCAAACTCCCGACCTTAGGTGATCCACCCAACTCAGCCTACCAAAGTGCTAGGATTACAGGCGTGAGCCACTGTGTCTGGCATTTTTCTTGGTACTTTTCAACGCTTATCCCATTTACTGGCTTCCAAGGTGGCTTTGCTGTTCTCCCCTCTCTAGTTCTTTTTAAACTGCCTCATGTATTTTTACACTTTTCTTTTTTTGAGATGGCGTGTTCCCTCTTGTCATGCAGGCTGGAGTGCAGTGGCGCGACCTCAGCTCACTGCAGCCTCCGCCTCCTGGGTTCAAGCGATTCTCCAGCCTCAGCCTCCTGAGTAGCTGGGATTACAGGTGTATGCCACCATGCCCAGCTAATTTTTGTATTTTTAGTAGAGACAGGTTGGCCAGGCTGGTCTCGAACTCCTGACCTCAGGTGATCCACCCACCTCAGCCTCCCAAACTGCTGGGACTACAGGCATGAGCCACCACACCGGCCTTTTTACACTTTTTTTTTTTTCACCTTTTCCCCCCTTTTGTGTGGAGAATGGGGTCTTGTTATATTTCCCAGGCAGGTCTTGAACTCCCGGGCTCAAGCTTTCCTCACACCTGTGCCTTCCTAAGAGCTGGGATTCCAGGCATGAGCCACCACACCTGGCTAAACTGGTTCATGTATTTTTGGAAAGTCTTTTAGTGTTACTTTAGCAAGGTTTAGGAAGGAAGAGAGCTAAATGCATGCACTCAGCATACCATCTTCTCATGGGAAGTCTCTCATGCCTTCTTTTACAAAGAAGTGATGGTAATAATAATCATGGATTTTTATTATATGCTTCCTATAAAGCTCAGGGCTTTACAGAAATATTCTCAGTTAATCTTTACCACAAACCTACAAGGTGGACAGGACCAGATTAGGAATTTTAAAACTAAGCCCTGAAACTATTATGGTGCAGGCATATGTCATATATATATATAACATATATATATATATATATATATATATATATATGTATGTATGTGTATATATATATGAAGTAAGGAAGGCTGACAAAATTGTTTTTTGTTTTTGCTTTTTTTAGAGACAGGGTCTTGCTCTGTTGCCCAGGCTGGAGTGCAGTGGTGTGATTATAACTCACTGCAGCCCCAAACTCCTGGGTTCAGCAATCCTGCCTCAGTAGCTGAGATTACAGAGATGCACCACCATGCTCAGCTAATTAAAAAAAAAAAAAAAAAAAAAAAAAAAAGATGGTTTTTTGTTTGTTTGTTTGTTTTGAAATGGAGTTTTGCCCCTGTTGCCCAGTCTGGAGTGCAATGGTGCAATCTCAGCTCACTGCAGCCTCCACCTCCCAGGTTCAAATGATTGTCCTGCCTCAGCCTCCTGAGTTGCTGGGATTACAGGTGTGCACCACCATTCTCAGCTAATTTTTGCATTTTTAGTAGAGACAGCCTTTTTGACCAGGCTGGTCTTGAACTCCTGACCTCAGATGATCCACCCACCTCAGCCTTCCAAAGTGCTGGGATTACAGGCATGAGCCACTGTGCCCAGCCTTTTTTCATTTTTGAGACAGGTTCTCACTTTGTCACCCAGGCTAGAGTGCAATGGCACGAACACAGCTCACTGCAGGCTTGACCTCCTAGGCTCCAGTTTCTCACCTCAGCTGCCCAAGTAGCTGAGACTACAGCCACACACCATCACACCCAGCTAATTTTTGTATTTTTTGTGGAGATGGGATTTCACCATTTTGCCCAGGCTGGTCCTGAACTCCTGAGCTCAAGTGATCCACCTGCCTAGGCTTCCCAAAGTGCTGGGGTTACAGGTGTGAGCCGACCATGCCTAGTGAAAAAACAAATTTTTTTTTTTTTTTTTGAGATAGGGTCTCACTGTAGTGCCCAGGCTGGTCTCTTATTCCCGGCCTCAAGTGATCCTCCTGCCTTGACCTCCCAAAGTGCTGGGATTATGGGCGTGAGCCACTGTGCCCAGCCTAAAGTTGTTATTTTTCCCATGATGTTTATCTTGGTGGTGCTTTGAAATGGTGACTATGGAATTCTTCTTTCATGTGCATGCCTGTGTGGGTGTGCCCTCGGCATATGCTTACAAGGTTTACTGGGTGATCCAACGCTAGCGGCAAGAGCTATTATTAGCCCCCTTTTACAGCTGGGAAAACAGACTCAGAGGAGCGGAGAACTTGCTGAAGATTTGTTAAGTGTCAGAGCCAAATATACACTTGGATTATCCTGACTCCAAAGCCGGAGCCCTGCTGGTCAGTCGGTGACACTGGGCAACCACAGGGATCCCCCTCAATCCCACGGAAGGCTGTCTACTGTCTTACATCTCAGAGTGTTGACGGCTCAAAGCTTAGGAGGCTGGAGCTGAGTTCAATAAATGAAGGTGATGAATAGGAGAAAAGCACCATTAAAGCCCTCCAGACAAGAACCACTTTGGAGCCCCCTCCATGGGTCCCTGGGGTGTGGGAGGGGCAGGAAAGGCAGATAAGATTCCATTCTGAGCAGTCTGCACTTGCCCTGTGCAAGATAGCCACAAGTAATGTTTTGTCCTCACCTCATTAGCAACAAATGGCCACTCTCAGGGGATTAAAAAAAGAAATAACAGCCAGCCTTTATCAGCTTGGGGCTCTTGGCTGAGTCCTCTCTAAGCTTAAGACAATTCTGTGGGTGGAGTGATCCAAACCACTTTCTCCACTTTGCAAGTTCCCACACTCAGCTGTATCCTTCAGCCCAAGATCGGCAGCCCCCTGGGGGCTGGTTCCTGCTCACCCAACTCCCCCGAGGCTGCTCCCCAGTACGGGCAGAGAGAGGAAGGGCACTGATGTCCTCAGGGTCCGTGCGATACGTCAGGTCCTGGGCTCACTGCTCCATCAATCCCACATTGCTCAGCCCTCACCAGCACCACACAGGGCGGGTGTCAGCCTCCCCATTTGATCGATATGGAAAGCTCAGCACACCGAGTGACTTGGCCCTGGAACCGAAAGTCAAACTTGGGGACCCTGCTTCTCTGCCCTCAGAATGTTACTCTTCCCTCCAAGGTAGCATGGTATAGTTAGTGTAGTACTCTTGTCCCCATATAATAGAAGAGGTAACTGAGGCCCCCTAAAGGCTAAGGGACTAGTATGGGCCTTGTGTCTTAGTCTGTTAAGGCTGCTATATCAAAATACCATAGACTAGGTGGCTCTTAAATGGATATTTGTTTGTCGTGGTTCTGGAGGCTGGGAAGTCCAAGATCAAGCTTGGTGTCTGGTGAGGGCCTAGTGGTGCCCTCTCACTGTGTCTCACGTGGTGGAGGGGACCTGCTAGCTCTCTGGGTCTTTTAGGAGGATATTAATCCCATTCATGAGGATCGAACCCCCATGATCTCATCACCTCCCAAAGGCCCCACCTCCAAATTCATGGGGGTGAGGATTCCAGAACATGAATTTGGGGGAGACATGGACATTCAGACCATATCACCTCGTAATCAGAAAGGGGTTGAATATCCTGTCCTGCTGATTCAGAATTACTGCTGTCTATAACCTCTTCCTTAGATCACTATTTTATATTATGATGATGATAAGGATGAGATTAATGGCAATTACTAAGCTCTTAAATGTGCCATGGGTAATTTTAAGCTCTTTCTGAATCCAATCTCTTTCAATCATCTTCACGCCCTTGAAAGGTCTGGATGTTTATCGATTTTCCTGGTGAGGAAATGGGCCCTGGGGGCAGAGGTGATAGGGTGGAGCAAGAAGTAGTTCCCAGCTGTTTCGCTGCAGAGGCAGTGCTGCTGCAGACACATCTCCAGGAAGGGGTACAGCCAAATGCTTCTCTGTCTCTTGTGGATTTTGCAATGGCTGTCAGCTCTCTGTCTGACCTGGTTGGGAATGAGGAATGAGGGGGGACAGTGGCTCTGTCTGTCTGGCTCAGTCTTTACAGAGATGCTAGGAGTAGCTGTTTGGTGCTCTGACTTATGAAAAGTTCACTTTTTTTTTTTTTTTTTAAAGACAGGGTCTCACTCTGTTGCCCAGGCTGGAGTGTAGTGGTGTGATCTTGGCTCACTCAGCCTCAGCCTCTCCAGGCTCAGGTGATCCTCCCACCTCAGCCTCCAGAGTAGCTGCGTACAGGCATGCACCACCACAACTGGCTAAATTTTGTATTTTTTGTAGAGATGAGGTTTTACTATGTTGTTCAGGCTGGACTTGAACTCCTGAGCCCAAGCAATCCACCCACCTCAGCCTCCCAAAGTGCTGGGATTACAGGCATGACCCACAGTGCCTGGCCAGCACCTTCCTTGTTAAATTGCATTTGTCAGGCACCTCCCCGCTCAGTGTCCTCCCAGCCTCTGGGGAGTCTGGCTCCCTATTCCCTTCTTTATCCAACAGTATTTTTTTGTGAGACAAGGCCTTGCCCTGTTGCCCAGGTTGGAGTGCAGTGGTGCACTCATAGCTCACTCCAGCCTCCAACTCCTAGGCTCAAGTGATCCTCCCCTCTCAGCCTCCCAAATAGCTGGGGCCACAGGTGCAGATCATCATGCCTGGCTAATTTTTTAACTTTTTGTAGAGACGGGGTCTCATTATGTTACCCAGGCTGGTCTCGAACTCCTGGCCTCAAGCAATCCTCCCACCTCGGCCTCCCAAAGTGCTGGAATTACAGATGTAACCCACCATGCCCGGTCATTCTAACAGTATTGATTGTTAGATGTTGCCCTAGACATAGCCTCCTGTGTGTATGTGTTAATATGAATTGAATCATCCCACAAGTAGCTGCTAAGAAGAGGAAGTCCAGGGAGTGGGGAACTGTAGCCCTAGGAGCCTTGGGAGGACAGGGGAAGACTCCTTGGAAGGTGACGTGTAGGTTTGACTAGGGAACTTGATATAGGTTCTATGAGGCTGCTGGGGCTGGAACAGAGAGAAAGGGGAGAATGTAGGAGGTAGGAGTGGAGGCCCAAGAGGGGGAGAACATTGGTTTTCCTGTCTCCTACAGCCCTTCACTGGCCAGTTCTGCTTTCATGTTTTTATTATTTTTTTTAGAGACAGAGTTTCACTGTGTCACCCAAGCTAGAGTCCAGTGGCACAATAATAGCTCCCTGTAACCTCGAACTCCTAGGCTCAAGCAATTTTCCTGCCTCAGCCTTCCAAATAGCTGGGACTACAGGTGCACACCTCTGTGCCCAGCTAATTAAAACATTTTTTTTCATAGAGATAGGGGTCTCACTTTGAGTCTCAAACTCCTGGCCTCAAGCAATCCTCCTGCCTCAGCCTCCCAAAGCACTGGGATGACAGGCATGAGCTCCCATACCCAGCCCAGTTCTGCTTTTAAAATACCAGGGCTTCCTGTAGGTTTGGAAAATACTTGTTGGGTGCAGCACAGGCTCCCAAACTAACTCTTCTTACTCAGCATCTCATCCTAACCAACTCTGCCAGGAGAGCAGCGTGGGGAGATGAAGGCTGGAGAAAGAGAAGGGCCCTCACTTACAGAGTGGCTTAGGGCATGGCTCCAGAGTTGGGTTCCACTCCCAGCTCTGCCCGGGCTATTACTTTGTGCCTCAGTTTCCTCACTTGTCCTGAGAGGATGATGACTGCCTATTCCAGTTGTTATAAGGGTAATTTGGGGAGTGTGTTGGGGACACAGTGCATGGACAGGACAAGTTCAACAGGCATTAGCAGTCATCTGCCGGGGACCCACTGTCAAGGGCCGTGTGGTGGCCACGTTCACAGTCACATCACAGAAGATCCGGAACCTCTGACATCTGCTTCCCTGCAGGGCATTAGGTAGAGAGCCACTTTACTGCAGACAATGGAGGCTGAGACCTTTCTTCTTCACTAGCCCAGGGGTGTTGATGGCCCTGCAGAGACGGGTTTTCATTACCTCTCTCTGGATCCCCCAGCAGCCTGGCACCAGCAAGAAGGGCAGATACTGGGAGCCTGGGTCTGTGCTCAGTTCCCTCTGGGTTTTCTCCTTTTATGGTCAGCCTGCAGTGCTCTGGCTCCCCAGCCAGAATCCACCAGCTTGTGTTTGGGCTTGGGCCGAAATAGCTGGTCTGTGGGGAGCTGGGTACCTCCTGGGAGTCCTCAGGCCCGCAGCGGGGGAGGAACCGCTGAAGCCCTTTATCTTCTCAGAAAACGTGCCTGGAAGCTTGCACATCCAAGGTTGGGCAGGGAGTCTGGGGAGGAGGAGGGGAGAGAGGCATGTTTAAGGATGGGGTGTGAGGTGACATGAGCCCCAGGGATCTGGGCTGGTGGGAAGCTCAGCCCCAGGCAGGTCCTGATGATGGCCGGCCACCCCCAGCTCCAGCCTTCCCAGCTTCCACGAAGACTCGGTACTCTGTCTCTGCCCACTTCAGAGCTCCTGTCCCAGGCCCTCTTCTTGGGATGCTCTGCCTCAACCTCTCCCCAGGAGATTCTTTCACATTTTTCTTAATGCTGCTCAGTAGTCACCTCTGCCGTGAAGGCTTCCTGTCCTGCTCAGGTGGTGTAAAAAAAAAAAAACTTGGCATCTAAGCCATGAAGCCAGGTGCGTTGACTTGAGCCTATAGTTTCGGTTACTTGGGAGGCCGAGGCAGGAGGATTACTTGAGGCCGCCAGGAGTTTGAGACCAGCCTGGGTAATATAGTAAGGCCCTGTCTCTACAAAAAATTTTTTTAAAATTAGCCAGGCATGGTGGCATGTACCTGTAGTCCCAGCTGCTCAGGAGGCTGAGATGGGAGGATCATGTGAGCCCAGGAGGTCGAGGCTGCAGTGAGCTGTGATCGTGCTACTGCACTGCAGCCTGCACATCAGAGTGAGACCTCATCTCTTAAAAAAGAAAAGAAAAAAAAAGGTAGATCTTATTGACTTTTATGCTTTCAGTACCTGGCTCAGGACTCGTTTGTTGAGTGAATATGTGAACACGTGAATATACATTTTCTATTGCTTCTACCTCGGTTGCCTCTCTGAGCCAGAGAGCAATTCAAATTAATAAGCATTTCCTGAGCACCTACTGTGTGTCAGGCATTGTTCCTCGTACCCGGGATCAGGCACAGCCCTTGACCTTCAGGAAGAAGCTCATTGGTTCATGGGAAAAGCATTAAAAACAAACAATTTTGTAATTGTTGGAAACCTAATAGACCCGTGTGAAGTGGAAGAAGTCAGATTTATAACCACCCAGAGTCGGTATAAAATGAACATCATTTTTAAAAAAGCTTTATGTGGTATAATTTAAATAAATTCATTTTAAGGATGCAATTCACACCTAAGTTATATTGCAGTGATGTCTGCATAACTGTCTAAATTCACTAGTAATTTACACGGTTATGCAGCCATCACTGCAATATAATTTTATATTTCTATCATCCCCCAAAGAAATCTTATGCACATATTTTTGTCACTCCATATTCCTACCCGCAGCTCTGGCAGCCACGAATTCACAAATCTACTTTCTGTCTCTATGGATTTGCCTATCCTGGACATTTCATATAAATGGAATCATATGTGACCTTTTGTGGCTGGCTTCTTTTTTGTTTGAGACAGAGTCTTACTCTGTCACCCAGGCTGGAGTGCAGTGGTACGGTCTCGGCTCACCACAACCTCTGCCTCCCAGGTTCAAGTGAGTCTCCTGCCTCAGCCTCCTGAGTAGCTGGGACTATAGGCACGTGCCACCACACCTGGCTAATTTTTGTATTTTTAGTAGAGACGGGGTTTCACTATCTTGGCCAGGCTGGTCTTGAACTCCTGACCTCGTGATCTGCCCACCTCAGCCTCCCAAAGTGCTAGGATTATAGGTGTGAGCCACTGCGCCCAGCCAGCTAGCTTCTTTCACTTAGCATAATGTTGTCAAGGTTCATCCATGTTGTATCATGGTTTTGTACTATTTATATATTTTTAAGATAGGGTCTATCTCTATCACCCTGGCTGGAGTACAGTGGCACAGTCTTAGCTTACTACAACCTCCACCTCCTGGGCTCAAGCCATTGTCCCACCTCAGCCTCTTGAGTAGCTGGGACCACAGGGATGTGCCACTATGCCCGGCTAATGTTTGCATTGTTTTTGTAGAGACAGGGTTTCACCATGTTGCCCAGGCTGGTTTCGGACTCCTGGGCTCAAGCAATCCACCTGCCTCAGCTTCCCAAAGTGCTGGAATTTCAGGCATGAGCCATGGCGCCCAGCTATAACATCCTTTCTTTTCATGGCTGAATACTATCCCATTGTCTGGGTAGACCACGTTTTGTTTAACCATTTACCCACTGATGGACATTTGGTTGTTTCTACTTTTTGGATATTATGAATAATGTAAAGTCCATAATTTTTACCAATATGGACAAGAAAAACAAGAAGAACTCTGAATACCATACCATGGATAGATGGCCTATTATCATTCCATGTCATCTGTACCTTCTTCTGCCAAAATGTTTTAACACATTTGTTAAGTAAGGATCACAATGATGATAATTACTAAAATGGAGAGAACCTGTGCACCGTAGGAGCCACTAGGCCATATGACACTCACGTTTATAGAATTAGAGAAAGGTACCATTTTCTTAAAGCACTTTTCCTCCATCTGCTGAAAGATTATTACAATAAACACACACATCTACAATGACCAATGCAAATAGTTTCTCCATAGAGTTATGCAGTGTACAACATGCACCACTGTCCATGGCCATCCTGCAGGTAGGAGGTCAAGTGGAAAGGTCCCCAACTCAGCTCTAGAAAAGTGCATAGTTAGAGAAGGTATTGTGAAAGAGTTGACTCCCAAGATGATGTTTCAAATACAGATTAGGGTATATATACCCAAAGAATTGAAAAGGTACTCAAACTAAAACTTGTACAAGAATGTTCATAGCAGCACGGTGCAGAATAGCCAAAAGGTGGAAATAAGCCAAACGTCCATCAACTGTTGATAAACAAAATATGATCTATCCATACAACGTGATATGACTCAGCCACAAATAGGCATAAAGTCTGGGACCTGCTACAACATGGATGAACTTCAGCCACATGCTAAGTGAAGGAAGCCAGACACAAAAGGCCACACATGGTACAATTCCATTTATGCAGAAATATCTAGAATAGGTAAGTCCACAGAGACAGAAAGCAAATTTGTGGTCCCAGGGCTTATGGGGGAGTGACTGCTTAATGAGTACAGGGTTTCATTTTGGAGTGACAGAATATTTTAGAACTAGATAGAGGTGGTAGTTATGTAACACTGTGAATGTACTAAATGCCCCTGAATTATGCATTGTATTTATTTTTTTATTTTTATTACTATTTTTTGAGACAGGGTCTCCCTCTGTCACCCAGGCTGGAGTACAGTGGCACGATCTCAGCCCACTGCAACCTCCACCTCCCCGGTGCACATGACTCTCCTGCCTCAGCCTTCTAAGTAGCTGGGATTACAGGTGTGCACCACGGCACCCAGCTAATTTTTGTATTTTTGGGTAGAGACGAGGTTTTGCCATGTTGGTCTCAAACTCCTGACTTTAGGAGATCCAGCTGCCTCAGTCTCCCAAAATGCTGGGTTTACAGGCATAAGCCACTGCGCTTGGCTCGAATTCTTCACTTTAAAATGGTTCATTTTATGTAGTGTAAATTTTACCTCCATGGAAAAAAAAAAAAACAGAGAATGATGAGGCCAGAGGAGAAGTGGTGGTGGGTGCACTGGGCAGAAGAAATCGCCTGTGCAAAGCAAGGAAGGGGTAAAACTGCTTTGTATGGAGAACACTGTTTTTGAGTCCAACACAAGCTCAGGCTTGGGGAAGGAATCAGATAAAAAGTTCCAGGATCTTAGAGTTCCCTGTGCCCCACGTGGGTTGGCAGACAGCACCCACATGGAGTCCTTCTGCTCGTCACCAGCACCCTGCAAGCTTCCCACGCCTGGAAGTGGTGTGTTTCCGATGGGAACGTCGGGCCAGAGGTCTCCCAGCAGTCCCCAGCTCGGAGCCGCGCTAGCAGCTCCCAGGCCTTCCCTGGAGCCTGCTCCCTCTCCTGGGGGGCCTGTGAGCATCTGAGCCTATAAATCTCTCCTGCTCTGGGCCTAGGATTCACAAGACTGCTAGGAAAGCCTGCCTCTGTCCCTGAAGTAGTGGATCAACATAGCCCATCTGACTGTCCATCTCAAAATCTCTCCTTAAGATAGTGGAGGTTGTCTGCGCCGGTCCCAGGAGGTTCTCTCTGCCTGGATTCTAATCACAGGGAACCTGGTTCTTCTATCTTTCACCCTCTTTTAAAAAATCATTTTTTAGTACTTTGGGAGACTGAGGTGGGTAGATCACCTGAGGTCAGGAGTTCAAGACCAGGCTGGCCAACATGGTAAAACCCCGTCTCTGCAAAAAATATAAAAATTAGCCGGGTGTGGTGGCACGCGCCTGTAATCCCAGCTACTCGGGGGCTCTGAGGTGGGAGAATTGCTTGAACCCAGGAGACAGAGGTTGCAGTGAGCCAAGATCAAGCCACTGCACTCCAGCCTGGGTTACAGAGTGAGGCTCCATCTCAGGGAAAAAAAAAAAAAAAATTTTAAACTGGTTTCCCATTTTGCTCTGTCCTCAAGTGAATTTCTCCCCCCGGGTGGAAGCTAAAGGCACGGATATCTGTCTGTCTCCAGAGTATAGTGGAGAGATTAAAGTTTGATTGTTTTTTTTCCTGTTTTTTTTTTTTTTTCTTTGAGTTGAAGTCTTGCTCTGTTGCCCAGGCTGGAGTGCAGTGGCACAATCTCAGCCCACTGCAACCTCTGCCTCCCGGATTCAAGCGATTCTCCTGCCTCAGCCTCCTGAGTAGCTGGGATTACAGGTGCCTGCCACCATGAGTGGCTAATTTTTTGTATTTTTAGTAGAGATGGGTTTCACCATGTTGCCCAGGCTGGTCTCGAACTCCTGACCTCAGGTGATCCACCCGCCTCAGCCTCCCAAAGTGCTGGGATTACAGGCGTGAGCCACTGCGCCCGTCCCAGGCCTGTTTTTAGACATAGGGTCTCACTCCACTGCCCAGGCTGGAGTGCCATGGTGTAATCACAGCTCACTGCAACCTTGAACTCCTTGGCTCAAGGGATCCTACTGTCTCAGCCTCCCAAGGAGCTGGGACAAGGGGTATGTCCCTCACACTTAGCTAATTTTAAAAAATAATTTTTTTTTTTTTTTTTAGAGACTGGGTCTTGCTATGTTGTCCAGGCTGGTCTGGAACTCCTGGCCTCAAGTGATCCTCCCATCTCAGCCTCCCAAAGTGTTGAGATTACAGGCATGAACCACTGCATCCTACCTATATATCTCTCTTTTTAAAACACAAAAGTTATAACACTATGCTACCTCATCTTTGTTTAGCTTAATATATTTTGGAGATTTTTCTGTGTCCATCCATAAAGCTCTGCCTGCTTCTTTTCAATGGCTGCCTATTTTATTCATGTATTTTTTTGAGACAGAGTCTTGCTCTGTTGCCCAGCCTGCTGTGCAGTGGCACGATCTCTGCTCACTGCAACCTCTGCCTCCCGAGTTCAAGCAATTTTCCTGCCTCAGCCTCCTGAGTAGCTGGGATTACAAGCGTGTGCCATCACACCCAGCTAATTTTTGTATTTTTAGTGGAGATGGGGTTTCACCATGTTAGCCAGGCTGGTCTGGAATTCCTGAACTCAAGTGATCCACCCTCCTTGCCTTCCCAAAGTGCTGGGATTACAGGCATTACCACTGTGCCCAGCCTGCCTAATTTTAAATGCGCCATTACATAAATACACCAGAATTGAAACTTCCAGAGTTGACTAGTCTTTAGGCCTTTTGTCTTGAGGATTTTGTTCAACCAGGCCACCTAAACATCCATCTATAATCTGAGGGAAGAGAGAGAGAACTGATTGGAGTTGGGCATAGGATCCGAGGAACATGCCCACCTCCAGTCAGTTCTCTCTTCAGATTATAGATGGAAGAAAGAGTTACCTCTTTCACTTTGCCTTCTTCAGTCCCATCCATCCTCCCATTCATATTCCCATCCAACCATCCATCTATCCGTCCCTCTCATTTGCCCACCTATCCAGTCTGTCCTCCCTCCCATTCACCCAGCCATCCACTCTGTCATCCACCCACTCATTCTTCCCTCCTCCATCCACCCACCCACCTACCCATCTACCCACGTTTCCCTCCTTTCTTCTTTCTTTCTTCCTGCCTATCTATCCATCTATCCATCCATCCTTCCTTCCTTCTTTCCATCCATTCGTCCACCTACCCACCCACCCACTCATCCATTTGTCTTCCTGTCTCTCTACCTATCCATCTATCCATCCCTCCATCTAGCCACCTATCTACCTATTCACCCAACCACCCATCCATTTATCCTCCCATCCATTTACCTATCCATCCATTCTTCCATCCACCCATCCTGTCTTCCTTCCGTCCTTCCTTCCATTCACTTACCCATCCACCTGTCCTTCCATCCTTCCACCCATCTACTCATCTATCCATCCAACCATCCATCCATCCATCCATCTTCCCACCCATCTGCCCATCCACCCACCCATCTACTCACTTACTTATCTGCCTATCCACCTACCCATCCACCCTCCCATCCATCTGTCTATTCATCCATCCACCCACCCATCCATCTACCCACCCTTCAATTCACCCATCTACCCTTCCTTCCTTTCTTCCTTCCTTCCATCTACTCATCTTCCCATCCATCCATCCATCCATCCATCCATCCATCCACCCACCCACCTATCTAACAAGTATAGTTCAGCACCTACTATCTATCTGCCAGTACTAGAGATACAATGTTAAACCAAGCCTAGGAGACTTGAAATGAAGCTTGTGAGAGCTGAGCACTGAACTAGTAGGACTGAAGCCAGGGAGTGGATTTAAGAAATGCTTGCCACTGTGGCATTGTCTATCAGCAGATATGATGCTGGGATTTCTACATCATTAGGTGACTATTGAAAGTGTTGGTAACTGTTCTCAGATCTCTCTTTGGGAAGGAAATGGGTCTTCAGAGCCTGGCTCCACGTCAGAGGCCTCTTTAAGAGTAGAAGGTAATGGGTAATGTCTGCTTAATCATGTTTAGTTCTTTGATGACCTCTGTATCTTTTGGGTTTCTCTGGTAGTAAATAACGGAGACTGACTCTGTCATCTAGTAGAGGAAAAGGATTTGTAGGGGAGTATGGAGGAGCTCACAGATGCAGCGGGAATACTGGGAATCAGGCTAGGTAAATGACAGAAACTGGGGCTGCTTGGGTCCAGGGGCAGAAAGAAAGTCTGCCTCAGGGCTCTGTCCACCTGCTGTGCTTCCCTGTCATTGACTGAGCTTGGAGCTTTAGGCCAGAGAGTCCGACCAATGCAGCCTGGAACACGTTCTTACCTCTTTGTTGAAGGTACTTATGAGGCAGTCCCACTAAGACTGTACATGATGGCAGGGGTGATGGGGGAAACCTCAAGGACCACAAGATGCTTCTGGAAGAAGAGGAAATGGATGCTGGATTTACAAAAAACCACAAATGTGCACAATACTATATTACAGATGAAGGAACTGAGGCATAGAGTTTAAGAATACTTGCCCAAGGCCACAGAGCAGAGAAGTGGCTAAGTGGAATTCCAATCTGTATAGATCTAACATCTGTGTTTGGTTCCTATCCTAATCTGGGTGGGGTGGGCCTCCAGCGACACCTCCAGAACTGATGTGGCTGGATGCTAATGACTCCTGGATCAGTCAGGCTCCAGCATCTTTCTGGGGCTGCCTCTTGGACTTTGGGGCTGCCCTTTTGGCTTTGGTCTTGGCCCCTGTGGCCTGGGCAATGAGCCCAGCTGACCTGTTGTCACTTCCAGTGGGGCCGGCATGGAGGAACTTTAGAATGGCCCTAGGAGGAGCCAAGTCCAGACCCTTAGCTCAGAGCTCATTTTAATTCATGGCTCTTTTTTCTTTCTGTTTGCAGATCGGGAGGACCAGTCCATTCTATGCACGTAAGTGGAACTGCTTTATATTCTGTTTTTTTTTTGTTGTTTTTTTTTTTTTTTTTTTTTTTTTTTTTCCCAGAGTTGAGATCCAACCTATGAAAGAAAAGATCCATGAGATCTTTGATTTCTTCATGGTTCCAAGTGCCTCTCTTTATGCCTGGCACAGTGTAGGTACTCATTAAACATTTGTGATATGTGTTCTTCTGCGGAGGCAGGCAAACTTAAACTCTTAATGATACCTGGTATCATTTGGTTCCATACCTCTCCTCCTTCCAAAAAACTAGCATTTATTGAACATGTACTGTGTGCCAGGACTTGAACTAAACATATTATATGCAGAATCTAATCTAGTTGCATAACAGCCATCTGTATGAATAAGGAAGATGTTAAACTATCACTTTAATATTTCACAATTATCAAGCCACAAACACATCAGAGCCATATTTGGTGATTGGTGTAACCGTTTCTTTGAAGACTTAGGTACATAGGCAGAAGATAGTAACTCAATTTTAAAATCATTCAGAGAATTTTCACTATTGTATTTATATGCAAGTAACATACTAATATATATTGTTGATTCACTGACATTGAACTCACAGCCAGCAGCTCTGTGGCTGATGCCTGGATGAAGTTTATCTGATGTGTATTTCTTACATAATGGATATCACAACCTTATTGTGCTTGGAAACATGAGCCAACACTTGAGCACTATGCTGGGGACGTTTTAGTATGTGTGCTGCCAAAGGGAGCATATCTGAAGGGACATTTTAAACTGCAAAATAACGAACAAAAAGCCACAAAAATACAAAAAGAGGTGGCACTAAATACGCTACAAAAAGGACAGTTGTTTACAGTATGAGAGTTGAAACTAGAAGGTAGAGCATTCCCCTGTTCAACCTGAGCTGGGAACGTGCGCATTGGTGGAGTCGAATTTTCCATGCTCTGCACATGTTCACAAATGACCACAAAAGTGCCATGAATATTGATTTTGGGGTTACAAATAACTTTCAGCAGGCGGGTGAATTTGCAAATATGGAATATGTAAATAATGAGGATAGACTGTGTATATATATATTTAATATCTAATATGTATTATATTTAATATATTTATATTCATATATATATTTTTTAAGATTTGGAAGCAACTAAAGCTATAATTAACAGGGGTTATTTAAATAAAATACAGCATTTCCAGGTAGCCACTGCAAAGAGTGAGGCTGATCTATTTATGCTCAGAGAGAATGCTCTTTGTAGATATACCAATGACAGGAAAACACAAGGGCAAACCAGCATATGCATAATGTAACCGTGTGCGTCTTTAAAAAGAGCAGGAATGCGTGGACATGCATATGTTTCCTATTTGCATAAAATTATCTGGAAGGTCAGTTAAAAACTAGTAATAAGAATTGCAGATGGTGATGGATGGTAGGATGGCAATGAACTGTATCAAGAGAAGATTGAAACAGTTCATAAGTTTGGAATTGATATAGCTAGAAAACCCAGAAACAATAAAACAAAGGCAATTATAAACTCCAGGAAAAACCAAAAGTTGGGGTGGAAGGAGAAGTAATCACATTGGACTAGGGAGCCCAGCTGTGCAAGTTTGGAGTATTTATCTAACCAGAATAACTACCTGTGATGGAATTGGCTCTGTGGGGAAAGGGAAGAGGATTAGATGGGGACTGAATTCTCATCTTCCATGGTCAGAAGTAAACATTTGATGTTTAACAATGAGTAGTCTGGATCTAGAGATATAATGCTACCTAGATATGTGAATATAAATGCTAAAACAACCTGCTGACCTGGTTTCCTAGTTTTCTGGCTTCTAGGGGTCACCTACATTCCTTGGCTTATGGTCCCTTCTTCCATCTTTAAATCCTGCAGCACAGTATCTTCAAATCTCTTTTTCTGGTCCCCCTACCTCCCTCTTATAAGGCCCAGGACCCTTGTGGCTATATTAGCCCCACCTAGATTATCCAAGACAGTCTCCTCATCTCAAGCAAACATAGTCACAGATTCTGAGGACAGAATTTGATCCCCTAGGAGCCAAACCCATGCGTAAGCCACATGTCACCTCCCCAGGAACCAAAATAGTGTTGCTCAACTGCCCTCTATTGAGTGAATGAATTAAGTGTGGTAACAGAGAGGTGCAGGAAAGAGTAGGACTTTCAGATGGCTTCCCACCCATGTGTGGCTATGCATGGGTCACTTAACCTCTCTGAGCTGAGCTTATGGAGAGGCTGTGAAGATGAAGAAGAGGCCACCCTGCTCTCATTTCCAGCACCCATGCCATCAGCAGTGCTGTCTAACATAACTTTGTGATGAGGTCACTTAAAATGTTCACTTAAAAGTTCACTTAATTGAGCTCTTAAAAAGTGGCAAGGGTATTACAGAACTGAATTTTTAAGATTTTAGTTAATTTAGATAGTGGTTCCTAACTTGGACAGTGTGATGCTGAAATATTTCTCATCTATGTCCATTCCTCTGACTCTACCACCTCTTCATAGTTCACGGTCCCATCACCTCTCACCAAGGCCTCTGCAGCAGTCTCTTAAGCTCCCTGCTCCCATTGCTTGCTTCCTTCCTTCCTTCAATAGGAATATTCATCCATTATTCATTGAATAAATATTCATTAGCATGCTGTCATAAAGTGTGGATTCCAGAGCCTAACCCTTTCGGTTTGAATTCTGGCCCCATCATTGTCTAGTTGTATGCTCCGGGAAACATCAATTTACTTCTCTGAGCCTCAGTTTCCCCATCTGTAAAATGGGAACAATAAGCACCCCACTGTGTTGGAAGGATTAAATGAGTCACTACATGTGAAGAATGGAGAAACAGGCCACTACCCCATGGCGAGCACTTTGTAATGATCAATTGCTATTGCAGTGAAAGTGCTCACTATTTTTAAAAAATCCTTCCTGCAATCCAGTATCCATCCTGCAGTTTATTTATTTATTTATTTATTTATTTATTTATTTATTTATTTATCTGAGATGGAGTTTTGCTCTTGTTGCCCAGGCTGGAGTGCAATGGCATGATCTTTGCTCACCGCAACCTCTACCTCCCGGGTTCAAGTGATTCTCCTGCCTCAGCCTCCCAGGTAGCTGGGATTACAGGCATGTACCACCATGCCCGGCTAATTTTGTATTTTTAGTAGAGACAGGGTTTCGCCATGTTGGTCAGGCTGGTCCCGAACTCCTGACCTCAGGGGACCCAGGGAGCCTCAGCCTCCCAAGTGCTGGGATTACAGGCATGAGCCGCTGCGCCTGGCCCATCCTGCAGTTTGTTGTTGTTGTTGTTTTTTCTTGTTGAGACAGAGTCTCACTCTTTTGTCGAGGCTGGAGTGCAGTGGTGCAATCTCGGCTCACTGTGCAACCCCCACCTCCTGGGTTCAAGCAATTCTTCTGCCTCAGCTTCCCGAGTAGTATGCCATCATGCCCGGCTAATTTTTGTATTGTTAATAGAGATGGGGTTTCTCCATGTTGGCCAGCCTTGTCTCAAACTCCTGATTTCAGATGATCCACCCACCTCGGTCAGCCTCCCAAAGTGCTGGGATTACAGGCATGAGCCACTGCACCCAGCCCATCCTGCAGTTTTGATTCTCCCCACACTGGTTCTAAAGCCCCGTTCCCCTCCTGAAATGGTTTCCTGCACCCATGAGAATAAAACTCAGATTCCTTACCGTGACTTGGAAGATTGAGCATGGATCCGCTCTTCCCTCGTCACTTCCTGCTGTCCCCCTCCGTTGTGGCCCTCCAGCCACACTGGAGAGCATTCTGCCTCATACCTGGGCCCAGCATTTCCCTCCCTTGGACCTCTGTCCATACCGTTTGCCCTGCCTGGCCCACCCTTCCTTCCATCCTTCCCACAGGGCTCTCTGGTAACTTTCAAGGCTCAGCAACTCTCTGGCTTCCCCATACACAGCCTCCCCTCTCCTCCCTTCCCCTCAATCTTCTCAGTCATATCACACTGATATAGCAATGATATCTCCACCACAAACTATCTTGATTATTTGTTTGTTGACTTGGCTGTTGTGTATCTCCATCTCCTGGAATGCAGCATTAGCAAGGACTTAGCACACTGCCCACACCCAACCAATGCTGGAGAAGTAGGTGTTAGCCATTGTTAGGGAGGAAATCCCAAAACGATCCAATTTTTATTTGCAAATGCATCCAGTCACCCCAGAACCACCAACATCTTCAGTCGCGGTATTAAATTTTATTTTGCTTGTTGTGAAATTCAGCCAAAGTGACTAGAAGGAGCTACAAGTTGACAGTAGGGCTGAGCTTTCAGGCATAGTTGGTGGTCAAGAGAAGCCAGGTTGGAACCAACTGTTTGGTTATGCAGTTAAGAAACTGGAAATTGGCTGGGTGTGGTGGCTTATGCCTGGAAACTCAGGGTCTTGAGAGGCCGAGGCAGGAGGGTTGCTTAAGGCCAGAAGTTTGAGACCAAACTGAGGAACACAGTGAGACCCCATCACTGCAACAAATTCAAAAATTAGCTAGGTGGGATGGTACACACCTGTAGTCCCAGCTACTCAGGAGGTTGGGGAGGGAGGATCACTTGAGCTTGGGAGTTAGAGGCTAAGTGAGTTGTGATCGTACCACTGCACCTCAGTCTGGGCAACAGCAAGACCCAGAGAGAGAGAGAGAGGAAGGAAGGAAGGAAGGAAGGAAAGGAAGGGAAGGAAGAAAAGAAAGAAAGGAAAACTGAAAGCTGAATAAATGTAATTTTTAGGCCTGAGTTGTATTTTGTCTAGCATGTAATCCATCCAGTGTATTCAGTTTAATTAGAGGCCATGGGCCTGGTTTGAGAAAGAGCTGTGTGATCGAGGGGCTAAATTAAGAGGAGGAGGGTGTTGGCACATAAAATTAGAGAGAGGTAGGGGGGTGCTTCCAGGCCCTGGGGAGGAGTTTAAACTTTCGTCTAAAATGAATGACAGGCCGGGCACGGTGGCTCATGCCTGTAATCCTAGCACTTTGGGAGGCCAAGGCAGGCTGATCGCTTGAGCTCAGGAGTTCAAGACCAGCCTGGCCAACATGGCAAAACCCCGTCTCTACAAAAAACACAAAACTTAGCTGAGCATAATAGCATGTGCCTGTAGTCCCAGCTACTTAGGAGGGTGAGGCAGGAGGATCTCGGCTCACCGAGCCTGGGAGTTAGAAATTTGGCAGTGAACCAAGATTGCACCACTGCACTTCAGCCTGGGTGACACAGTGAGATCCCACCTCAACAAATATATACAATAATAAAATAAATAATACAATGGATGAGAATGTGCTAAGGGACTCAAGCCAGGGAAGGACAAACTTTGACCAGTGAGTCAAATCAGGCCCTTGCCTATTTATTCTAGATAAAGTTTTATTGAAACACAGCCGCACCCACTTGTTTACATATTTGCTTTTGTGCTGCAGTGGAGAGCTGAGCTTTTACAGAAAGAGTTTGCTAACTCCTAGCTTAAACAGTGGGAAGTTGTGAATATTATTTATATCTTAATAATAGGATGAACGTTGAAAATCATTATGCAAACAATAGATAAGCACTATGGAAGCAGTGGTTATAAAAGTAATAATAGGTGGGCACAGTGGCTCACACCTGTAATCCCAACATTTTAGGAGGCCAAGGCAGGAGGATTGCCTGAGGCCTGGAGTTCAAGACTATCCTGGGCAACTTAGTGAGACTCCACAAAATCACAAAATTAGCTAGCTGTAGTGGCACATGCTTGTCATCCCAGCTACTCAGGAGGCTGAGGTGGGAGGGCCACATGAACCCAGGAGTTCGAGATTGCAGTGAGTCAGCGTTGTGCCATTGCACTCCAGCCTGAGCAACAAGCAAAACTGTCTTAAAAAACAAAAGTAATAATAACAAACATTTTGATATACCAGGCATTGTTCTAAGCATTTTATATAAATATTCACTCATTTAATCCTCATAAGAATCATATAAAGGATCAGGTATGGTGGCTGATGCCTGCATTCCCAGCACTTTGGGAGGCTGAGGCTAGAGATCACTTGAGACCAGGAGTTTGAGACCAGCTTGGGCAAAATAGCGAGATCCCTGTCTCTACAAAAAAATTTAAAGATTAGCCAGCTGTGGTGCTGTGCACCTGTAGTCCCAGCTACTTGGGAGGCTGGGGCAGGAATATCACTTGAGCCTAGGAATTCTCAGTTGTGGTGAGCTACGATTGCATCACTGCACTCCAGCATGTGCCACAGAGTGAGACCTTGTCTCAAAAAAAAAAAAAAAAAAAATCATCCAAGGTACGTGTTTTTATTATATCCATTTTATAGTGGGGTAAAGAAACTGAGAGAGGCTAAATGACTTGCCTAAGGTCACACACAGGTAACTGGCAGAGCAGGGATTTGAACTTGAGCAACATGGCCCTGGAGCCCATTATGCTATTCTGCCAATTGATGCTGTAGGGGAGAGAGGCGTTGCTTCTGCCTGGGGTTTTGCAGGACGTGTAGGAGTTGTACAGTACAAAATGCCAGAATGCCTTGCCAGTCACATAAAGACCAGAGACTGAATAGCTGTGCGGTTCATCAGAGACAATTTGGCTTTCCTACCAATGGCAAACCACAGGCTGCAATGGACTTGGCAATATTCAACCCTGGGAGCCAGGACGAGATACAGAATTTGTAAAATTTTGCAAAATGAAAATGCTGGCTGAGCGCAGTGGTTCACACCTGGAATCCCAGCACTTTGGGAGGCTGAGGCAGGCAGATGACGTGAGGTCAGGCGTTCGAGGCCAGCCTCACCAACATGGTGAAATCCCATCTCTACCAAAAATATAAAAATTACCCAGGCATAGTGGCAGGCACCTGTAGTTCCAGCTACTTGGGAGGCTGAGGCAGGAGAATCACTTGAACCCGGGAGGTAGAGGTTGCAGTGAGCCAACATCACACACTGTACTCCAGCCGGGCAATAGAGCAAGACTCAGTCTCAAAAGAAAAGAAAAGAAAATGCAGAACCTTTATAAAGAATTATGAAGAATTTCCAGATGACAACATTAGAGTATTAAATCAAGCACAGGCTGGTCCCTGTAAGACTGTACAGATCACACTGATGAAGCCAGCCTGGATGAGGGGTTAAGTGGCCGTTGGGTGGTTCCTCCCAGCCGCTGGGGCTGGACTGATTAAAAGGAATTGGCATGGGGGTAATTACAAGGCCAGGAGGCCATATTTGGTCATGAGCCCGGTCCTTCTCCGGGAAGAGGGAGAGGAAGGAACAAGAAAGGAGTTTAGGGTGCTCAGACCAGGAAAGCATCTTCACCCCTAGAGGTGGGGGTCAGAAAAGCCAAGTTATGAATGTTTCTGGACCAACTCGGAGCATATCAACCTTCAGACGCCCACGAGCCTGGAGCTTGGGATGTTTTATTTGGCAGAACCTCCCAGGGCAATTTGTTTTTCTCAACAGAGCTTGGAAACAGTGGAGCCCAGCAGCTACATGGGAAGAGGTAGAATCCCAGAGTTTACGTCCCACTCCCCATCCCGGGCAAAGTGGAAGACCATAGCCATGGACGGGGCATGTTGATGTCTTTGGTTTTTTGTTTGTTTGTTTGTTTGTTTTTTGAGATGGAGTCTCATTCTATTGCCCAGGCTGGAGTGCAGTGGCACAATCTCAGCTCACTGTAATCTCCGCCTCCTGGGTTCAAGCGATTCTCCTGCCTCAGCCCCGCCCCCCCCACCAAGTGGCTGGGATTACAGGCGCACACCACCACACCCGGCTAATTTTTGTATTTTTAGTAGAGACAGGGTTTCACCATGTTGGCCAGGCTGGTCTTGAACTCCTGACCTCAAGTGATCCACCTGTCTCAGGCTTCCAAAGTGCTGGGATGACAGGCATGAGCCACCACACCCAGTGATGTCTTTCTTGTAAAAGGGAGGAGGTGAGGGAGGTTCAAGGCCAGAGTGGAAAGGAAGGAATTGTGGGAAAGAGAAGGGAGCACCAGCAGTCTAGGAACACTGGTTTGTTGGCATGAAGAATGTGTCGCACACGTGTTGTTTGTGCACACTGCTGTCCTGATTCTTGTCTTGGATCTGAATAGGTTCATGACCGCCTACACAAGTGGTTTCCTACATCCAAAAGTTTCTCTACTTTCTCTTGCTTGAATCAGAATCCATCCCCTTCACTTTAGAATGAAGTCTAGCAAAGTTCTGACGTTAGCCTGATTGAAGTAATTCATACTTAGGTGTGAATGACTGAGTGGCTTGATTCATTGGTTAGGGCAAGTAAAGACTGCTGGAATATATGGCAGAACTCCAATGGAGTGGTGCTGGGACTTCACTCTGTCTTTTCTCTTTGCTGATTTGTTAAAATAAAAGGGTAGGAGGCAGAATATGGGCCCTGGTGTCAAGGGGACCTAAGTTCAAATCCTGCTTCTCCTCCATTTCCTATCTGTGTGAAAGCAAGAGCAATTGTGGGCTGGAGCAATTTACTTCAACCTCTCTTTGCCTCATTTTCCCCAGGTGGGTGATGGGGATAATTAATAACTCTCTCACTAGATTGCTGGGTAGAGTAAATGTAAAGATTTGTGAGCCCAAAGCCTAGTACTGTGTAGGCCTTCAACAAATATTAATTCCCCTTCCCCAGCCCTTCTTCTGGCCTTGGAAAGCAAGTCCCTAGAGGGTTGGGCCTGTGTCATGGAACAACTTGGTGAAATGTAGGAAAAGGAATTCTGATTGCATTAGAATCAGAGACCTGACTTTCCATTCTGACTGTATCCCTTCTTTGCTGTGTGACCTAGGGAAAATTGCTTACCCACTCTGTGCAAGACTCCTCCTTGTATAACAACATGGAGGCAGGAAGAGGATAAAGGAAATAATTCATGTAGAGCAATTAGCAAGGGACCCTTCCCTCTATATCCCCCCAATGACAAATGCCAATTCTTCTCTCTCTTAAGAGATGGGATCTTGCTATGTTGCCCAGGCTTCTCTCAAACTCCTGGCCTCAAGTGATCCTCCCAACTCAGCCTCCTGAGTAGCTGCGATTATAAACGTGGCCAATTCTCTGCTGCACCTGGCCAGTTCTCCTCTTTTACACATACACACACACACACACACACACACACACACACACACATACATACATTCTGGTCTTAGTTTCCCCTTCTGGGGATATAGGGTAATACTTTCATGGTTCCCATTTCATATACTGCCTCCAAGGCCATGTAAAACAATGTGGCCACTGGGAAGGAAGGCCTCTAGGAAGGGAAGGGACCGCACAAAGTCACTGCAAGATGTTCCATCATTCTTGGCCATCAGAGACTTGATTTCTGGACAGTGGGACCTGTAGGATTAGGCCCAGCAATTTGGGCCACTTCTTTTTTTTCCTTTCCCCCTTTCTTTTTTCTTTCCTTCTATTTCTTTTTTAAGCCATGAGCCAAGTTATTAATGGGCCCTTGGCAGAGAAAATTAATTTCTTTACTTCCTAATTAGGAAGAAGAGCAGAAACTGTACTAGCTGTGGTGGCACTGGTTCAGCACAGAGAACCTTGGGCCGACCTTGGGGTGAACAAATTCTTTTTCCAACTTAAAAAAAAATCTCTCTTATATTTTAGAGTATTAAGTGAGCTCAGAAAATCAGAGAGATGAGGCAAAGAAAGAAAACACAAAAAACAAAAGTAAACTGAAAAAATAGGAGAAGACAATAAACAACTGAAGTTTTGGTCAAGGCACTGTCCTTATCTTTCACTAGGAGTGGTGGGACATAGAGGCAGTATCTAGATGGAGCCATTCCATTGTGATTATTTCTGATGGCCAAAACGGGTAGCTAGTTCATGAAGGCCATCCTGGTTAAAAAAAAAAAAAAAAAAAAAAATCTACCTTCATATTCCAGGAGTACACACTTTTTTGATAAGACAAACCATGTCATACTGATCTAAACATATCAGTCATTTACACTTTAGTGTGAATTACTTCAACTGGGCTTATCCTTAGATACTTGGCTGAGATTATCAGCTAGCCTCCTGATACATGGGGTGGGATTCCTCAGAAGATAAAGGGGCTTGCCTCTGCTCAGTGATCAATGGGATAACCAGTTTTTGGGTAAATTTTTCTTTCCATAAGGGAGCTTCTTAAACTTTAGGTCCCAGTACTCCAGAGGCACTTAAGTCCTTTCTTGAAGGCTGCCTTGTGCCCGGTCTTTCCATTTCTAGCAATGCTAATGATGTCTTAAAAGTAGACAATTCCAAATAAACCTGTTTGGACCCTTGTAGGAAAACTAAGGTTTTCTTTTTCACCCTATTTTTTAAAAGATGAGGTCTTGCTGTGTCACCCAGGCTGGAGTGCAGTGGTGTGATCATGGCTCACTGCAGCCTCAAACTCCTGGGCTCAGGCCATCCTCCCACCTCAGCCTCCTGAGTTGCTGGGACTACAGGCATGCACCACCATGCCTGGTTAATTTTTCTTATTTTTTATAGAGTCAGGGTTTTGCTGTATTGCTCACACTGGTCTTGAATTCCTGGACTTGAGTGATCCTCCTGCCTCAACTTCCCCAATAGCTGGGACTACAGGCATGTGCCACCATGCCTGGCTAATTTTAAAAATTTTTTGTAGAGGCATTGTCTCTCTGTGTTGCTGAGGCTGGTCTCAGACTCCTGGGCTCAAATGATCCTCCCACCTCAGCCTCCCGAAGTGCTGGGATCACAGGCATGAGCCACCACGCCCAGCCCACCTTTTCACTCTTTGTGTCTGAATTCTTTTGTACGTCCTCTTGGAAGGAATAGATTGGGCATTGGACCTAGGTTGGGGACCCAGTTCAGCTCACTACCAGAGATGTGACCTTGGGCAAGTTACTTCCCCTCTGGGAGCCTCCGTTTCGCCCTCTGGGAAATGGTGGTGATGATCATTATCGTCCTGCCTGGCTCATGGAGCTGCGGAAAGGTCACCATGGAACGTGTGCATAGATGATGTCCACTGGGTCACTGTTCCTGTGTCTTTCAGAGGCGAGTCTGGAGCCGGGAAAACCGAAAACACCAAGAAGGTCATTCAGTACCTGGCCGTGGTGGCCTCCTCCCACAAGGGCAAGAAAGACACAAGCATCACGGTGAGTGGCAGTTCCCAATCAGAGGCCATGATTTAGCCAACCGGTCTCCAGCTTGCAGCGCAACCGAGATACAAACAGAACATCGCTGCAAGAACTCAGGGCCTGTCTGACTACCCCTCCCCTGAAGACTCAAAGAGGGACCATCTTTTTGGCAAGCAGGCCTGTTGAGTATGGGTGATTTCTTGGTTCAGCTGGAAGCATCTCTCCAGAAGGGGGCCCGTTTTGCGAAATGAGAATAAGCCCTTTCCTTCCGCGGTGAGATCTTCCTTCACGTCGGGGCTTCTCAGTTGTGGCACTGATGTCATTTTGGACCAGATAATTCTTTCTTGGAGGGACTTCCCCGTGCCTCATACAGTATTTCATGACATCCCTGGCCTCGACCCACTAGATGCAGATAGCCCCCTTCCCTCCAGTTGTGACAACCAAAAATATCTGTAGACGTATCAGATGTCCCCTGGGGTGGGACAGTTGCCCTAGATTGAGAATCACTCCTTTCAGTGAATCTCTGTAAAGTCCTAGGGGTTAAGGTACCTTTTGGGTTCCCTGATTCCTCCACGTGTCCCCCATCCCTGGGATGGAGATGCTGGTATCACTCGGCCCAGGGACTTCAGTGCAATGCCAGTAACTGTGGATGGAGCACCTACTGTGTGCCAGGCACCACTTGGGGTGGGGGCCTGGGGATAAGTCTGAGAGATGCTGTTATTCTCTTCTGTGAGTTTCTGGACTTGTGGAAGAGCACGTAGTTGTCAAATAATCCCAGAAATAAACAGATGATGACACAGTATGACTAATGATGACACAGTATGACTAATGATGACACAGTATGACTAAGAGCTTGGGAGGAAAAGAAGAGGCGGTTTCTAGGGTCACCCCCTCTAGGGCCCATCCTTCTCCTCCTCCTCGTGTGTCAGCCCCGCCCCATCTGTCCCACAGGAGGGGGCACGCGGTGGGGCCGCCGGGACTGGCCAGCACCTCCGTCTGCAGGTTCACAGGCGGGAAGATGGTAGGATGGAGATCTGACCACGGTGTGGGGGTGTCTCCAGTGTTCGCCATTCCGGATGTCGCTTTAGGCCCTCAGAGGGGACTCTGGGGCAGCCACCATGGCCGGCTTGTCCAGAGGCCCTTGGAGATCTGGAATGGGCGCTGGTTGTGGCTTTGGAGAACTTTCCTTCTCCGAACAAATGCAGGAAACTCAAGATTCAGCATCGTAGAGTTGTCTCTGGCAAGTTGGTTTCTAGCCATAGTGAGTGGGAACAACAGCTCCAAAGGCTGCATGGCAGTTAAAATACAGTTTCCACTGCCTTCCCTTTCCCTAAAGAGTGAAAATAGGACATAATACTTTCTAACAACTCATCTTTATCAAGGGCCTCCTAGTATGTGCTACTTGTTTTGGTTGCATGTGTAAACACATCTCAGGCATTGTCTCACTGGATACTGTTTTAAGGAGCCTAATGTGACCCCAGTAATTATGAAAACCATTGAAATGTCTGGATCTCTAAGAAATTAGAAAAAGGAGGGAATGGCTGAGCATGGGGGCTCATGACTGTAATCTCAGTGCTTTGGGAGGCGAAGGCGGGAGGATGGTCTGAGCTCAGGAGTTCAGGACCAGTCTGGGTGACATAGTGAGACCCTGTCTGTACAAAAAAAAAAAAAAAAAAAATGGAATTAGCCAGGCATGGTGTGCATGCCTGTAGTCTTAGCTACTTGGGAGGCTGAGGCAGGAGGATCGCCTGAGCCCAGGAGGTTGAGACTGCAGTGAGCTGTGATCGCATCCCTGCAGCTAAACAGAGAGAAAAGAAACAGTATCAAGGAAAAGGAGCTGACCTGTCTGTCTTGGGGAGTCCAGGCTGTTTGGGGGGATCAAAGTCATATATTCTCCAGCCCCTGATGTCCATGTGATGGAAATAACACTGACATTTGTTTTATACTGTGTTGTTCAACCACAGCAAGGCCCATCTTTTGCCTACGTGAGTAACTGAGAGTGTTTTCCTGGTGTGTAGGGGAGGCACGGAGTGAATTTAGATCTGCATGATCCTGTTGCACCCACCAAGTCCCGTAGCTGGTGGTAGAAATGGGGTAGGCCCTGGAGTTTCACAACTCAAACAAGTAAATGCACCAAGATACCATCCTGTGGGTGTCTGATGCCAGGGCAGGGTGTCAGGGTGCATTTACCACCCACTGGACTCCTATTGGAATCCCCAGAGTTGCGCTTCAGCCTGAAATGGATTTCTCCAGTTCAGAATGAACCCCTGCACCCTTCAAGGCATCCACTCCTGGTACCCCTGACTGGAACAACCTAGACAGAGACGTCTGTCCCATCTGGCTGAGTGTCTTAGGACTGTCAGGCACCAAAGCTTCCCTGGCTCCATGGACAGTCAATGGCACAGCTGTGGCATGCCTCCCTCTTCTCTCCCCGCCATCATCCCTAAGTTTCTTCCCCCAGCCCTGTCCCTGGTGCACCAGTGTGTCCCTGTGCATGCGTGTGCAGTGCGTGTCTGTCTCTTGCATGCTGGTTGCTTGACTCAAGCCTCCAGAAATCGTCTTGGAGGTTGCGATGCACTAGCTTTGGTGGCGCGGTAAGGCCCCAGCTACGCAACGCATAACCTGGTCCTGCTTGGACCTGTGCGTATGAACTCATCTCTAACGCAGAGCTTGGGGGGCTGACATGTGGGTCCCAGCCTAGAAGAAACCCACAGGTGTCTTCCTCGGCTCCCAAAAAGATCATTGAATCCATCTTAGTTAGACCCCGGGTGACAGTGTTGCAGATCAGAAGGAGAAGTACAGTTCTTATTTGGGATCTGCTCTAGTGTGACCTTGGCCGAGTCAGTTAACTTCTTGGGGCTAGGGTTTCGTCATCTATGAAATGAAGGGTTTGCACCAGGTCCCCCCATTTAAAGCTCTCTTGCCAGGACGTTTCAACCTTACCTGCTAGAATCCCCATTCTAGAAAGGGAGTCTTTTTCAGAGACCATGGAGACCCCAAGTTTATGTGAACGAAAGTGATTCCTTTAGTCATCTTCCCACCAACAAAGAAACACCCACGACGCTCCTCGTAAATTTCCACCGGTCTCAGCTGTGGTGATTCCACTTGTGGCTGAGATTTTAATGCCAATGAGGCTTTTGCTTCATCTTTCTCTGGGAGCTACAAAAAGGAGGATGTGTGGACAAATAAAAACAGAAACAAATAGCAGCTTCCTACTTTGTCCTGTAGACCAGGTACCCTGATGCCTTCCTGGCATGCAGAGGAGCAAGGAGGAAGCCATGCCCATCGTTGTCCCCTCTAGACACTTTCCCGGCTACTGTCCAGCCCAGCCCTGCTGCCTGGAAAAATAAGGAAGGGAAGGCAGGAGGGAGATCAAGGAGAAAAACTCCCAGAATCCAGGGCCTGGAGGCTTCAGGGCCCATCTGCAGCCGCTGTGTTTTAGGGCTAGGCCAAGAGCAGCTCCTTTGCTTTCCCAGCTTAACTTACCACATTGGCCCTTTCCTGCCATGATTAATCACGTGACCGCATTTGTGCACATAGCCAGCGGGCTATGTACAGTCTCAGCTGCCTTTAACCCGATGAATGGAGCTCAGGCAATCTGCTTTGAAGCTTTATTCTGCAGTCTGCTAAGAGGATTCCTGGTGGGTTTTGTGCATTCCTTACTTGTCTTCTGTAGGAGACTTCAGAAAACCAGTCCTGAGAAAGGAAAAATTGCAGCTTAAAAAAATTGCACTAAAATAATCAGAAGGAGGATTGTAGTAGTTTAACTTGAAGAAGACTGCTTGTTAAACATGGACAGCAGCACGACTGCCATGAACAGTGGGGCAGGTGGTGCACTGCACAACTCTGTGGGGCACCATTCATCATGATGTAAATGACATCACCGGCATTGTACAAGGCAGTGGCTTTGAGTGGCAGTGATGTTGTAGAGATGAGCAGGCCCTAGTCTTGAAAAAAAGTGACCTTCCTAAGGAGTAGATGTCCTAGCTGTGAGAGAGCCCAGACAGTTGCTTCTTTCCTTCTGAAATCCTCCTGTAAATCTGGACATTAGCATCGGGGTCTAAGAGGAGGTAGGAGATAGGAGAGAACCTGTGGGTTAAGGGCAGAGTTTTGTGACAACATCCATCCAAGGTAGAACTGTCAGGACCTAGGTTGCTTTCTCCAATAACTAGATGTGAATGAATTTTAGGGAGAGCTGGAAAAGCAGCTTCTACAAGCAAACCCGATTCTGGAGGCTTTCGGCAACGCCAAAACAGTCAAGAACGACAACTCCTCACGATTCGTAAGTAGCAAAGCCACGCGGGTTTTCCAGAAAAGGTTTGGTGTCATTTCCTGCCTGGGCTGCAGAGTGTTTGTGTGCGGAGGTGGGAGGGGCATCTGACCCTGGAGAGATGGGCTGTACCTTACAATCTTGCAAGAGCTCCTGCCTCTCACACTCTCATTCATTCATTCATTTACTGTTCACTCAACAAATACTGGTCAGGTGCGGTGGCTCACACCTGTAATCCCAGCACTTCGGGAGGCTGAGATGGGAGGATCACTTGAGCCCAGGGGTTCTAGACCAGCCTAGGCAACAAAGTGAGACCCCTATCTCTATTATTAAAATTTTAAAAATTATTTATTGAGCACGTGGTATGTGCTAGACCCTTACATCCAATACCATTTTATGTAGCAAAACATGAATTGAGTGCCAACTATGTACCAGGCACGCACCTTCTCCAAGAAATATTTAGTAAGTACCTACTCTGTGCAATTATTCTGGTAGGCACTTTTACATGTACCACCATTTTCTTTGTTTGTTTCTCATTTGCTGTTTTTATTAAGTGCCTGCTGTGTACCAGGCACTGAGCGAGGCTCACAGGATTGTGATGAATAGTTCAGGTATGGTTCCAGCCTTCATGAAGCTGGTTCTTCCAATTGAAGAACAGACAGTGAGTGAGGCAGGGGGTACTACCTTCCCACGCACACTCCCCCAGGCTCCAAAGCAAAAGGTTTTTGCCTGAGCCCAACAGGGGCAGGGGAACTCCGAAAGTGGGTGATTGATGTTATGTAGACAAAAATGGTTTCATTGTACAAAAGAAGCTGTTGCCTCTCTGTAGGAGGGTCAGGAAGATATTTCAGTGAGAAAAGATGAAAGAAAAATTGCCTCTGCATTCCAGGAGTAGGGGGTCTCTGAACTGTCGCTCGCTGGGATGGGGTCCCGTGAAAGACTTTGCAGAAAGCTGTGCTCTACTGAGCATATTCACATGGTGGTCCCTGACCCTGCGATCCCCAAGGCCCATTTTAGTAACAAACAATTACACGATGTCTCCTTTCCTTGCCCAAAATTAGAATCATAGATAGTATCACCTCCTACACGGATTAGATGAATACACGTCAGCGTAATACCCTAACTGTAATGTGAAGAAGAAATAACATAAGACAATTCATTTAAAAAGGGTGCATTTCAGGCCCAGCGAGGTGGCTCATGCCTGTAGTCCCAGTACTTTGGGAGACTGAGATGGGCAGATCACTTGAGCTCAAGAGTTTGAGACCAGCCTGGGCAACATGGAGAAACCCCATCTCTACAAAAATAAATAAATAAAGAAATAAAATAAAGTGCGTTTCAGCATATCAATGCTTGGGCCAGGCCACACCAACAGAAGACACAGTAAGAGACAGACACTTAGGTCTATCCACTGCGACAGCTACAAATACAAGGAAAAGGGTCAAGTTCAGGCACTGATGATGTTGGGATGGGATTTTCCAGAATGGCAACTGACTCTCAGTGAAGCACTGAACCAAAAGCAATCTTCTCTAGAGTCACACAGATGGGATATTCTTATATTACAACAACATGTTAAACACTTTTTAATGCTTTTATTTAAAAGCATAAAAATCTAGGCTGGGCACAGAGTGGCTCACACCTGTAAACCCAGCACTTTGGGAGGCTGAGGTGGGAAGATCACCTGAGGTCAGGAGTTTGAGACCAGCCTGGCCAACATGGTGAAACCCTGTCTCTATTAAAAATGCAAAACTTAGCTAGGCGTGGTGACACACCCCTGTATTCCCAGCTGCTTGGGAGGCTGAGGTGGGAGAATCACTTGAACCTGAGGAGATGGAGGTTGCAGCGAGCCAAAGTCACACCACTGCACTCTAACCTGGGTGACAGAGTGAGACTCCGTCTCAAAAAAAAAAAAAAAAAAGAAAAAAGAAAAAAGCATAAAAATCTAAAGGCGTAAAGGTTAGGTTCTAAGTCTAGCTAATTACAAACAGATTTTTACCTCCATGAGTGTCAGATGAGACACTGCAAGAGTCATAAGGGATATAGACAAGGATTGGCGTCAGAGACTCTCCTGGTCATTGCAGGACTCCCAAAATATCCTTGGCCCCACTGTTCACTAACAACAGTGGCCCCCGCCATCATGTGACAAGCCAAATAATCTCTTCCACTGATTTCCAAAATCTCCATAGCAGATGTGCCGCCTCCACTGAGAAGCACTGTGTTTGCGTGTTACAATTCAGTGCAATGTTTCTAGCCCCGTCATAAATGGAAGTATAAGTACAAGACAAATCCCTAAAAACATCCTCCCCTCACTGGTGTCCCTGCCATCTTGAGAAGGAGAGTGAAGAAAGGCGCCTGGGCCTTGCCTGTGACCAGCCAGCTCTCCCTGGCTCCATTTGGGATACGGTCATCCCAAGTCACTCTACCGCATGTTTCCCGATGAGGAAAGTTTAAAGGTTTTGTCAAGGACTGAGCAAGCCTAGGGGATCGTGTCCACACACGCCAACACTTCCCACCACATTATGTCATGGTGAAGGAAATGGATGAAATCCTGTCTCGCCTATTGAGGAAACAGGAAAAGGGTTGATGCCAACAGATGGAGGATTGGATTCCATCCTTGGTTTCATGGCTTAGCTGAGGCAGGTAGATAGGGCCATCTTTGGAGATACTTGTTGAGCCTCTAGGGCCAGGGACATGACCCATTCCTGCCTAAAGGACATCCTACACAGGGCCTGCTTGGGCATTGTGGCCAATGCTACTCACCTGTCCCACAGAGAAGGTTTCATCCATAGTTGGATGATGTGGGTGCAGCTTGTTCTGAAGCAAGGTGGGGTTTGGGGAGGGAGTCCTTTCCAGCCCCTGAATATGGAAAAACCTTCCTTCTGCTTAGGGCTCTACCTCTCAGGAGCAATGTCATGTTGGACAGTCACTTGATCTCTCTTAGTCTTAGTTTTCCCAGCTTTACAATGGGGATAGTGGGCTGGGTGTGGTAGTTTACTCCTGTAATCCCAGCACTTTGGGAGGCTGAGATGGGAGGATCGCTTGAGTGCAGGAATCTGAGACCAACCTGGGCAACACAGTGAGATCCTATCTGTACAAAAATTTTTTTAAAATTAGTTGGGTATGGTGGTGCATGCCTGTAGTCCTAGCTACTTGGGAGGCTGACGTCATGGGGAAAAGGGGATTGCTTGAGCCCAGGAGTTCAAGGTTACAGTGAGCTATGATTTCACCCCCGCACTCCAGCCTGGGTGACAGAGAAAGACCTTGTCTCCAATAAATAAATAATTTTTTTAAAAAATGGGGATAGCCAGCTGGGCGCGGTGGCTCACGCCTGTAATCCCAGCACTTTGGGAGACCAAGGCGGGCGGATCACGAGGTCAGGAGATCGAGACCATCCTGGCTAATGCGGTGAAACCCTGTCTCTACCAAAAATACAAAAATAGCCAGGCGTGCTGAGTGCCTGTAGTCCCAGCTACTCGGGAGGCTGAGGCAGGAGAATGGCGTGAACCCGGAGGCGGAGCTTGCATTGAGCTGAGATCACGCCACAGCACTCCAGACTGGGCAATAGAGTGAGACTCCATCTCAAAAAAAAAAAAAAAAAAATGAGGATAGCCATGATGGACTATGGTCATTGCAAGAGCCAAATGAAATTGATCTGTGAACATGTTTTACACGTTCTGTTGCTGTCAGGCCTGGGGTGGTCTCAGCTCAGCAGATGTTGGTTCTGCCTGATGAGTTGACCTGTGGGGTTCTGAATGTTCGCAAGAATGCCCCCCACCCCCCCATCCTCTGTAACATCTCCCTCCTGCTTGCCCACAGCATGGGGTTAAAGGCTGAAGTTGGGCAGCAAAGCCTGAACTGTGTTTTCCTGTTGGCAGGGCAAATTCATCCGCATCAACTTCGACGTCACAGGTTACATCGTGGGAGCCAACATTGAGACCTGTATCCTTTCCCTGAGGCTGGGCCAAACGGGCACCCCTGACCCCTACCAACCTCCAGCCCAGAGGCTGGGAGAGTCCAGGAGCCACCCCTGTCTTTCCAGCTTCTTAGGTTTCTTCCAGAACAAATCTCCCCTCAACAGCAGGCATTGTGGTGCAGTGGTTATACATGTGTGGACCGGACCCCTGGTTTGAACCCCAAAGAAGCAGCCTAGCCTGCATGTGATGCTCGAATGACCTGTCCCTTAGCTGACTGACCTTGGGCTGGTTACTCCACCTGTCTGTGCCTCATCAGCAAAATGGGGATGATAACGAATGGTACCTGCCTCATAGAAATGTGAGAATAGTGTGAGTGGACTGATATAAAGCTCTAGGCACCATGCAAGGTGCAGAGTAAGGGCTGCCTACATAGTGTCTCTTGTATGATCTTCACTTCATTCTTACTCAGCCACCGTCCGAGGCCAAATTCTCGACCTGTTATCCTTTTAGAGACTTGGTCTGTGATGGGCTCCACTTCTTAGGTAGGAAATTAATGAAAACAGAGTTTACCCAGAAGAACGCTGATGTCACAAGGAACGAGTAGAGTGTCTCTTTCATGAATCTGAGTGGTGAAGTGGAGCCAAGTTAGAAATATCTGGACGTGGGGGAACAACCAGGTCTAGAGTTTAGTGACTGATCAGCCTCAGGAGCTTTGCAGGCGGCCCTCGGGCTCAAGGGTGTGGTGTGTTCACAGCTTCCTGCGGACCACGTGCTTGGCAATGAATAGGGCCTGGGGGGCGACTTAGCGTCTTTCTGCCCCTGAGGTCTGCTGGCAGCACCTCGTGGTCCCATTTGTCCACGTTATATGCCCTGGATAAGGGGGTGGGTTGTGGAGTGGCCTCCTCTCCACTGTACTTGTCTAAGCTGCGGGGATTTGGGAAAACCACTGAAGCTCTCTCAGTTTTGCCTCAGTAAAATGGGGGTGATCGCACCTACTTTGTGGAGCTGGTGCAGTGATTAAATGAAATAATATGCATAATAGTATGCACAGCCCCTAGTATGGGGCGGGGCCCAAAGTGAGCATCTCATAGGTGGTGGCTATTGTGTTACTGTTAACATTTTGTATGTTTCTACTTTAATCTGCCCAAACCAGCCAGGATTCCTGTCCTGCAGCTGGGAGGGCTGCCAGGCTTCGGTCAGGGCCCTTTTGTCCTGCAGCCTTGCACACACCTCTCAGCAGTTCATTTCCTGTGTTTAGAGTGATCCCCAGGCATAGCGCTGTCCTTCAGGCCTCAGCCTTCCTTTTAGATCAGTGGTTCTGAAAGTATGTTTCCCAAACCAGCAGCATCAGCATCACTTGGGAGCTCTTTAGAAACACACATCTCAGCCGGGCACGGTGGCTCAAGCCTGTAATCCCAGCACTTTGGGAGGCCGAGGCGGGCAGATCACTTGAAGTCAGGAGTTCGAGACCAGCCTGGCCAATACAGTGAAACCCTGTCTCTACTAAAAATACAAAATTAGCCAGGCGTGGTGGCATGCACCTGTAGTCCCAGCTACTAAGGAGGCTGAGGCAGAGGAATTGCTTGAAGCTGGGAGGCAGAGGTTGCAGTGAGACAAGATTGTACCACTGCACTCCAGCCTGGGTGACAGAGCAAGGCTCTGGCTCAAACATATATGTATGTGTGTTCCTGTGTGTGTATATATGTGTGTATATATTGTGTACAATACGTGTATACACGTGTGTGTATACGTATGTATACACACACACACACACACACATATATATATGAAATGCACACCTTAGGCCCTGCCCCAGGTCTGCTGAATCACATGTTGGAGGGTGGAGCCCAGCAAGCTGGGTTTGAATAAGCCTGCTAGGAATTTTGACGCACCATGAGAAAGTCTGAGAATCACTGCTTTCCAGCTAGGACATGGGCTGTGGTAGCCCAGGCACTGCTAGCTGGGTTTAGGACTTGAAGAAGACAAGGTCTGCTCATCCAGCCCCATCATCCCGCAGCATCACACTTACTGCTGTGGAAATCCCAGTACAGTAGCCCAGCCTCCTAGTTGTCCTCTTCCATCACCCCAGACCCTGGGATCTCCATGCCACCCTCACCTGCCTTCTCCTCTGCTGTCCCTCCTGCCACCCTCCATGGCAGAGCAGCTCTCCTGAAATTAATTAGTATAGCATGTTTATGGTCTCTCTCCCCTCCGTCCCATGAGACCCCACTCTTGGAACAGAGGGCATGGAAGACCGCTTTGCCACTTGCTAGCTGTATCATCTTGAGAAAGGACCTCCCTTCTCTGAACCTCAGTTTCCCCTTCATGAAAACACCAATAATAGTTGCACTTACTTCCTAGCATACTGTGTGAGGCTTCAGTGAGACAATTTATATCCATCATTTCACATAGGAATGAATCATAAATCATAGAGGGTGTCATTATTTGCATTCTGTAATGTCTGAAGACAGCTCACTTTAAAGAAGATTTGCTGGTGATGGCTGTTAGGGGAACATCTCATTACCATCTTCCTGGGGTCTTTCTATGCTTTGTCTTTTCACTCTATTCCCCTCCCTTCTTTCTGCATCTGAGGTCTGCTGGCAGCACCTAGTGGTTCCATTTGTCTGTAGGGGTGATGGTCAAAGTTAGATATTATCGATCCCTGGGGCAGAACTGGAAAGTCATCCCGTGTGAATTGGGTATGATAGAGATGGATGTGGAAGACCAGAAGAACACTCGCAGTATCCCCAGAATCCCTAACTCCCTCCAAACCAGATCTGCTGGAAAAATCACGGGCAATTCGCCAAGCCAGAGACGAGAGGACGTTCCACATCTTTTACTACATGATTGCTGGAGCCAAGGAGAAGATGAAAAGTAAGTGACTAGCAATGACGTGTGATTGGAAGGCTTGAGCCTTCCCTTTCATCAGAATCCGAGGTTAAGGGATTGGCTATTAAAACAGTCTCAGATCCTGCCAGAAAGGACCATGTCTGTGAGTGACAGATGAGCAGTTCTTCATCTCCTCCCAGTGAGTGAGTGTGGCTTTTGTTCAGTCATTCTCATTTACTGACCGCCTACTATGTAACATAGTAGCCATCAACTCCAATTAGACATTAGATCATTAATGATTCATGTCTAATTAGACCAGAGAGCATCAAGTCCAACTAGACACAATCGGTGCCTTCAAGGAAAGGGAGAAAGACATTTACTTTACTTGCCAATTTATAAAACTTGCAAGTATAAAAGATACATTCTGGTTTTATAAGGAATTTGCAGGGCCAGCGGTGCTAAGCACTTTTCATTATACATGTTTTGCCAGTGACTTTGTAGAACAGGGGTCAAAACTTTTTCTGTAAAAGGCCAGATAATAAATCTTTAGGCTTTGCAGGCCACACAGCTTCTGTCACAGCTATTCAACTCTGCACTGTAATGCAAAAGCAGCCACAGGCAACACATATACCAATGAGCACAGGCAACAGATAAACCGAGGTGTGCAGGCAACACGTAAACCAATGAGCACAGGCAACGCATAAACCGAAGTATGCAGGCAACACGTAAACCAATGAGCACAGGCAACACATAAACCAGTGAGTGCAGATGCGTCACTGTGTTACAATAAAACTTTATTTACAAAAACAGGCAGTGTGCAGAAGTTTGCCGACCTCTATTGTAGGGAAAAATGTTTTTTATGTAAATACAATACACTGTACAACAGACTCCAGTAGGAAGTTATGAGTTCAGTTCTGGACATGCAGTTGTTTACTACTAAAAATATATACAAATCACATAGCTTAAAAAAGGAATGGATCAGTCACTACCTGTCCGTAGTAGAGTCTACATATTTGTAATAAGTTTTAAGTCTGAAATTTTATGGGAATAATACAGACTTTGCTTCCCATCTCTTTTGTGGCCCGAGTGTAGTTATTTTGGTTAAGACAGTTACCAAAAGGATCTGTGTGAGCTCAGAACTTCGCTGTGTTGGAGTGTATTACAGAGCTCAGCTATGGGGGTGGCGTTTTCTACTATTTAAATTTCCAGGGTGGGGCGCAGTGGTTCATGCCTGTAATCCCACACTTTGGGAGGCAGAGGCGGGTGGATTACCTAAGGTCAGGAGTTTGAGACCAGCTTGGCCAAGATAGTGAAACCCTGTCTCCCCAAAAATACAAAAATTAGCCAGGTGTGGTGACTGGCGCCTGTAATCCCAGCTACTCGGGAGGCTGAGGCAGGAGAATCGCTTGAACCTAGAAGGTGGAGCTTGCAGTGAGCTGAGATTGCGACACTGCACTCCAGCCTGGGTGACAGAGTCAGACTCTGTCTCAAAAAAATAAAAATAAGTTTCCTTAATGGCTGGCTTTCTGGAACATAGGATATGAGGTGGAGCACTTTTTGGTAAAGGGGGTATGCTGAATGTATGTTATATACCAGCAAACATGGTACATTAGCAGTTACAGTGAAGGACCCTGTGGAATGGGCCAGGGAAAAATATTGACATTCCTCTTCCTTTTATTTGGCACCAAAGAAAACAGTTTGGTTGTCTGGTAACTTGGGTTCCAGTTTTGTGCTTTGCCTCTGGTCTTCCAGAAATGGGCAAGTATAGGACTCACAGCTAAATTCCCGGGGGCCCTTGTATTCTAGATGATAGAACTGGAAAGATGTTGGGCTTGTAGACAGAACCAAATATTCCTAAAAGCATCCAAACTCGGGATAATGAAGTCTTGGCAAAGACCTCAATCCTCGTGACTTGAATCAGGCATTTCAAGTTAATCCAAAAGTTTGAGTTAACTGGTGTCTTGGGTCAATTTAACCTCGAGTTTATCAAGCAGCTTCCAAGTGACTTGACCCATAAAAGGCCTTTATTTTAAAAGAAAAATATCTTGCTGACGTCTTTCCAAAAGTATAACCAAATCCAACCTAATTAACGATTGATCTGGAAGAGGACCTTTGATGTATTGGAGGGTATAATAAAAGCAAATGGTGCAGGAGAAAGAAAGGCAATTATAAAGCTGAGGGTCGGGGAGAAGCCGAACAACAACAAAGGAAATGTAATCATAGGATACAGTTTTACAGAGAATATCTAATTAATGTCATAATATAAACAGGGAGTTGGCAAACTGTTTTCACTAAAGGATCAGTAGTAAACATTTTAGACTTTAAGGACCAGATGGCCTCTGTTGCAACTACTAGCTCTGTTGCCTAGTGAGAAAGCAGCCGTGAGAAATAAACAAGGACATCAGAGCGGCTGTGTTGCAATAAAACTTTATTTACACAAACAACAGGGGACCGGATTTGCCAATCCATGATATAAGCCTTATGTATTAATTCAACTAAAAATAGCTGGAGGTGGCTGGGCACGGTGGCTCACACCTGTAATCCCAGCACTTTGGGAAGCTGAGGCGGGTGGATCACCTGATGTCAGGAGTTTGAGACTAGCCTAGCCAACATGGTGAAATCCCATCTCTACTAAAAATACAACAAATTAGCTAGGTGTGTTGGTGGGTGCCAGTAATCCCAGCTACTCGAGAGGCAGGAGAATTGCTTAAACCCGGGAGGCAGAGGTTGCAGTGAGCCAAGATCGCACCACTGCACTCCAGCCTGGGCAACAAGAGTGAAACTCCCTCTCAAAAAAAAAAAAAAAAAAAAAAGCCTGGGAGAAAGGAAAGGTAGTATAAGAAAGCTACATGTTTGCCTGCCATAGCAGGAAGTTACTAGATATTATCTAAACTTGACATATATCCAGAAATCACCTGTTACAGTGACTGTGCTTTACCTCTGGTCTTCCAATAGGCCAAAATCGCCTATTTTGGCACCGAGGACTGGTTTCCTGGAAGAAAATTTTTCCACAGATTGGGTGGGCGGGGTGGCAGGGATGGTTTCGGGATGATTCAAGTGTATTACATTTACTGTGCACTTTATTATTACATTGTAATATGTAATGAAATAATTATACTACTCGCCATAACATAGAATCATTGGGAGCTTGTTTTCCTGTGGTCTCATCGAGGGGTGATGGGGGACAGTGACAGATTATCAGGCATTAGAGTCTTATAAGGAGCACACAGGCGCGGTTCTCGATAGGGTTTGCGCTCCTATGAGAATCTAATGCTGCCGCTGATCTGATGGGAAACCGAGCTCAGGCAGTGATGCAAGCGATGGGCAGCGGCTGTAAATACGGATGACGCTTCACTCGCTCACCTGCTGCTCACCTCCTGCTGCGTGGCCCGGTTCCTAACATGGACCGGTACTGGTCTGTGGCCTGTGGGTTGGGGAACCCTTGGCCTATTATATATAATACATAATGGTATATACATTATAATAGGTTAGTATATATAGCAAGCCTATTCTACAGAGAGATAGTGATAACCGCCAGAAAAAAAGCAGCTAAAAGAGCTAAAAAGCAGGTATTATGGAGTAAGGTAGGAGTTGGAGAAGGGATGTGACTGGCGAATGCTATTTTTCATTATAAACCTTTAGTAGTCATTGATTTTTAAAACTCATGTGCCTGTTTGAATTTGATAAAAATTTCATAAATAGATGAACAAGGCCAGGTGTGGTGGCTCACGTCTGTAATCCCAGAACTTTGAGAGGTCGAGATGGGTGGATCACCTGAGGTCAGGAGTTCAAGACTATTGTGGTCAACATGGTGAAACCCCATCTCTACTAAAAACACAAAAATTAGCCAGGCATGGTGGCGGGCGCCTGTAATCCCAGCTACTCGGGAGGTTGAGGCAGGAGAATCGCTTGAATCTGGGAGGAGGAGGTTGCAGTGAACTGAGATCACACCAGTGCACTCCAGCCTGGACGACAGAGTAAGACTCCGTCTCAAAAGAAAAAAAAAAAAAATGAGTAAAGGTCAATCTAACTCGTCTGACAGCTTTGTCTCTGAAGGCAGGGTGCCTCTGGACAATTGAGGTAAAGGCATCCCTTCCTCCAGGTAGATGCAACTTCATGCCAGGGATTCTGGCTTAGCAAGCAGAACCAAGGCTGGATATCAGCTGCAGTCACTGGAGCAGTGCACAACCTGCACCACTGTGCAAGGCTAGCAGTGGTTGGTATGGTTGTCTACATGATGATGCATGAGGATTTTAAACGGTCCAAGCCTTGAGAAAGGGAAAGGAATTATGATGGCCCAGACCCTTGACCAGATCTCCATCTCATGTTGAAATTAGAAGCGTGTCTTGTTGACCCTGAACCCTCTTCCTCTCCTTCTAGGTGACTTGCTTTTGGAGGGCTTCAACAACTACACCTTCCTCTCCAATGGCTTTGTGCCCATCCCGGCAGCCCAGGATGATGAGATGTTCCAGGAAACCTTGGAGGCCATGGCGATCATGGGTTTCAGCGAGGAGGAGCAGCTATGTAAGCCTCACACCTTGAATCTGGAGGGTAGCCTGCCTGGGTACCAGTAGAACCTGTTAAGAGTTCTTCTCTGGTCAGGACAGATTTCTGCTCTCTGAATTCCCCACTTTCCATTAAAAAAGAAAAAAAGGAGGAAAATGAATTTCATTCTAGGTGGTTTGTTTGTGTTTTGTGTTGTAGAAAAGTGGCTGTATAACTAGGACTCTTTTAGTTGCAAGTAACCCAAGCTGGCTTAAACCAAAGGGAAAGTGACTAACTCACAATTTTGAAAAGTGCAGAGAGGTTGGGCGCAGTGGCTCAGGCCTGTAAACTCAGCGCTTTGGGAGGCCAAGGTGGGCAGATCACTTTAGGTCAGGAGTTCGAGACCAACCTGGTCAATATGGTGAAACCCTGTCTCTACTAAAAATACAAAAAAATTAGCCAGAGATGGTGGTGCACACTTGTAGTCCTAGCTACTCGGGAGGCTGAGGTGGGAGGATTGCCTGAACCCAGAAGGCAGAGATTGCAGTGACCCAAAATCATGCCACTCCACTCTAGCTTAGAAGATGGAGCTAGACTCCATCTCAAAAAAAAAAAAAAAAAAAAAGTTCAGGAATTCAAGCTTCAGGTATAGTGAGATCTAGTTGCTCAAAAGATGTTTCTAGAACCTAATTTGTCTTCTATCTCTCTCTTGACTACATTGTCTCTCTATAGGATGCAGTTTGTTGACAGCGACATGGCTGGGTTCCAGCCCTTAAATTCTTTGAGTTTATGTCTAAAGAACAGAGTAGATTCCCGGCTTAACTTCCTGAACGGAGTGTCATTGACTCTGACTGGTTGATATGCACATTCCTGAGCTATGCAACATAGGCAGGGTTGTGGAAAGCACAGGGTGGTTTCGTTATGGTCCCTAAGAATGGATTCTTGGAGCTGAAGATAGAGATGTTGGCTTCATCAGGAACATGTGGGAGGGGGAGTGATCGAGGCAGTGGTTTTACTCAGGCTCTTCCTGGAGGGGTTGCTCTGGTGATCGATTGATATTGATCAAAATCACCCAACCAATGGCCAAGAAACATACTGGGTCTTGAGAACAGGACAGCTCAGAAAGAAATACTTGTTCAGGACACTGTGTTTTCAGAAACACTTTTCCTTCTGGGTTAGATATGCCTCAGTGTTCAAGGTTAATCTCTTTTGGGAATACCAGGACAGAATTGTGGAAAGTTTCCCCTCCTTCCCACGCCTACGCCCGTTTGGAGCCCCAGAATAGCACTGAGGTTGCTGAAATGCTACATTTGGGGAGGGGCAGCTCCTCCGAAGATAACTTGGGGTCTAGAAAAACAAGACTCTATGGGTCAGTTGACAAATGGGTGGTGTGTGTGGGTCTCGGCCAGGGTCCCACATCAGAATCTAGTGCTGATAGCTTCCTTGTCTGAATGACATAGGCTCTCCAAGAATGATTCATTTTATTTAGGATGGGTCAGTTTTGCTTCTGATCTTGCTTTTAAATAACAATGAACAATGGTTAAGTATTTGCTGTGTGCCAGACATTTACTAAATCCTTTTTTCTTAATGTACTAGACTGTTCAGTATAGTTTTATTTAAATAATAAAAAGCTGGAACAGGCTGGGCACAGTGGCTCATGCCTGTAATCCCAGCATTTTGAGACACTGAGGCAGGAGGATTGCTTGAGCCCAGGAGTTCGAAACCAGCCTGGACAACATAGTGAGACTCTGTCTCTACAAAAAAATAAAGAAAACAGAAAAAAAAAACTGGAACAAACTAAAATAGGTTGATTGATACAGAGTTTATTAAATTATCGTCTATTCTTGTGAAAGAAAACAATGAGATCATTTAAATTGTGTTTTGGCACCGGGCGCGGTGGCTCACGCCTGTAATCCCAGCACTTTGGGAGGCCGAGACAGGCGGATCACGAGGTCAGGAGATCGAGACCATCCTGGCTAACACGGTGAAACCCCGTCTCTACTGAAAATACAAAAAAACTAGCCGTGCATAGTGGCGGGCGCCTGTAGTCCCAGCTACTCAGGAGGCTGGGGCAGGAGAATGGCATGAACCCGGGAGGCAGAGCTTGCAGTGAGCTGAGATCACGCCACCGCACTCCAGCCTGGGCGACTGAGCAAGACTCCGTCTCAAATAATAATAATAATAATAATAATAATAATAATAAATAAATTGTGTTTTGTTGGGCATGGTGGCTCACGCCTGTAATTCCAGCACTTTGAGAGGCCAAGGCAGGCAGATCACTTGAGGTCGAGTTCGAGACCAACCTGGGCAACATGGCAAGACTCTTTCTCTACAAATAATACAAAAAATTAACCGGGTGTGGTGGTGCACATCTGTAGTCCCAGCTGCTTGGGGGACTGAGGCAGGAAGATCACTTGAGCCCAGGAGGTCAAAGCTGCAGTGAGCTGAGATAACGCCACTCTGTCACCTAGGCTGGAGTACAGTGGCGCAATCTCAGCTCCCTGCACCCTGTGCTTTGCAGGCTCAAGCAGTCCTCCCACCTCAGCCTCTCAAGTCATGGAGACTATAGGCATGTGCTACCATGCCTGGCTAATTTTTGATTTTAGGGTTTTTGTTTTGTTTTGTTTGAAATGGAGGCTTGCTATCGTCACCCAGGCTGGAGTGCGGTGGCACGAACTTGGCTCACTGCAACCTTTGCCTCCTGGGTTCAGGCAATTCTCCTGGCTCAGCCTCCTGAGTAGCTGGGATTACAGGAGCCCACCACCATGCCCTGCTAATTTTTTGTGTATTTTTATTGGAGACTGGGTCTCATCATGTTGGCCAGGCTGGTTTTAAACTCCTGACCTCAGATGATCCACCCGGCTTGGCCTCCCAAAGTGCTGGGATTGCAGGCATCAGCCACCGTGCCTGACCTGGGGTTTTTTTGGTTTGGTTGGGTTTCGTTGGGTTTCGTTTTTGGAGGGGTGAGTAGAGACAAGGCTTCACCATGTTATCCAGTATTCTCTAGTCTTGAACTCCTGGGCTCAATCAGCCCGCCTTGGCCTCCCAAAGTGCTGGGATTACAGGCGTGAGCCATCATGCCCAGCCCCCAGTGTTCTCAGTGTACATTGGCACTTGCCAATTTCCCCTTTAACCACAGAGACCAGACCCCAGGCCCAGCACCTTCAGCAGGCCAAAGAATCTAGCTAGAATTTGGTAATACTGTTTTCCTTGTAGTTATATTTATAATTGCCATCTATTTATGGCAAGTGAAGATTATTTTTCACTTAAGATAGAGAAAGTTTTCTATTAAAATAAATGTAAGGAGAGAGAAGGAGGTAAATTTAAAGAAAATGGTTAAGCAAATAATGGAGCAGATGGTACACAGAGCAAGCATTCAGATGACAGCATGCGAATAACCAACTCTCATGGGAACCACCTTAGTCCCAAATGTACACCAACCCCATTTATAAACCAAGAGCTACTTCCAAACCCTCCATTAAGGGGCCTATGGAGAAGTGGGTGGGTCAGGTTCCAGGCTGGAGCTTCTCGAGGCTCCAGGTGACCAGGGGAGACCAGGATTTTCCCCACCACATTGGGTTCTACAGCCTTGAACTCCCGGGCTCAGGATATCCTCATGCACCACCATGCCTGGCTAATTTTTGTTTTTTTTTTTTTTTTTTTTTTTGAGATGGAGTCTCACTCTCTCGCCCAGGCTAGAGTGCAGTGGCTTGATCTTGGCTCACTGCAAGCTCCGCCTCCCAGGTTCACGCCATTCTCCCGCCTCAGCCTCCGAGTAGCTGGGACTGCAGGTGCCCACCACCACGCCCGGCTAATTTTGTTTTTGTATTTTTAGTAGAGACGGGGTTTCACCGTGTTAACCAGGATGGTATCAATCTCCTGACCTTGTGATCTGCCCACCTCAGCCTCCCAAAGTGCTGGGATTACAGGTGTAAGCCACCATGCCCAGCCCATGCCTGGCTAATTTTTTAATTTTTTGTAGAGTCAGGAACATAGACCAGCTATGTTGTCCAGGCTGGTCTTGAACTCCTAGTCTCAAGCAATCCCCCTGCCTCAGCCTCCCAAATCCTTGGGATTACAGCCATGAGCCACCATGCCTGGCCTGGTTAAACTGTTTCTAACATATTAGAAAAAACACCTAATTTTTAAGATGAAAAATAAAATCACCTAAATCGTCCATCCTGTGTACCCCTGGTGGTACACATGTCTGGTGTTGGAAAGCCCTGTTTCCTATTCCTCAGCAAGAAGAGAGGTGTAAGGCCACTGTATAAAATGAGCACAAACTTGATGTCTTAAAACAACAGGAATTTATTCTCTCCCAGTTCTGGAGGCCAGGGTTCTGAAATCAAGGTGTCGGCAGGAGCTGGGCATAATGGCTCATGCCTCTAATCCCAGCACTTTGGGAAGCTGAGGTGAGAGGATCATTTGAGGCCAGGGGTTCAAGACCAGTCTGGGCAATATAGCAAGACCCCTTGTCTACTAAAAATTAAAAAAAAAATTTTTTTTTTTAAGAGATAAAATGTTTTCCTTCTGGAGGCCCTGAGGGAGATCTGTTCCTTGCCTCTGCCCTGGCTTCTGGTGGCTCGGGCTGTTCCTGGCTTTTCCTTGGCTTGTCTCACTCCAGTCTCTGCCTCCTCCTTCATGTGGCATTCTACTTTGTGGATCTTCTCTTCTGTCCATCATAAAGACACTTGACATTAAATGTAGGGCCCACCAGGTTAATCCGAGATGACCTCATTTTGAGATCTTTTACTTGATTCCATCTGCAAAGACCTTTTATTTCCAAATTAGGCCACATTCAGGCTGGACACGGTGGCTCATGCCTGTAATCCCAGCTCTCAGGGAGGCAGAGGCAGGAGGAGAGCTTGAGCCCAGGAGTTCAAGACCTGCCTGGGTAATATAGTGAGACCCTGTTCCCCACAAAAAGGAAAAAAAATAAGTGTTACTCCCACAAATTAGGCCATATTCACAGGTTCCAGGTGGATATATTTTAGAAGGACCAACATTCAACCTAATATAGGTGGCTTCTGCTCTTTACCCCCTACTGGCCTACTGGGCCAGGCCCTGGCTCAGCATCTTATAGGACCTAAACTTCATGAAGTGGATTCTACTGTTACCATCTCCATTTTGCAGATAGAGAAACTGAGGCTCATGGGACTTATTGAGATGCATGTAGAGTCTCTATCCTCTATCCATTCATGATTCATCCATCCATCCATCCTCTATTCATCCATCTATCCTCAACTCATCCTTCCATCACTCATCCATCCATCACCCATCCATCCATCCATCCATCCATCCATCCATCCATCTACCCATCTACTCACCCATCCATTCATCCTTGAACTCATCCTCTATACATTTATTCATCATTCATCCCCCCTCCATCTGCCATCCATCCATCTCCCTCCCTCCCTACGTGTATCTGGACTCTGAACTAGGCTTTGGAAATTCAAAGATGATGAGATTTATAAGAAGCGAAGCTGGGATTTGAACTCAGGACTGTATAACTGCAGAATGTGTGCTTTCACCAGTGCACCAGGATGCCGCCAGCCGTCACCGCCCTTGCTGTGTTGTGTCTCTTCACTGGTTTACTTCTTTGCTGTCTGCTAACTCTGCCCCCAAGGTTCATCTCTTATGGCCTGGGAGTGGTGGCGTTCTTTTGTCATTTCTGGAATTACATTAACTATACCAGAAAGTGCAAACCATTGGTTCCTGAACCCACAGGAGAGATCGGCCACTATGACCTTCAAAACTTTTAAAAATTGGTTCCTAAAGTTTAAATATGGGTAGGCCGGGCACTGTGGCCTATAATCCCAGCACTATGGGAGGCCAAGGCACATGGATCACTTGAAGTCAGGAGTTTGAGACCAGTCTGGCCAACATGGTGAAACCCCATCTCTACTAAAAATAGAAAAATTAGCCGGGTGTGGTGGCACATGCCTGTAATCCCAGCTATTCTGGAGGCTGAGGCAGGAGAATTCCCCTGAACCCGGGAAGTGCGGAGGTTGCAGTGAGCCGAGACTGCACCAATGCACTCCAACCTGGGTGACAGAGCAAGACTGTCTCAAAAGGGAAAAAAAAAAAAACCATGGGTAGACTTCACATAAAAACTCTGGCTTTCCATGATCTGGAAAAATCAGAAGTTCTAGCAATACTGGGCTATGACGGAGTAGCTGCTGGCCCCTTCAGGTGGGTTTGTGGCCTCCTTGGGGTCCCCACAGTCCTCCTTAGTTGGCTTTGTTCATGTAGACCAGTGGTTCTCTCCAGAGATGAGTTTGCCTCCCAGGGGACATTTAGTAGCGTCTGACGACATCTGTGGTTGTCACAACTCTGGTGGGGTAACCACCACTGACATCTAGTGGTTCAAGATCAGGGATGCCACTAAACTTCCCATGATGCCCAGGACAGCTCCCCGCAATAGAGAATTATCTGGCCCCGAATTTCTGCAGTGACAAGATTGAGAAACCCTGAGTTGGCCGGCTCACCTGGGCTGTGCAGGCATTTCAGCAATCTTTACTTTAAACTTACACTTTTAAAACTGTGAGTACAACTCTTCATAGTTTACAAAGCCTCTTTCATAGATGTTATGGTTAAAAGGAAGTGTCTTTCCAAGTCCCGTCAACAGCAGCTTCATTCACTTTGGGTGGAAGTCTTTCTGCCTTAGTGAGTGGGAGCAAATGGGTGGGTGGTCAGCAGCTGGGTCCTTTCGCTGAGCTGGGCCAAGGACTCCATGGTGTGAGAATAGCTGTTGTTATGGTCCTTGTGATGTCTGGTTTGGCCTGAGGAACCAGAGAAGTCTGGGATCTCTAGGCTTTGTTCCTGGAACACAGTGACTAATTTGAAGCCAGAACTCTGGGTGATTTGTACCTGAGTTAAGCTAAGCCAAGAATGTGCATTAATCATCATCCATTCTCCATCCATCCATCTATCCATTCATCTATTCATCCATCCATCTACCATCCATCCATCTGTCATCCATCTATCATCCGTCCATCCATCCATTCATCCATCCATCTATCATCCATCCATCAATCCTCTATCCATTCCTCCTTCCATCATCCATCAATTCTCTATCCGTCTATCCATCGTCCATCCATCCATTCTCTGTCCATTCCATCTATCCATCCATCCTCTATCCATGCATTATTCATCCATCAATCCATCCTGTATTCATCCATCTATCCTCTACTCATCCATCCATCATTCACCCATTCATCTACCTACCCATCCATTCATCCATCCATTCATCCATGAACCCATCCTCTATCCATTTATTCATTCATTAATTCATCCATCCACCTTCCACCTACCATCCATCCATCTCTCTCCCTCCCTACCATGTGTATCAGGACCCTGGACTAGGCTTTGGAAATTCAAAGATGATAAGGGCAGGCCCCCCACTCTCCAGAAACTCGCGGTTTTGTGGGGATTTCAGACATAGAAACTATTTTAACAGTAACATGTGCTAAGTATGGAGTCAGAGAGGTTCCAAGTATCTTGGGAACACAGCGTTTTTGTTTGGAGACACCTGGACAACTAGTAAAAACAAATGTATATATTCTTCATCCCAACATGGGCATCTTGTACACTCAGCAGAGTATGTAAGAAGTACAGGGTTTTTATTTCAAAAAGCCTTTTACCGACGTAGATTTACATGTAGAAAATTGTGTATGCCATAGCGTGCAGTGCAAAGAATTATCATAAACTGAACACGTCTGTGTAACTAGAATCCATTTTAAATAAGAGAATGCCACCAGCCCCGCAGAAGCGCCCACATGCACCTTCTCGGAGCTTCCCTCAATTAAGCATAATCAATATCCTGACTTCTAACAACATCGATTAGTTTTGCCTCTTCTTGGATGGACTGTCAATATATGGATTTAGGCAGTACATTCTTGTTTCCATCTGTCCTCTTTTGTTCAGTGTTTGTGTCTGGAAGATACGTCAGGGGTATTTTTGTTTTAGAGACAGGATCTCCCTACATTGCCCAGGCTGTCTCAAACTCCTGGCCTCAAACAATTCTCCCACCTCAGCCTCCCAAAGTGCTGTGGTCGCAGGCATGAGTCACTATGCTGGCCCCAATACATCAGTTTTGTTTTTTGGTAGTTGTAACTCATTCATTCTCACTGTTCTGTGGCAGGGGTTCCTAGTGCATTTTCTGTAAAGGGTCAGATAGTAAATTCTTTAGCCTTTATAGGCCAGACGATCTCTGTTGCAACTCTTTAACTCTGCCATTGTAGCATGCAAATAGTTATAAACAGTAGGTAAATGAATGAGTATAGCTGTGTTCCAATAATACTTTATTTATAATAGTAAACAGTGGGCCAGATTTGGTCCATGGGCTATAATTTGCCAGTCCCTGCTGTGTGGTATTCCATTGTAATGCAAGGTTTTAAGCAACCATATGAAAATATTGAGCTCAGAATTTAGTTTCTTCAGAGGAAAGATGTAGGCTGGCTCTGGGTCCCCAGTGGCTTTAGGCTCCAAAACTCCAGGGTACCTTGGCATTGACCTTTGTGTCTGCTCTGCTCTTCTCTCCCCACCTCAGCCATATTGAAGGTGGTATCATCAGTCCTACAGCTTGGAAATATCGTCTTCAAGAAGGAAAGAAACACAGACCAGGCGTCCATGCCAGATAACACAGGTACTTGCCACCTTTTACCAATAACCAATGACTTTGGGGTTGTGGGGGGTGGGGAGGGTAACATTTAACCATTGGTTGTTTTTCAAGGTGAAAGTATCTGGGATTTTAACAACAGTTGGACTAGGTTCTTATCACTCATTTTTCTTTTTGCAAACTTTTCACTGCTCAAGACCCTATGTGGAAAGTTTTTGAATCAGAGTGCAGGGATTAAAAAAAAAAAACAAAACAACAACAACAAAAACTAATAGTTTTATTTATTTGTTCTTTTTTTAAAATACAAAATTTTACAAGTCTTAATAGAGACGAGGTCTCACTGTGTTGTCCAGGCTGATCTTGAACTCCTGAGCCCAAGTGATCCTCCCACCTTGGCCTCCCAAAATGCTGGGATTACAGGCAAGAGTCATCACATCCCACCCCTAATAGTGACCAGACAAGATCCTGAGGGACCATCTATTCTAAAATACTCCACTTAATTGTTTTGTTAAAGAAATATTTCTCAAGCCCCTGCAATACACCACTGGGATACAGCAGGAAATGACACAAGAATAGCTCTTCTTACAGTATCTGTGGTCTTCCTGGGGAGACAGACCTCAATTGCCCTGAGAATTAGGGGTACCGGATAAAATACAGGATGTCCAGATACGTTTCAATTTTAGGTAAACAACAAACCTTTTTTTAAATTTTAAGTATGTCCCTTGTAACATTTGGACCATGATTATACCAAAAAAGTATTCTTGTTTATCTGAAATTCAGGTTTAACTGAGCATCCTATAATTTTCCCCCTAAATCTGATAAACCTACCCACAAATAAATAGTATTTTGTGTTTTGAGAAGCTGGCATGGCTACCACTATGCTTGTTGGTGGCTGAGCTAAGAGCAAAACTTAGGTTTCTTATTTCCCGGCCCAGGCTGTATATTGCGTTGCTTTTTCGCACTCCCTAGAGCTCACCTTGATAAAACATTTTGCAACCGCTTACTGGGTTTCCCTTGCCCACTGCCTAGACAGAGCCAATTAATCAAGACAGGGGAATGGAGATAGAGAAAGAGTAATTCACACAGAGCCGGCTGCATGGGAGAGCAGAGTTTTATTATTACTCAAATCAGTCTACTTGAGCATTCAGGGATCAGAGTTTTTAAGCATAATGTGGTTAGGGGGAGGCCAGTGAGTTGGGGGTGCTGATTGGTTGGGTCAGAGATGAAATCACAGGGCGTCGAAGCTGTCCTCTTGCCCTGAGTCAGTTCCTGGACAGAGGCCATCAGATCAGATGAGCCAGTTTCTCGATCTGGGTGGTGTCAGCTGATCCACCTGGTGCCAGGGTCTGCAAAATATCTCAAGCACTGATGTTAGATTTTACATTAGTGATGTTATCCCCAGGAGCAATTTAGGGAGGGTCAGACTCTTGTAGCCTCCAGTTACAGAACTCCTAAACCATAATTTCTAATCTTTAGGCTAATATGTTATTCCTACAAAGGCAGTCTAGTCCCCAGGCAAGAATGGGGTTTGTTTTGGGAAAGGGTTCTTGTGTTTTAAACTATAAACTAAGAGGCCAGGCGTGGTGGCTCATGCCTGTAATCCTAGTAATTTGGGAGGCCGAGGCAAGTGGATCACTTGAAGTTAGGAGTTTAAGACCAGCCTGGCCAACATGGTGAAAACCCATCTCTACTAAAAATACAAAAATTAGCTGGATGTGGTAGTGGGCACCTGTAATCCCAGCTACTCAGGAGGCTGAGGCAGGATAATTACTTGAACCCAGGAGGTGGAGATTGCAGTGAACCAAGATTGTGCCAGTATGCTCCAGCCTGGATGACGTAATGAGACCCTGTCTCAATAAATAAATAAATAAATAAACAAACTATAAACTAAGTTCATCCCAAAGTTAGTTCAGCTTACATCCAGGAATCGTTCAGTGGAGCTTGGAGGTTAGAAGCAAGATGGAGTCAGTTAGGTCAGATCCTGTTCAGTGTCTCAGTTATAATTTTGCAGTGGCAGTTTCATTCTCAGGTGTTTGTTATGTATTAGAGTCCCTAAATCTGGCAAATTAACGGAATCCAGATGCCAAGGAAAGACCTCAGGGAAAGAGAAATGAAAAAGCACTCTTGCCAAGAGATGGGGGAAAAAAATCCTAAAATCACTGTATTTACTCTGCCTTGCACATGCAAAGCAGCATGTAATGCTATTTTCACGTTAAGGGACCAACTAGTGGTCACAGCACTGTGTTCCAGCCTGGCGACAGAGGAAGACTGCATCTCAAAAAAAAAAAAAAAAAAAAGCATTTAGGTTGATTCTAGCATTTTCCTAATGCTGTAAGACATATCCTGGAAGGGTGAGTGAAACAAATATTTATTGAATAGTAACTATTCAATAAATGTTACTATTAGTAACTATTTAATACTTACTAAGTATTAAATAAATCTCAGGGGCCAGTAATCCCAGCATGTGGGGAGGCCGAGGTGGGTGGATTGCCTGAGTTCAGGACTTCAAGACCAGCCTGGGCAACACGGTAAAACTCCATCTCTACTAAAATACAAAAGAAATTAGCTGGGTGTGGTGGCAGGCACCTATAATCCCAGCTACTTGGGAGGCTGAGGCAGGAGAATTGCTTGAACCCGGGAGGCAGAGGTTGTAGTGAGCTGAGATCGCAGCACTGCACTCCAGTCTGGGTGACATAGCAAGACTCCATCTCCAAAATAATAAATAAATAAATATATAAATAAATATATATCTCTCTTTCTCTGTCTCTCTCTCCCCCCACCCCCCTCCCTCCCTCTCTCCCTCAGGGACTTTACATATTTTACCTTATTTCGTCCTGGGTACCAACAAGGTACTGAAGAGCTGACCCTTTTTAAAGCTTAGAAAAGCAAGACTCCGGGAGAGTAAAGAGCTTTTCCAAACTCACATGACTTGGAAGTGTGAAGGGACAGGGACTTGAAACTAGAACTACCTGACCCTGAACCCCCAACTGGGGCATACTTCAGCACCCCCCCCCCCAAATCATTGCCTCTCAGCAAAATACTGGGGAGTGTGACCACTAATGACAGCAGCCTTTAGGACTATATTCACGGTCAGTGGGTCCCATTTCCCCAAGAGAACCCAGTGTATTCACAGATCACAAATAGCCCATGTGATGTGCCTTCTTGCCAAGCTATTTCTTTTGTGATGCACTCAAGATGTTTCTTTTCTCCATCCAGCTGCTCAGAAAGTTTGCCACCTCATGGGAATCAATGTGACGGATTTCACTAGATCCATCCTCACTCCTCGTATCAAGGTTGGGCGAGATGTGGTACAGAAAGCTCAGACAAAAGAACAGGTAATGATGTACCTGCCATTTACTTATCACTTACCCATCCATGCACCCACCCATCCATCCATTCATCCATCTACCCTGCTGTTCACTCATTCATCTATTCATTAATCCATTCACCCATGGTCTGCCTCTGCATCTGTCCCATCCATCCATCTTTCTGTCCACTCATTCATCTGTCTGTTCATCCATCCATCCATCCATCCACTCATCTGCCCATCTATCTGTTCACCCATCATCTGTCCATCCATCCCTCATTCACCATCTGTCCATTCATCCATCCATGACCCAGCCATCTGTCCATCTGTCCAGCCATCCATCACGCATCCACCTGTCATTCCATTCATTCATTCATTCATTCATTCATTCATCTGTCCGTCCATCCACCCATCTATCTCTTTATCCTTCATTGTTTTTTTGGTTTTTTTTTTTTTGAGACGGAGTCTCGCTCTGTCGCCCAGGCTGGAGTGCAGTGGCGCAATTTCGGCTCACTGCAAGTTCCGCCTCCCAGGTTCATGCCATTCTCCTGCCTCAGCCTCCCAAGTAGCTGGGACTACAGGTGCCCACCACCATGCCTGGCTAATTTTTTTTTTTAATTTTAGTAGAGACAGGGTTTCACCATGTTAGCCAGGATGGTCTCGATCTCCTGACCTCATGATCTGCCCGTCTCGGCCTCCCAAAGTGCTGGGATTATAGGCATGAGCCACCGCGCCTGGTCTCTTTATCCCTCATTTATTCAATACTAGAATATTCAAAGTCCCATGTCAGGTTTTTTTTGTTTGTTTTTTGTTTTTTGTTTTTGAGCCAGAGTCTTGCTCTGTCACCCAGGGTGGGGTGCAGTGGTGTGATCTCAGCTCACTGTAGCGTCTGCCTCCCAGATTCAAATAATTCTTCTGCCTCAGTCTCCCAAGCAGCTGGGAGTACAGGCATGCACCACCATGCCTGGCTAATTTTTGTATTTTTAGTAGAGACGGGTTTTTGCCATGTTGGCCAGGCTGGTCTTGAACTCCTGACCTCAAGTGATCCACTGGCCTTGGCTTCCCAAAGTGCTGGGATTATAGTGTGAGCCACCGTGCCTGGCCAAGAATAAAAATCTTCACCACCAGCCTGGCTTATGTGAAAATGGAGCCCAATGAGAATAACCAGGTTCCCCTGGTTCCCCTCTGCAGGCTGACTTTGCTGTAGAGGCTTTGGCCAAGGCAACATATGAGCGCCTTTTCCGCTGGATACTCACCCGCGTGAACAAAGCCTTGGACAAGACCCATCGGCAAGGGGCGTCCTTCCTGGGGATCCTGGATATAGCTGGATTTGAGATCTTTGAGGTACAGCTCGGTGGGATCCTAACAGCCGTGGTCTTGGTTCTCTGAGATGGGGATTTTTCTTGGAGGAATCATGATTTTGGAGAAAGTCATGTAGATGGCTACGGTAGGGTAGGAGGCTGTCTAGTTAAAGGTGGATCCTTGAGGGTATAAGAGACAGAAATCCAACAGGAAATGCATTGGTTTCTGGAACTGAGAAGGCCAGACATGCAGCTGGATCCTGTAGGCAGTCTGATCTTCCACCATCTTTCTCTCTCTTTCTCTCTGCCTTCCTCCATATTGACTCCATTCTCAAGCAGGCTCTCCCCTCATGGTGGCAAGATGGCTGCCAAAGCTCCAGACTGCCTCTCAGTAATCTTGGCAAAAAAAAAAAGATCTCTTTTCTAACAGTTCCAACCAAAATCTTGGAATTAAGTCTGAGTCTTACTTACCTGAATTGGCTACATGGTCACCTCCAAGCCCAAGAATTGTTTGCAGGAGCTTGCAATACCTCATGTAGTAGAAACATGGATAATGGATCCACACCCATGGGTTGGAGGAAAGTTCTCAGAGAAAGGGAAAGGTTTTTTTGTTTTGTTTTGTTTTTTTTGTCTTGTTTTGTTTTTGTCTTGTTTTGTTTTTTGAGATGGAGTCTTGCTTTGTTGCCCAGACTGGAATGCTGTGTCACAATTTCATCTCACTGCAGTCTCCATCTCCTGGGTTCAAGCAATTCTCCTGTCTCAGCCTCCTGAGTAGCTGGAACTACAGGCGCATGCCACTATGCCCAGCTAATTCTTTTTTTTTTTTTTGAGATGGAGTCTCGCTCTGTCGCCCAGGCCAGAGTGCAGTAGTGCAATCCTGGCTCACTGCAACGTCCGCCTCCCAGGTTCAAGTGAGTCTCCTGCCTCAGCCTCTCGAGTAGCTGGGATTAGTGCCATCATGCCCGGCTAATTTTTTTTTTTTTTTTTTTTTAGTAGAGATGGGGTTTCACCCTGTTGGCCAGGCTAGTCTCGAACTCCTGACCTCAAGTGATCCACCGGCCTTGACCTCCCAAAGTGCTGGGATTACAGGCATGAGCCTCCGTGCCTGGCCAATTTTTGTATTTTTAGTAGAGAGAGTTTTCGCTATGTTTGCCAGACTGGTCGCAAACTCCTGACATCAAGTGATCCTCCCGCCTTGGCCTCCCTAAGCGCTGGGATTACAATCATCAAGCCACTGCACCCAGCCAGGAGGTTTGGCTGATAGATATTGATAGATATCTATCAATATTGATAGAGATATTGATTGATAGATATCCTGAAAGAGGTGTACTACAGAGTCACTTTCTCTCTGCACCTCTGTTCTCAAATCTGTACAATGTTTCCACACTGTACGTGCGGTAGCATGCCTTATGAGGTTTGTCCATCCACAGATGGTTGTGCAGTTGGAGAAGATAAGCATCTTTAAGGTGTGTGAGGGCCATGTGATGTCAACTTCGCCAGCCCTGGTGGACTCTAGGCAGCATGTTTCGGGGTCTCAGCCCCGTCTGGGTGCTGGGATGGCAGAACAGGATGTGGGCAAGCCATGGGGGCGCTGTCAGGTGGAGCTTCTGTGGGGTTCCTTGTCTTCTGACTTCATACCAAGATCCTCATGCCCCGCCCCCATGCCATGTGCTCAGGTGAACTCCTTCGAGCAGCTGTGCATCAACTACACCAACGAGAAGCTGCAGCAGCTCTTCAACCACACCATGTTCATCCTGGAGCAGGAGGAGTACCAGCGCGAGGGCATCGAGTGGAACTTCATTGACTTTGGGCTGGACCTACAGCCCTGCATTGAGCTCATCGAGCGGCCGGTGAGGGGCACAAGGGTGTGCAGGGCTCCGTCACACCTTGCACATGTGTGTGGCCTCTGTGGAGCTGACGTGGACCCCACACCCTCCCCATGCACATAGCATTCCCCCCACCCAATCCATCACCACGTCCTGAAAGGCTGTAAGCCGAATCCTTGGGAACTGTAACAATGTCCATTAACCCACATTTTCATAACAAAGATATTTTCTTTAATTTCTGCCTTCCTTCCATCCTCTTTTTCCTTCTTTTTTTTTCTTCCCTACCCTCTTTCCCTTCCCTTTCCTTCTCTGCCCTTTCTTTTTCTTTCCTTCCTTTCCTTCCCTTTCCCTTTCCCTTTCCCCCTTTCCTCTCCTCTCCTCTCCTCTCCTCTCCTCTCCTCTCCTCTCCTCTCCTCTCCTCTCCTCTCCTCTCCTCTCCTCTCCTTTCCTTTCCTTTCCTTTCCTTTTCTTCCTTTCTTCTCTATGACATGGTCTGACTCTGTTGCCCAGGCCGGAGTGCAGTCGCACAATTTCCACCTCCTCGGCTCAAGTGATTCTCCTGCCTCAGCCTCCCAAGTAGCTGAGACTACAGGCATGCACCACCACGCCCAGTGAACTTTTGTATTTTTAGTAGAGACAGGGTTTCTACTAATTAGCTGGGCCTGGTGGTGCATGCCTGTGGTCCCAGCTATTTGGGAGGCTGAGGTGGGAGGATTGCTTGAGCCCTGGAGTCAGAGGTTGCCATGAGCCAAGATTGCACCACTGCATTCCAGCCTGGATGGCAGAGTGAGACCCTGTCTCCAAAAAAAACTTTTCTAACAGGAACCCTAGGTGAATTCAAGTCAAGCAACAAATTCGTTTGCAAGAATTATGAACTCTTCATGATGTTGTCTTCGTGTTGCCCACTAGGGGGCGGCAGCAAACATGTTCTGCCTTCCCTCCCTGACACTGGTCCGTTGGGCACAGGGTAATTTGAGGGTGGATTTGGAAGCATGGGGGGTCATAAACTCATCTTTACATGTGAGCAAATACAGTATCAGATCTTGGTGGATGCCTATGCGTTGTGTACAGTTGGCCAGCTCTTCATGGAATGCCCGAGGTTGGGTGTCCTCTCTGATTTAAGCCCTACTTGTCTCCCACAGAACAACCCTCCAGGTGTGCTGGCCCTGCTGGACGAGGAGTGCTGGTTCCCCAAAGCCACGGACAAGTCTTTCGTGGAGAAGCTGTGCACGGAGCAGGGCAGCCACCCCAAGTTCCAGAAGCCCAAGCAGCTCAAAGACAAGACTGAGTTCTCCATCATCCATTATGCTGGGAAGGTACCAGCCACAGGGCTCAGGGGACTCTGTCTTAGGGGAGTCCCAGTGGCTTCTCAGCGCAGAGATAGTCTGAGAGTGGCAGAACCTTGGGCTGCCTGGAAACTGCAAAGGCATCTGCTACTAAGCAAATCCCAACCAAGTCCTATTTGTAATTTGTCTATGCATCTGTAAGGCATCAGCTGCAGCCACTCTCATGTATTCCAACCGTGATGTCCAGGCAGTTCTTTCTTTCTGTTTTTGTCGGAGACAGGGTCTCGCTTTGTCACCCAGGCTGGAGTGCAATGGTACGATCATAGCTCACTACAGCCTCAACCTCCTGGGCTCATACGATCCTCCTGCCTCAGCCTCCCAAGTAGCTGGGACTATGGGTGTACACCACCATGCTCAGCTAAATTTTTTTTTTTTTTTGAGATGGAGTTTTGCTCTTATCCAGGTTGGAGTGCAATTGTGTGATCTCCACTACAACCTCTGCCTCCGGGTTCAAGAGATTCTCCTGCCTCAGCCTCCCAAATAGCTGGGATTACAGGCACCTACCACCACAGCCAGCTAATTTTTGTATTTTTACTAGAGACAGGGTTTTACCATGTTGGCCAGGCTGGTCTCAAACTCCTGACTCAGGAGATCCACCCACTTCGGCCTCCCAAAGTGCTGGGATTACAGGCAGGAGCCACTGTGCCTGGCAGCCCAGCTAAATTTAAATTATATAGAGAGATGGGGTCTTGCTGTGTTGCCCAGGCTGGTCTTGAACTCCTGGGCTCAAGCAATCCCCCAGCATCGGCTTCCCGAAGTGCTGGGATTACGAGCACGAGCCACTGCACCTGGCCTCAGCCTGCTTTTCTTGTATGGACTCTAAATCCTTCCTGCTACAAGTTATACCCAACAGGCGGGGCCAACTGGAATGGGGTAACTAATACATCCACACCTGGCTTCAACAAAAATCTCCCATGTCACGGCCTTGGGTTTGCTATTGCCAGCCAGCTCTGACCAGGGAAATCTATGATAGTTGTATTTATCATCATCATCATCAACATGCCTTGGCTGTTACTGTATAGGCCCTTGCCCTATGGCTCTCAAGGGTCCTGGATAATGTACAAAGGACATAGCTTAGTCTGGCTTGCAGAATTGTAGTATTCTATTGACCCATCAGTACCCCCACTGCATCATGGGAACAGGCAGGGCTCTCTACCAGGGGGTGGCAATAGAATCCAATCTGGCCCACAGCTTGTTATTGTAAATAAAGTTTTATTGGAACACAGCCATGCCCGTTTGTATACATAGTGTCTATGGCTGGCTGCTTTTGTACTACAGCACCAGAGTTGAGTAGCTGCAACAAAGACTGTATGACTTGGCCAGGCGTGGTGGCTCACACCTGTAATCCCAGCACCAGGGCAGGTGGATCACTTGAGGTCAGCAGTTTGAGACCAGCCTGGCCAACATGGTGAAACCCCATCTCTGCTAAAAATACAAAAAAAAAAAAAATTAGCCAGGCATGGTGGCACACACCTGTAATCTCAGCTACCTACCCAGGAGGCTGAGGCAAGAAAACTGCTTGACCCAGGAAGGTGGAGGTTACAGTGAGCTGAGATCACACCACTGCCCTCCAGACTGGGCAACGGAGAATGACTCTGTCTCAAAAACAAAATAAAAAGAACACAAAACACTGTACAACTTGCCAAGCCAAAAATATCTACTATCTGGGCCTTCACCAAAAGTTTCCCAACTCCTAGCCTATATTCAAGGGAGTATATGTTCCTTTAAGCATATAGAGACAATACTTTTCTTTTCCCTACTTCATCAGTGGATTTTTTTTCAGCGGATTTGTTTTCAGTCTTCTCTCAGATCAAGCCTAGCTATTATCCTGATAACCCACATCCCATAATAACCCAGCAAAGCTGTATTATCAGTTCCTTTCATTTAATATTTACCACAATAAAAATTAGGGCTTTGGGCATGTCAGCATTTGAATCAGGAATGTAAAAAGCCTGTATGTCCTTTTTCTGTATATCCATGTATCAGGATCTCTGAGTTACAAATTATGCTCATTAGAGAGTAGAAAACAGGATGCCATGCTTAATTAATTAATTAATTTATTTATTTTGAGACAGAGTCTCACTCTGTCGCCCATGCTGGAGTCCAGTGGCGCAATCTCAGCTCACTGCAAACTCCACCTCCCAGGTTGAACCGATTCTCCTGCCTCAGCCTCCCGAGTAGCTGGGATTACAGGCGTGCACCACCATGCCTGGCTAATTTTTTTTTGTATTTTTAGTAGAGATAGGGTTACACCATGTTGGTCAGGTTGGTCTCGAACGCCTGACCTCAAATGATCCACCCACCTTGGCCTCCCAAAGTGCTGGAATTACTGGCGTGAGCCACCACACTTGGCTGCCGTGCTTAATTTCTAAACCAGGAAGATGATGAGGGGGGAATTTTGCATGTCGGCTGGAGGGCATCTGCCATCATGACATCTCTTAATCTTGTATAACTCACAGGCACTGTGCTGGCTTAGGAGGAGGGAGGCTACCACAGCAACGTTAGTAGGAGAATATGGAATGGAAACTAGGCTTTCCCAGCAATGGCTATCGTTGGCTGGTGTCCTACTATGTGGGCACAGGTCCCTGGGCTGTTGGTCTCTTCATTGGTGTTTGCAGAGTCCCATTATGGTGGTCATAAACGTCATTTCCTCTCTGACCTCAGAAGATCTGGAAGGACAATGGGAGGGCTGGGGTCCTGGCCTTGGTTTCTAAGTTTCTAGTTTCCCAGGGGTTCTGACCAGCAGGGTGTCCTTGGCAGGTGGACTACAATGCGAGTGCCTGGCTGACCAAGAACATGGACCCGCTGAACGACAACGTGACTTCCCTGCTCAATGCCTCCTCTGACAAGTTTGTGGCCGACCTGTGGAAGGACGGTAAGGCCTTCTGGGCTCAGGTCCATGTTCTGCTTTGAGCTGGAGAACTGAACACCCAAGTCCCCCGACTCCCACACCTGCCCCAGGAGGGGAGGCCTTTGCATGGGGGCAGGGGAAGGAAGAGCATTGGCGTGTGCTGGTGAGTGATGTCTTGTTGAAACAATCTCTTCCTGAATGGGCGTCCCTGAGCGCCTCAATCCTACATGTCCCCAGGGGATGAGGTCCTGAGGTCAGGGCTCAGGCGATAGACGGGAGAAACAGCACGCCAGGCAGGGGGAGTTAGACTGCCCTGTCCAGTCAGAAGGACTTTGCTGCATCTTGTCTCTGCCACCTCCTAGCTCTGTGGTCTTGGATGAGTCACTCAGTGTCATTAAGCTTCATTGCCCTCATTAGTAAAACCAGGAAACACAATAATAGTTGCCACGTCTACTAGGGGTATTGTGAGGATTAAATTAGACCAGTGGTGCTCAAACTCAAGCAGGCATCACGACCCCCTGGAAGGCTTTATTTATTTATTTAGGGACAGAGTCTTCCTCTGTCACCCAGGCTGGAGTGCATTGGTGCGATCTTGGCTCATTGCAGCGTCCGCCTCCTGGGTTACAGTGATTCTCCTGCCTCAGTCCCCCGAGTAGCTAGGATTACAGGCACAAGCCACCATGCCTGGCTAATTTTTGTATTTTTAGTAGAGACGGGGTTCCCCCGTGTTGCCCAAGCTGGTCTCGAACTCCTGACCTCAGGTGATCTGCCCGCCTCAGCCTCCCAAAGTGCTGGGATTACAGGCATGAGCCACCACACCTGGGCCTCTTTGGAGGGGTTTTAAAAACTCAGATGGCTGGGCCTACCCTAAGATCTGATTTTGCAGGTCTGGGGCCAGGGATGGGGTGGGCCTGAAAACGTTCATCCCAGGTGATGCTGCTGGTCTGGGGACCACACTCTGGCTCCCTTTGAGAGCCAGTGAGAAGATGATCCCTGGGAAGAGCTGCTGAAGATCATGAGGGGAGGGGGTTTGCTGTTTGTCCCTGGCTGTCAGCGTCCACAGCAGGTTTTGTTCTTGGCACAGGGCCCATGGGCCTGGGGCTTATAGGACTGATCTTCCCTTGTTTTAAGCTAAAAAAGGCTCCAGGAGGGGCCAGCTGTGCCCCAACCGTATGCCAGGCTCTGGCCCTAGGGAACAGCATCGCACCCTGGGTCTGTGTCACCCCAGGAAACATGATGAAGCCTGCAGTCCCTCCCCTGTGGGGCCCACAGTCTTGTGGGAGAGATAAGACTCTCAAAGACAAGCAGAGAGATTGTTGCATAAGGCTGCACACAGTGGCTCACACCTGTAAATCCAGCACTTTGGGAGGCCGAGGCGGGAGGATCACTTGAGGTCAAGAGTTGGAGACCAGTCTGGCCAACGTGGTGAAACCCTGTCTCTACTAAAAATACATAAAACTAACTGGGCATAGTGGTGGGCACCTGTAATCCCAACTACTGAGGAGGCTGAGTCAGGAGAATTGCCTGAACTCAGGAGGCGCAGGTTGCAGTGAGCTGATATTGTGCCACTGGACTTCAGCCTGGGCAAAAGAGCAAGACTCTGTCTTGAAAAAATAAAACTAAATAAATAAATAAATAAATAAAAACAAAAATTAGCCAGGCATGCTGGTGGGTGCCTGTAATCCCAGCTACTCAGGAGGCTAAGGCAGGAGAACCACCTGAACCTGGGTGGTGAAGGTTGCAGTGAGCTGAGATCGCGCCACTGTGCTCCAGCTGGGCAACAGAGTGAGATCTTCTCTCAAAAAAAAAAAAAAAAAAAGAGATTGTTACACGGAATCTAACTGAGTCCAAGATGAAGAAATGAAGAAATGGTGCTGTCCACGGCCTGTGGATTGGGCTTGGCATGTGCGGGATCTGTTGGGCTGGTAGAAAAAGAACATTGGTGGCGATGATGATAATGACGATGGCTGGGCGCAGTGGCTCACGCCTGTAATCCCAGCACTTTGGGAGGCCGAGGCGGGGGAATCACTGAGGTCGGGAGTTTGAGACCAGCCTGACCAACATGGAGAAACTCCGTCTCTACTAAAAATACAAAAAAATGAGCCAGGCGTGGTGGCGCATGCGTGTAATCCCAGCAACTCAGGAGGCTGAGGCAGGAGAATTGCTGGAACCTGGGAGGCGGAGCTTGCAGTGAGCCGGCATCGTGCCCATTGCACTCCAGCCTGGCCAACAAGAGTGAAACTCTGTCTCAATAAAATAATAATAATAATACCTACTTTTTGTTGAGCACTTACTGATGTGCCAGGCTTCTATCTTGGAGAGTGTGCTGTATCTTCTGCCTCAGAATATTTCTTCTGTGGATACCTACATTGTTACCCACCCATTTCTTTCTGGTTTCTGCTCAAATATGCAACTTAGCAGATCCCACCACACTACCTCCTAATCTAAGAGAGCCACCCTCATCACTCTCTCTCTGCTTTACCCTATTTTTATTTTTCTAAGCACACCTAACTACTCAAGATATTCTATACTTAACATATGTAATCACTGTCTGTCTCCTTCCCAGTGATATAAGTGGGGTGAGAGGGCCGGGTCTTTTTTTGGTCACAGCGGTGTCCCCAGGGCCTGGAGCACAGCAGGTCCTCAATAACTATTTGTTGGTGGATGAAGGATTGGAGACTAGCAGGGAATAAGTGCCTTCTGTGCCTTATTTTCTTATCCCTGCCCTAGGAGGTAGATGGTTTTATTACCTCCGTTTTGTAGAAAGGGAGACTGAGGCACAGGATGGTGCCAAGCCAAGGCTAGTCGGTGAGTGGACAGCAAGAGCAGGCTTGACTCCTAGGTCAGCGTGACTCCATCACAGGGAATTTGTTCTTTCTGCCACTCAGGTGCTCTCAGGATTTCCCAAATAGACAGTACTTGGAAACCCTGACTGCTGAAGGAGGCATTGGTGATGGAAGGAAAGATTGGAGTGGGCAGGTTGGTGGGTGGGGCGGGGTCTGGGCCTCTGGCCTAGTTAGGGGTGGGTGGGCCAGAGGCTGATACCACCTGGCTGTGCCCCATAGTGGACCGCATCGTGGGACTGGACCAGATGGCCAAGATGACGGAGAGCTCGCTGCCCAGCGCCTCCAAGACCAAGAAGGGCATGTTCCGTACAGTGGGACAGCTGTACAAGGAGCAGCTGGGCAAGCTGATGACCACACTGCGCAACACCACGCCCAACTTCGTTCGCTGCATCATCCCCAACCACGAGAAGAGGGTGAGGCCCGCCGCCCAGACCCCGGGGCTCCCAGAAGCCAGGGCGCCCCCAAGCAGTCACAGCGTCCCCCAGGCGCCCTCCGCCTCTACCTACCCCGAGGACCCCATTTGCCATGCGGGGAAGGCTATCTGAATTTCAGACCCATTCCCCATCCCTGGAGGCAAAGGAGGAAGGGAGGACGGATCCAGAGACTTTCAGCCGTGGAGCTGCTGTGCAGGACATCCAGCCACTCATTCATTCATTAGCCCAGGAAGTATTCACTGGGCTCCTCCCTGTGCCGGGTGCTGGGGAGACAGTGTTAGAAAAATTGTAGTCCTTGCCTATGGGTTTCTCTTAATCTGGTGCAGGCATCTTCACCTTGGGTGATTGTCTCCTCTATGTGGACATGTCTACAGACATTTTTGGTTGTCACAACCAGGAGGGGGCTGCTAGTCAGCATCTAGTAGGTAGAGGCCAGGGATGCGCTAAGCATTGTACAATGCACAGGACAGTCCCTCAACCCCCTGCACAGAATCCCTCCAAGATGCCACTAGCGCTGTACGGGGAGAGGTAAACACACAGCCGATGATGGTGATGGAATGTGGTCAATTACGAGAACACCAAAGAGCCAGGGCTCCTCCCACAGCCTCAGGACTCAGAGAAAGCTTCTGGTGAACTTGAACTTTAAGAATGTGTAGCCATCAACTTGGTGACAAGGAAGGCAGGGTAGGGAGGGCACGCTAGCAGAAGGCCCAGGATAAGCAAGAGTGTGGGGGTGAGAAATGAAGGATCTAGGTAAGAAAATGCTAGATACTGGCAGGTGTGTGGCTCATGCCTGTAATCCCAGCTACTCAGGAGGCTGAGAAAAATCTCTTGAATCCAGGAGGCAGAGGTTGCAGTGAGCTGAGATTGCACCACTGCATTCCAGCCTGGCCAGCAGAGTGAGATTCCATCTTTAAAAAAAAGAAAAAAAGAAAATCCTACATAGGTCATTTCATGTTGCAGATGTGTGAGGGCATGAGGTAGGAATCAGACAGTGTGTGAGGTAGGAATGAGGCTGAATGGGTAGGCAGGGGCTAGATTGTGGTGCTCCTTGTGTTCTTTCTGGAGCTTGGCCTTCTCTGTCTAGGGATGCCACTGGGGGTGTTTAAGCAGGGCTATGGCATGGTCCAATTTATGTTTTAGGAAGTGAATGAGGGGACTGGACATATGCTGGCTCATGCCTGTAATCCCAGCACTTTGGGAGGTTGAGGTGGGAGGATCACTTGAGACCAGGTGTTCAAGGCTAGCCTGGGCAACATAGCAAGACCCTGTATCTACAAAAACATTTAAAAAAATTATCCAGGCATGGTAGCACATGCCTGTGGTCCCAAATACTTGGGAGGCTGATTTGGGAGGATCACCTGAGCCCAGGAGTTTGAGGCTGCAGTGAGCCATGATCACGCCACTGGATTCCAGCCTGAGTGACAGAATGGGACCCTATCTCAAAAAATAAAAAACAAAAAGAACAAAGGAAAGCGAATGTGAGGGGATTGAGGGGAGAGGCAAGACTGGAGAGAGAAGACCAGGTGGGTGGTTTCTGTGGTTGTCCAGGCAGGAGAAGATAGTGGAGACAATGGTGGTGAAGAGAAGTGGGGGGGTTGGGAGATATTTGGGAGCTAGAACCAATCAAACTGCTGATGGACAGGAAGTGAGGGAGAGGAGGTGATGAGGAGGAAGCCCCAAGTTCAGCCAGGCGATGCTAGTGTCATCAAGAACCAGAGAGATCATGAGGCAGCCAGTGCCAAAGCAAAGAGATGAAAACCCAGAGAGGGGGCACTGCTTTGCCCCTCGGCCCTCAGCTAAGCTCTCCCTGGGTGCTTCAGTTGGTACCCTCGTGGCCTGGCGAGGTGGGATATCCAGGTAGGAGGTTTGGGGCTTTGCTGCACCGTGGGTCCTGGCCCCAGGGATCCACTGCCCTCTTTGGCCTTTGCAGTCTGGCAAGCTGGATGCGTTCCTGGTGCTGGAGCAGCTGCGGTGCAATGGGGTGTTGGAAGGCATTCGCATCTGCCGGCAGGGCTTCCCCAACCGGATCGTCTTCCAGGAGTTCCGCCAACGGTAAGTACCAAGGTCTGGCCCAGGTAGGGCAGGGGGTGAGCGGGACTGGGCAGAGGAATGGATGCTGGAGGTACACGGGGTGATTTCTGCTCTGTGTTTCAAGCTACGAGATCCTGGCGGCGAATGCCATCCCCAAAGGCTTCATGGACGGGAAGCAGGCCTGCATTCTCATGGTGAGCTCAGAAGTCCACCAGAGACCTCCCAACCTCTGGCCGCAAGCCACCTGCTGCTCTTGGTGGGACTGTTCTTACCCATGTCATCACTGGCCAGATGGCACAGCAGAAATCAGGAGCTCTTCTTTTCCTTCCTTTTGCAGATCAAAGCCCTGGAACTTGACCCCAACTTATACAGGATAGGGCAGAGCAAAATCTTCTTCCGAACTGGGGTCCTGGCCCATCTGGAGGAGGAACGAGATTTGAAGATCACCGATGTCATCATGGCCTTCCAGGCGATGTGTCGTGGCTACTTGGCCAGAAAGTAAAGATGCTTTCCTGCATCCTGATACCTCGAACGCAAATCACCAACAGGGGCCTTTCTGTTCTGATTGCGCAATTTTAAGAGGCCACCTGTTTACTATGCATCATTGACTGAGTGACAGTTTTTTCTTGAGGTGGAAGAAATGCTTCTACTTTAAATAAATGTACCAGTTACGAGTGCAGGAAGGGAATGAGTTTTAGACCTGGGTTTTCATCCTGGATGCCCCAGTTTCTGCTGAGGAACCTTGGACAAGTTACTCTACCTCTCTGAGCTTCAAGTTTTTTTAGCTGGAAACTGAGCATAATCATTTTGACCTCAGAGAGCTGTTCATGAGGTGTCACTAAGATATAACGCATGACGAGAGCTTAGAACAGTGTGTGGTTCTCAGGTCACAAATGCTGGTTGTTGTTTGTCCCTCCCTCCCTCCTTCCCTCCCTCCCTCCCTCCGTCCCTCCCTTCCTCCCTTCCTTCCTTCTTTCTTTTTGAGACAGAGTCTCTGTCTGTCTCTGTCGCCCAGGCTGGAGTGCAGTGGTGCAGGCTTAACTCACTGCAACCTCTGCCTCTTGGACTCAAGCAATTCTTGTGTCTCAGCCTCCCGAGTGACTGGAATCACAGGCACCCGCCACCACAGTGGGCTAATTTTTGTATTTTTAGTACAGACGAGGTTTCACCATGTTGGCCAGGCTGGTCTCAAATTCCTGGTCTCAAGTGATCCACCCGCCTTGGCATCCCAACGTGCTGGGATTATAGGCGTGACCCACTGCGCCCGGCCTAGAAATGTTAGAATTGGATAAAGCATCAAGGAAAGAGGACTTGACCGTGTCTAGATACCCATGTCCCCATGGGATTTATAAGGCAGGGTTTTAGAGGGTGTGATGTCCCATCTGTTCTGTGAAGACTGGGAGCCAGGGAAGGGCTCGGGTTCCTCAGTGAAAGTCACACCCCAGGGACTGCAGGAACAGGTGGAGCCGCTCTCTATCTGGGGCTAGTGTTGTCACTGGGCAGAGACCACACCCTCGCCTGCAGGACCCTGACGTGTCAGGTTCATTCATTGACACATGGACCCAAGATGGTCAAGGCCAGATTTGGGAGCTCTTGGTCCTTCCGCAACAGACCTAACTTGTCAAGTTTCCTTACTAAATTCCCTGTTGCTGTCCCTCCTGGTTCCAGGATGACTGGGACAATTTGATTCTTAAAGTTTTCCCATGTCTAAGATGGCAGCCAAGCAGGGAAGACAGAATTCCGTTCACTATTCTATCTGTTTCTCAATCTGATAGCCCTTAAATGGGAAGAGTGCTGTTCAGGGTCACAGTTTGAAATTCCTAAAACAACCCAGGAGAGAATAGGTTTGACAGGGCTGGGTATGGTAGCTGACACCTGTCATCCCAGCACTTTGGGAGGCCGAGGCAGGAGGATGGCTTGAGCCCAGGAGTTTGAAACCAGCCTGGGCAACATGGCGAGACCCCTATCTCTAGAAAAAAAAAAAAAACTTTAAAAATTAGCTCGGCATGGTAGCATGTGCCTGTAGTCCCAACTACTTGGGAGGCTGAGGCAGGAGGATCACTTGAGCCCAGGAATTTGAGGCTGCAGTGAGCCATCGCACCACTGCACTCCAGTCTGGGCCACAGAGCCAGACCCTGTCTCTGAAAAAAAAAAAAAAAAAAAAAGGTTTGTCTGAAACAGCTGGTGCAGGCTGCGCACAGTGGCACCTACCTATAATCCCAGCACTTTGGGAGGCCGAGGTGGGTGGATGACCTGAGGGTCAGGAGTTTGAGACCTGCCTAGCCAACATGGGAAACCCCATCTCTACTAAAAATACAAAAATTAGCCAGGCATGGTTGTGGGCACCTGTAATCCAAGCTACTCGGGAGGCTGAAGCTGGAGAATCACTTGAACCCCGGAGGTGGAGGTTGCAGTGAGCTGAGATTGTGCTACTGCACTCCAGCCTGGACAGCAATGAGTGAAACCCTATCTCAAAACAAAAAAGAAAAAAAAAAGAAAAAACAGAAACAGCTAGTGCAGCCGGGGTGCACAGAAGCCCCATTAGGAATGATGCACATAGATGCGTTTTCTGAGTGGTGTTTGGATCTCAGCTAAGTCCAGGGCATGTTGTGAGCCCTGGGTCTTCCTTGTCCACTGAGAAAGGCTCTGGCCTATAGATGATTTAAGTTGTTTGCAGCCAGACAAAACATGTGTCACACAGGGTTTCTGGAAGAACCTGAGCTGGGGAGAATGGGGCATGTCCCTGTGCAGGTTGGGGATACGGCGGGGCAGGGCTCTGTGGACAGCAGGGTGAGGCTTCATGACCCCCCCCCCCCACCTTCTCTTCCCCCCTCCCTAGGGCTTTTGCCAAGAGGCAGCAGCAGCTGACCGCCATGAAGGTGATTCAGAGGAACTGCGCCGCCTACCTCAAGCTGCGGAACTGGCAGTGGTGGAGGCTTTTCACCAAAGTGAGTGCTCTGCCCCCGCCCCTTCCCGGGGGCCCCCAGCCCTGGCTCTTCACTCTGGAGCCTCCACATTTGGGAAAGGAGGTGGTCACAAGTGGGCGCGGAATGGAGGGCTTCAACTCAGACCTTGCGTGTTGGCGGTTCTCTGGCCCGAGGAGGCCCTGTCCTTTGGTACATAGGCTATAGCCAGGACCTTAACACAAAGTATTAATATTTCCATCAGCACTGGAATCCCTCATGTGGCCCATTTATAGCCCTGGAGACCACTCTGTTCTCCAGTTCTGTAATTCTGATGGTTCAAGAATGCTGCCGGGGGTGGCGGCTCACGCCTGTAATCCCAGCACTTTTGGAGGCCGAGGGACATGGATTACTTGCAGTCAGGAGTTCGAGACCGGACTGGCCAACATGGCAAAACCCCGTCTCTACTAAAAATACAAAAATTAGCTGGGTATGGTGGCAGGCACCTGTAATCCTAGCTACTCAGGAGGCTGAGGCAGGAGAATCTCTTGAACCCAAGAGACAGAGGTTGCATTGAGCCAAGATCATGCCTGCACTCCAGCCGGGGTGACAGATTGAGACTCTGCTGCTTTTTGGAAATGTTCATCCCCACTGAACCAACTTCTGAAAAACTATCCTAAGAAAATCGTCTTAGCCAAGTGTAGTGGCTCACGCCTATAATCCCAGCACTTTAGGAGGCCAAGGCGGGAGGATCACCAGGGTTTAGGAGTTCAAAACCAGCCTGGCCAACATGGTGAAGCCCCATCTCTACTAAAAATACAAAAATTAGCTGGATGTGGTGGTGGGCACCTGTAATCCCAGCTACTCGGGAGGTTCAGGCAGGAGAATCGCTTGAACCCAGGAGGCAGAGGTTGCAGTGAGCTGAGATCGCAAGATTGTGCCACTGCACTCCAGCCTGGGTGACAGAGCAAGACTCCAACTGAAAAAAAAAAAGAGAGAAAAGAAAAGAAAATCAACAGTTAAGGGCATTCATTATGGCCTTATTTACAATAGCAGAATTTCAGTGTCTGGTCCTAGCTGAATGATGAGTTCAATAATGGTTCATCCATCAGTGGAATGTTTTCAGCTATTTAAATGATGGCTTGGATACTGAATAGGTCTGCTAAAAAAAAAAAAAAAGACATCTACCTAGCTGTCTAGCTGCACACTGTGGCATGTGCCTGTAGTCCCAGCTACTCTGGAGCTGGGGCAGGAGGATCCCTTGAGGCCAGAAGTTCAAGGCTGCAGTGAACTCTGATTGTGTCACTGCATTTCAGCCTGCATGACAGAACAAGACCATCTCTTAATAAATACATTAACTTAAAAACATGGCTATGTCAAGTTGTAAGAATGATGTAACAGCGTGGGGTGATAAATATAATTTTTTTTTAATTTTATTTGTGGAGACAGGGTCTCACTCTGTCACCCAGGCTGGAGTCCAGTGGCACAATCATGGTTCCCTGTAGCCTCAACCTCCAGGGTTCAGGCGATCTTCCTACCTCAGCCCCTTCAGTAGCTGGGACTACAGGCACACACCACCATGCCTGGCTACTTTTCTTTGTAGAGATGGGGTCTCATGATGTTGCCCAGGTTGGTCTCAAACTCCTGGGCTCAAGCACCTGCCTTGGTCTCCCAAAGTGCTGGGATTACAGGCATGCACCACTGTGCCTGTCTGTATCTTACAATTTTAAATAATAAAAGCAGCCGCTAACACTAGGCAGCACGGTCTTAAGTCTGTTTTTTAAACATAGAAAAAGAGCCAGGAAGGAAATGTAAACAATGTTAGTAATGACTTTGATAGGGAGGTGGGTGGGATATGAAAGATTTTTTCTTTTCCCTTTTGTCCGTGAAAGTAAATAGCATTTTTCAGCAGTAGTTCTCTGTTGGGATGGTTCTAAAGTGGGAGAGATGAGACCTTTTCCTTTCACTTTGCACCTTTTCCGGTGCTCTGATTTAGAGTTCCTCAATCTTGCCACTGTTGACATTTTGGGGTGACTAATTCTCTGTTGTGGGGGCCGTCCTGCACACTGTATGGTGTTCAGCAGCATCCCTGGCCTCTACCCACTGGATGCCACAGCCACCCCCCACCCCAGTTGTGACAACCACCAGTGTCTCCAGACAGTATCCCCTAGTGGGGATCGGTGGGGGCGACATCGTCCCTGGCTCAGAACCACCGATCAAATTTATTATGACAACATATCCCTTTGCCACAAAAACAAATGACAGGCTGACTATGTGTGTGCAGGTGAAGCCACTGCTGCAGGTGACACGGCAGGAGGAGGAGATGCAGGCCAAGGAGGATGAACTGCAGAAGACCAAGGAGCGGCAGCAGAAGGCAGAGAATGAGCTTAAGGAGCTGGAGCAGAAGCACTCGCAGGTACCCGTATGGATGTGTGGCTGGGGCCGCCGGGGAGCAGGACTTGGCCCCGTGGGGCTCACCCGCCTCCTCCCCACCCTCTGAGTGCAGCTGGCCGAGGAGAAGAACCTGCTACAGGAACAGCTGCAGGCAGAGACAGAGCTGTATGCAGAGGCTGAGGAGATGCGGGTGCGGCTGGCGGCCAAGAAGCAGGAGCTGGAGGAGATACTGCATGAGATGGAGGCCCGCCTGGAAGAGGAGGAAGACAGGGGCCAGCAGCTACAGGCTGAAAGGAAGAAGATGGCCCAGCAGATGCTGGTAAGCTGTCACAGGGGCAGCCCGTGGTAGGTAGGCAAATCATTTGACCCTCACTGCAGGCCTGTGGAGGTGCATCCAGGGATACGTGTCCCTGCTGGGACAGACGATGAGACGGAGGCTTGGTGAGGGTCAGTCATCTGATCAAGGCCACACAGCTGGGGTTGGGACTTGAGCGCAGCGAGCCCACTCTGTTCTACTGCCCTGCATTGCATGTGCTAACCCCTTTTCTCCTGACAGCAAGCCTGAGTGGAGGATAATTGTATTTATTAGCTATTGCTACATAACAAAACATGCCACACTCAGCAGCTAGAAATAAAAAGTGTTTATCTTGCCTAATCAGGAATTTGGGAGTGGCTTAGGTGAGTGGTTCTGGCTTAGGGTGCGACATGAGGTTGCAGTCAAGGTGTTGGCTGAGGCTGAAGGCTCATCTGGGGCTGGAAGACCCACTTTCACTTGGCTCATTCACACAGCTGTTGGCAGGAGGCCTCAGTTCCCTACCGTGAAGGCCTTGCCTCAGGGCTGCTTGAGTGTCCTTCCAACATGGCAGCAGAGTTCCCCCAGAAGGAGTGATCTGAGAGAGAGAAGAAAGGAAGCCACAATACCTTTTATAGCCTAATCTCTGAAGTTACATTCCATCACTTCCTCCTGATTTGTTGTTGTTGTTGTTGTTGTTAGAAGCAAATCTAACCCTCACTCAAGGGGAGGAGAATTAGGCTCCACCTTTTTGGAGTAGCAAAGAATTTGTGGATCGATTTTAAAACCACCGTGGTACCTACTGTGCCCATTTTATAGATGAGGAGATTGAGGTTCCACGAAGCAGAGGAGCTTACCCAGGTTTTTTTGTTTTGTTTTGTTTTGTTTTGTTGAGACGGAATCTCACTCTGTTGCCTAGGCTGGAGTGAAGTGGTGCAATCTCAGCTCACTGCAACCTCTGCCTCCTGGGTTCAAGCGATTCTCCTGCCTGAACCTCCCGAGTAGCTGGGATTACAGGAGCCCACCACCATGCCTGGCTCATTTTTGTATTTTGAGACAGGGTTTCGCCATGTTGGCCAGGCTGGTCTTGAACTCCTGACCTCAAGTGATCCACCCACCTTCGCCTCCAGAAGTGCTGGGATTACAGGCGTGAGCCACCATGACCAGGCCTTTATTTCTTCCTTTTAGGAAGCTGCAGAGTTCTGGGCATCATCAGGCCTATCCCCTGCATTCACTAGTCTCCAGATCACCACGAGAGTAAATTTGTTATAACCAAAGCTGTTACTCTTTTCCCTCCACAACAAAGGACCTTGAAGAGCAGCTAGAGGAGGAGGAAGCTGCCAGGCAGAAGCTGCAACTTGAGAAGGTCACGGCTGAAGCCAAGATCAAGAAACTGGAGGATGAGATCCTGGTCATGGATGATCAGAACAATAAATTGTCAAAAGTGAGTAGCGGCCGGGTGTGGTGGCTCATCACTATAATCCCAGCACTTTGGGAGGCCGAGGTAGGTGGATCACTTGAGGTCAGGAGTTTGAGAGTAGCCTGGCCAACAGGGTGAAACTCCATCTCTACTAAAAATACAAAAATTAGCCAGGCATGGTGGCCGGTGCCTGTAATCCCAGCTACTTGGGAGGCTGAGGCAGGAGAATCACTTGAACCTGGGAGGCGGAGGTTGCAGTGAACTGAGATTGTGCCACTGCACTGCAGCCTGGGTGACAGAATGATTCTGTCTCAGAAAAAAAAAAAAAAAAAAAGTGGAATCAAGTTTCTGCATTCAAAACAACAGGCTTACCAGGATCAGGGAGATTTGGGGAATTTGGGACTTTTAGTTCTCAAAGCAGAAAAGCCCTTAGAAAACCAGGACAAGCTGGTCACCCTAGTCAGTCGTCACTAACCAGCCCCACGAGGGTGACCTGCTTTTAGTTCTTTGAGCTGGATGTCAACTTGGCCCCTACTGTGAGCCAGGATCTGTGTTCGATGCAGGTATGCATGGTGAAGGAGGACCCTGCCCTCATGGGGCTTACCCTCCAGTGAGATGGCAAATAACCATGATTTGCCATGGCGATCAGGGCTCCGAAGGAAGCGTTCACCATATTATGAGTGAGGCAGGCCAGGGGCGGTGGCTCATGCCTGCAATCCCAGCACTTTGGGAGGCTGAGTCGGGTGGATTACCTGAGGTCAGGAGTTGGAGGCCAGCCTGGTCAACACGGTAAAACCCTATCTCTGCTAAAAATACAAAAAATTAGTCGGGTGCGTTGGCGGATGCCTGTAGTCCCAGCTACTCGGGAGGCTGAGGCAGGAGAATCACTTGAACCTGGGAGGTGGAGGTTGCAGTGAGCTGAGATAGCACCACTGTACTCCAGCCTGGGTGACAGAGTAAGACTCTGTCTCAAAAAAAAGAGGAAAGGAAAAAGGGAGAGGAAAAAGAGAAAAGGAAAGGGCAGTGGGGGATAGAGGAAGGGTATTCAGGGAAGGTGTCCTGGAGGAGGTGACATTTAAGCAGAAACTTAAAGATGAAGGAGCAGTTAGAGGGGAGTGGAAAAGTATCTCAGCTGGTTGGCCCACTGTGCAAAGGCCTTGGGGCAGGGAAGAGCTGGCCAGTGGCAGGAATGGAAGGAGGGTACCTTTAGCTGACCATACAATGTGAGGGACAGACTGGCATGAGATGAGATATGGCCAATTTTTGGAAATTGTTAAGGGACTTCTCTACCATTTAAAGCTATAGTTGTATTTTGTTATAATGTGGGTTTTTCTTTCAATTGTTTATATGGAAATGACTAAAAGTGAAACATAGATTCTAAAGAAAAGAAAAATGCTAAAGATAGCTCTTTCTCTTTCTCCAAAAAGGAACGAAAACTCCTTGAAGAGAGGATCAGTGACTTAACGACAAATCTTGCAGAAGAGGAAGAAAAGGCCAAGAATCTTACCAAGCTGAAAAACAAGCATGAATCTATGATTTCAGAACTGGAAGGTAAACCAGCTACCAAGACGTTTATTTTTATTTTATTTTGCTATTTTTTGTTTTAGAGATGAGGTCTTGCTCTGTTGCCCAGGCTGCAGTGCAGTGGTGCAATCATGGCTCACTGCAGCCCGAAACTCCTAAGCTCAAGCGATCCTGCTGCGTAGCTGAGACTACAGGCATGCACCGCCACACCCAGCTAATTTTTTTTATTTTTTATTTTTGTAGAGATGGGGTTTCGCTATGATGCTCAGTCTGGTCTCAAACTCCTGGGCCCAAGCAGTCCTCCCACCTTGGCCTCCCAAAGTGCTGGGATTATAGGCATGAGCCACTACGCCTGGCCTTGAATGGATATATTTAAAAGCAGGAAAATCAGAAAGGAAATTTGAGGATGGCGGATCATCCCATTGAGCGAAACTCTATCCTACCTCTCGGAATCACCCTCAGTCAACACACACACTAATAATATGATAAAAGGGCCGGGTGCGGTGGTTTACGCCTGTAATCGCAGCACTTTGGGAGGCCAAGGCAGGCGGATCATGAGGTCAGGAGTTGGAGACCAGCCTGGCCAACATGGCAAAACCCTGTCTCAAAATACAAAAATGAGCCAGGCATGGTGGCGGGTGCCTGTGATCCCAGTGACTTGGGAGGCTGAGGCAGGAGAATCTCTTGAACCTGGGAGGTGGAGGTTGCAGTGTGCAGAGACCGCACCATTGAACTCCACCCTGGGCCAAAAGAGCAAAACTCTGTCTCAAATAATAATAATAATGATGATATGATAAAAGGTGCTGTTCATCAGGAGATAATGGTCCAGGCCGTGGCTATGACGGTTACTGATGGGGGAATATGTGAATTTCCTCCGTGTAAAATGCCTGGGCAGGAAGGCTCATTTCCGGGCATCTTTCCGGGCTCCCCCCCTCCTCAAGAGCACCTCGGTTTTTGCAGTGCGGCTAAAGAAGGAAGAGAAGAGCCGGCAGGAGCTGGAGAAGCTGAAACGGAAGCTGGAGGGTGATGCCAGCGACTACCACGAGCAGATCGCTGACCTCCAGGCACAGATCGCAGAGCTCAAGATGCAACTGGCTAAGAAGGAGGAGGAGCTGCAGGCGGCCCTGGCCAGGTAGCGGGGCTAGCAAGGGGCATTTGCTGTGTGTCCGTGTGTCCCGTGGGCCCCCGCTCATTCGCAGTGGCTGTCTTGGTCAAGGTGGCCCCAGGCCCTTGGCATGAACTTTGTTTTCCAGGCCAGGCCAGGCCTCCCACGAGCCTCCCTGACCCCGTTCACTCCCCCAGATCCTCACCTTCGACTTGCTTCTCTCCCCTACAAACACATAGTCTCTTTGCAGTTGATCTCACCTACTCCTGCGGTGTTGCTGCCGCCTCTTCGACATACAGGCTTTTCTCATCTAGACCCCAGTTCTGAATTTCCGATTGCCCAATGAGTCAGTTTCCATGAGCGTCTCAAACACCCCATGTCTAAGGCGGGAATGACCTTCCTTTCCCCAGCCCCTCCCTCTAAGGGCCCTCCTTTTTGCGAACACCAATCTCCTCCTTTGCTCTTGCTCACCCACAGCGAGCAGCGACCTTCGGATTCTGCCAGTCCTTCTAAATGTGCCCCCACCCGTTTCCTCTGGTTTTTCCCTCTTCCTGGCTCTTAGCTGGCTTTACACTAATGCTGATACTGCAGCAGCCACTGTGAATGATTATTTACCTGCTCACTCTGTACTAAGTTCTTTTCAAGCAATACCTTTGCAGACACCTGGCCAGGTGTACTGTTGGTGTCTTTGAGGAGGAAGCTGAGCCTCCTAGGGGTAACAGAACAGGAGCAATGTCATTGCTTGTAAGAGGCAGAGCTGGGATTTAAGCCTCAGAGCTTTCTGATTGATCCCCTGGTCCGGCTCTTTTGTCGTCCAACTTGTGCTGCGTTGACAGTGCTAGGGTGATGAAGGGAAAACATCCCTCTGGGGCACGAATCTGCTCACAAAACTTTGCTGGCTGGATGCAGAGGCTCACACCTATAATCTCAGCACTTTGGGAAGCCAAGGTGGGAGGATTGCTTGAGGCCAGCAGTTTGAGACCAACATGGGCAACAAAGCAAGACCCCATCTCTACAAAAAGTTGAAAAATGAGCCAGGCATGGTGGTGTGTGCCTGTAGTCCCAGCTACTCAGGAGGCTGAGTTGGGAGGATCGCTTGAGCCCAGGAGGTTGAGACTAAAGTGAGCTATGATCATGCCACTGCACTCCAGCCTGGGCAACAGAGCAAGACCCTGTCTCAAAACAACAATAACAACAACAAAACAAAAACCTAACTTCACTGGCTTATTAGGGAAAAGCCAGTTTCCTTAGCCTCACCCTCAGAGCCCACCCACCCTCTGCAGTCTCACTCCAACCAAACTATTTCACTTTCTCTCTTGTTGCTGCCCATTCAAGTACAGTAAAATCAAAGTGCTTGCCTCTCCTACAGCGTTCTGCCATTTAACAGTGCTTCTTGCAGCCCACCTTGATCTGTGGTCACCACCTCCACCAGATGCAGAGCCCCAGTCTGAATATCTCCCGTAAGCAGTGGCTGGCCAAGTGCTGTGTGTGGGGTGGGTACTCAGTCACTGAGGAAATGCAGAAACAACAGACAGTTGCCAGGGAAGAATAACTGTCCAACATTCAGAAAGCATCTACACAGTCCCTACTGTGACCAGGTACCTTGCCAGTCTGGGGCCAATGCTTTGCATTCTTGCACACACATGCACACACGTGCATACACACGTACACACACCCATGCACATATACAATCTGTTTTGACGTCAGACCTCGGCACTCAGGTCCTGTGTTAATCTCAAGTAGTCTGGCATATCACGCAGCAGTCCTGGGGACGTGGATAGAAGGTGTTTGATGTCTCTGCAACCTAAGTGTTTGGTCCCAGAAAACAATTTTTGGCCACATTGTAAGACAGGAAACCAAGGGTGCTGGGGGTTCATTCTGGTGGGTCTGTCCCTGAAAGGCTTGACGATGAAATCGCTCAGAAGAACAATGCCCTAAAGAAGATCCGGGAGCTGGAGGGCCACATCTCAGACCTCCAGGAGGACCTGGACTCGGAGCGGGCCGCCAGGAACAAGGCTGAAAAGCAGAAGCGAGACCTGGGCGAGGAGCTGGAGGCCCTGAAGACAGAGCTGGAAGACACGCTGGACAGCACGGCCACTCAGCAGGAGCTCAGGTGAGGACCCATCAACCCCACCATCCTGCTGTCCCACTGCACCAACGGGATGGGGGCAGGAGAGCGGACAAGCCCAAAGCAAATCCTGCATCACAGAATGTCTCAGCCCCTGTGCATTTACCTTCCTGGCTGCAGTTTGCTTTAACTTGTAGAAGCATGGTTTTTTTTTTTTTTTTTTTTTTTGAGGCAGTCTGGCTTTGTTGCGGTTGTGCCATCTTGGCTCACTGCAACCTCCACCTCTGAGATTCAAGTGATTCTCATGTCTCAGCCTCCTGAGTAGCTGGGCTTACAGGTGTGTGCCACCATGCCCAGCTAATTTTTGTGTTTTTAGTAGAGATGGAGTTTCACCATGTTGCCCCGGCTGGACTTGAACTCCTGGCCTCAAGTGATCCACCCACTTCAGTCTCCCAAACTGCTGGTATTACATGTGTGAGCCACTGCACCTGGCCCTCATCATCTTATTTCTCATCAGAAAAGTAGTATATACCAGGGATGTACAATCTTTTGGCTTCCCTTGGCCACACATAAAATACACTAACACTAATAATAGCTGATGAACTAAAAAAGATTTACAAATTGCAAAACAAATCTCTTACTGTTTTAAGAAAGTTTATGACTCTATGTCAGGCTGCATTCAAAACCATCCTCATTGGAAAGCTTGGATATACTCAGAGAATAATTTGAAAACTATAGAAAAACAGACATAAAAAAAAATCACCTTTTGGGTCGGGCTCATGCCTATAATCTCAGCACTTTGGGGGGCCAAAGACAGGTGAAGTCAGGAGTTCAAAACCACCCTGGCCAACATGGGGAAACCCTGTCTCTACTATAAATCCAAAAATTACCTAAGCGTGGTGTCGCATGCCTGTAATCCTGGCTACTCAGGAGGCTGAGGCAGTAGAATCACTTGAATCTGGGAGGCAGAGGTTGCAGTGAGCTGAGATTGCATCATTGCACTCCAGCCTGAGCAACAGAGTGAGACTCCATCTCAAAAAACAAACAAACAAAAATCACCCTTAGTCACACCAGTTAGCATTTTTGAGAAATTCCTTCCTGTCTGTCTGTGTGTGTTATCAGTCAGTCCCCAGGCTCCAATTCCCAAGTATGTGTGTGTATAACTTTTGTGTTAAATTTTAAAAATAAAATTGATCAGATTGGTTTTCAATTTAAGATTCACTTCAAATGAACAAATAACAATAACAAAATGTCTGCCAGATCACGAATCCTGACTCTGGTGAAACTAGGTCATTGATTCATTCAGTAAACACATAAAAGTATTTTAATGCAATCTGTGGTGTTGGCATAGCATATACCATAGCATATAGCTATGCTAGCTGTGCCAACACCGTATACCCTGAGGTTTATTTCCCCCACTTTGGGTTTTGTGCTGTGTCACATGCACATAGAGGCACAATGTTCTGCTGTCTTGCCGCCTGGACTTTGATACAGAAAAGCCCAGTGCATGGGCCAGGTGTGGTGGCTCATGCCTGTAATCCCAGCACTTTGGGAGGCCGAGGCAGGCAGATCACTTGAGGTCAGGAGTTCGAGACCAGCTTGGCCAACATCATGAAAACCTGTCTACTAAACAGACAAAAATTAGCCGGGTGTGGTAGTGGGCGCCTGTAATCCCAGCTACTTGGGAGGCTGAGGCAGGAGAATCCCTTGAACCTGGGAGGCAGAGGTTGCAGTGAGCTGACAGCGTTCCACTGTACTCCAATCTGGGCGACAGAGCGAGACTCGATACAAAAATAAACAAAACAAAAAACCAGGTTGGGTGCAATGGCTCATGCCTGTAATCCCAGCACTTTGGGAGGCAGAGGCGGGTGGATCACCTGAGGTCAGGAGTTCGAAACCAGCCTGGCCAACATGATGAAACCCCATCTTTACTAAAAATGCAAAATTAGCCAGTCATGGTGGCGGGCACCTGTAATCCTAGCTACTTAGGAGGCTGAGGCAGGAGAATCGCTTGAACGCAGGAGGTAGAGTTTGCAGTGCACCAAGATTGCGCCACTGCACTGTAGCCTGGGCAACAAGAGTGAATCTCCGTCTCAAAAACAAAACCATGGACTCAAAGTCAAGGTTTAGCTTCCAATTCTGGCTCCATCATACAATGGCTGTGACACCATGGGTAAAACTGCTTACCCTCTCTTAGCCTTAGTTTCCTCATTTGTAAAACGGAAATAATAACACACCTGCCCCTCTGGGTCGCTCTGAGGATTAGATGATGTATATAAAAAACTTATCTCAGGGCCTGGCATATAGTAACTGCTCAATAAATAAGAGCCAACATTAATATTTAAGCAAAATTTTGCAGTTCACAGACATCCTTTCAAGTCCATTAATTTGTGTATTTGTTTTGCCAGTCATTGCAGACGTCCTAGGCAGGTGATATGCTCCACATGTTGCAGCTGAGGAAATTTTAGGTTCAGAGATGTTAGGTGAGTGACCCAAGGTCACACAGCTAGAGAGGGGTGGTGATGAGGATTGCAGCTCTGGGTCCTGGAAGAGCTCTCATTCTTTTGCACGGCACTGAGATGACCCTCTGTCTCCACCCAATTGTCATCCACCGTGTTCTTCCTGTCAAGGGCGAAGAGGGAGCAGGAGGTGACGGTGCTGAAGAAGGCCCTGGATGAAGAGACGCGGTCCCACGAGGCTCAGGTCCAGGAGATGAGGCAGAAACACGCACAGGCAGTGGAGGAGCTCACAGAGCAGCTCGAGCAGTTCAAGCGGGTAAGTGGTGATGCTTTTTGGTGATGACACGTAAGAGTGACATCAGCGGCCTCAAATTACTACATGTCAGGGTCTGCATAAAGACTAAAAACAAGTTACATAAGATTCTAATGATGATGATAGTAGCTTATATTTATTTACAAAATGCTTCCCATACAGGCTGGGTGAGGTGGCTCACACCTATAATCCCAGTACTTTGGGACGCCGAGGCAGGAGGATCACTTGCACTGAGGAGTTCGAGACCAGCCTGGGCAATATAGTGGGACCTTGTCTCTACTAAAATTAAAAAAAAAAAAAAAAAAAAAAAAGGCCGGGCGCAGTGGCTCAACACTGTAATCCCAGCACTTTCGGAGGCCAAACAGGGTGGATCACTTGAGGTCAGGAGTTCGAGACCAGCCTGACCAACATGGTGAAACCCTACCTCTAACAAAAATATAAAGAATTAGCTGGGTGTATGCTAATTAGGTGGCGTGTGCCTGTCATCCTAGCTACTCAAGAGGCTGAGGCAGGAGAATCACTTGGACCCAGGAGGCAGAGGTTGCAGTGAGCTGAGATTGTGCCACTGCACTCCAGCCTGGGTGACAGAGTGAGCCTCCATCTCAAAAAAAAAAAAAGAATAGAAATGCTTCTCATACTACTAGTATGTCAATTATCTTCACAACCACCCTGTGAGACAGGTACTATTAAACTCATTTTACAAGCAAAGAAATTGAGGTCCAAGGTACCTAGAGGTAAAGAGACTTACCCAAAGTCATCATTTTACAAGCAAAGAAATTGAGGTCCAAGGTACCTAGAGGTAAAGAGACTTACCCAAAGTCATCATTTTACAAGCAAAGAAACTGAGATACAAGGTGCCTAGAGGTGAAGAGACTTACCCAAGGTCACACTGCTGGTAAGTGAGAGAGTCATGATTTGCACCCAAATGGTCTGGCCCTAGACCCCACTTTCTGGCTTCTACGGGACTGGAAGCCTGTAGGATGGGTGGGGCCTATTAATATACTGCCCCTCAGGGATAAGCAAAGGTGTAACAACACTTCGGAGGAGATTTAAATGAAACTTAAAACTGGGAACGTTCTATCCATTTTAATTTCTCTGCAGACTGGAGGCAGGCCAGGCATGGCAGCTCACACCTCCTGTAATCCTAGCACTTTGGGAGGCTAAGCAGGGAGGACTGCTTGAGCCCAGGACTTTCAGATCAGCCTGGGCAACATAGCGATTTTTCTTTTGTTAAAAAAAAAAAAAAAAAAGACTGGAGGAAAACTGTTATTATTTGATTTCAATGGCAGATCTGAGAATGACTAGGTCAAATCACTCTGTCTCCTGTTGCTGGGCTCTTTGGGGTGCATGGGAGTTGGAGCTGGTAAACAGCAGTACTGAATGTTGAACCTTGGGTACTTTTCTCTCCTTTGGGGTAGTTCCTGTGCTTCATTCCCCAGGGTAAGTTTTTTAGCTTATGACCTTCTGCCAGATTGTTTTCCTGAAAGCCTGAGTTAAGTCACCCTCAGTGTTCCAGCTCCTCCACATCCCCTTCAGTGGAAGCTTTTGGATCTGCTGGATTAAGTGGGTGCAGCATTGCCTAAAAATTGTTGGGAGTTTGCATTTGGTTCTATCACTAGTGTATTGTCCGTTGTTGCATTGCTATACAGAAATACTCGAGATTGGATTATTTGTTTATTTTTTGCGCAATGGAGTCTTACTCTGTCACTCAGGCGGGAGTTCAGTGGCGTGATCTTGGCTTACTGCAGCCTCCACCTCCTGGGTTCAAATGATTCCCCAGACTCAGCTTCCCAAGTAGCTGGGACTACAGGCACACACCACCATGCCCAGCTAATTTGTTTTTCTTTTTTTTTTTTTTTAGTAGAGAAGGGGTTTCGCCATGTTGGCCAGGCTGATCTCGAACTCCTGACCTCAGGTGATCCCCCTGCCTCGGCCTCCCAAAGTGTTGAGATGACAGGTGTGAGCCACTGCACCCCACCCTGAGACTGGGTAATTTATAGAGAGGCTTAATTGGCTCATGGTTCTGCAGGCCGTACAGAAAGCATAGCAGCTTCTGCTTCTGGGGAGGCCTCAGGAAACTTACCATCATGGTGGAAGGCAAAGGGGAAGCAGGCATGTTTTACATGACCAGAGCAGGCAGAAGAGAGAGAACAGGGAGGTGCCAGACAGTTAAACAACCAGACCTCATGAGGGCAGCACCAAAGGGATGGTGCTAAACCATTAGAAATTGCCCCCAAAGGCCGGGCGCGGTGGCTCATGCTTGTCACCCCAGCACTTTGGGAGGCTGAGATTGGCGGATCACCAAGTCGGGAGTTCAAGACTAGCCTGACCAAAATAGTGAAACCCCATCTCTACTAAAAATACATAAAATGAGGCCTGGTGCAGTGGCTCACGCCTGTAATACCAGCACTTTGGGAGGCCAAGGCAGGCAGATCACCTGAGGTCAGGAGTTCGAGATCAGCCTGGGCAACACGATGAAACCCTGTCTCTACTAAAAATACAAAAATTAGCCGGGCGTGGTGGCGCACGCCTGTAGTCCCAGCTACTCGGGAGTCTGAGGCAGGAGAATCACTTGAACCTGGGAGGTGGAGGTTGCAGTGAGTCGAGATTGCGCCATTGCATTCTACCCTGGGGAACAAGAATAAATCGCCGTCTCGCCAAAACAAAAACAAAAACAAAGAATCATAAAATTAGCTGGGGGTGTGTTGGTGGGTGCCTGTAATCTCAGCTGAGGAGGCCGAGGAAGGAGAGTCACTTGAACTGGGGAGGCGGAGGTTGCAGTAAGTCGAGATCGCGCCACTGCACTCCAGCCTGGGCGACAGTGCGAGACTCTGTCACTCACACACACACTGCCCCCATGATCCAATCACCTCCCACCAGGCCCCAGTGTTCACCTTGACTAGTTTTACGGTTTGGATCTGTGTCCCCACCCAAATCTCATGTTCAATTGTAATCCAATAGAACATGAGATTACAATTGAACATGAGGTTTGGGTGGGGACGCAGATCTAAACTGCATCAACTAGTCAAGGTGAACTGTCTTCCATGTTGGAGGTTTACTGAATGCCTTTCTGGGGGCTGGTTCATTGCCTGGTCTGTTGGAACCTCAAATGTTTACATAAAAATAGTAAGTAAAATAATACAATAAAAAGTGTAGCACTTATGTGCCAGACACTATTCCAAGTGCTTTACAAATTAATTTCATTTCACCTGTGACCTCCGTTAAAGTACAAATTTCCAGGCCTGCCATTGATCCTGATGGAGGTGGTCTCAGGAGGACCCTCTGAAAAGCACTGCACAGGACTGAGCTCACCCTCACTCTCCAAATGAATCAATGGACTTGTTGAGTAGGATCTAAATACTAACTCTCAACAATGTGTCAACTCTATGTATTTTGGACAAATCGGATTTTGCTAGTTGTAACTATGCCATACATATTTCCCCATTCAATTGTGTTCCTTGTATAATGTTCAAAAGTTACTTTTTATTTTTTAAAAACTTTGTTTTTAGAGACAAGGTTTTACTCTGTCACCCAGGCTGCAGTGCAGTGGTGCAATCTTGGCGCACTGCAGTCTCGAACTCCTGGGCTCAAGCGATCCTCTTGCCTCAGCCTCCCTGGTAGCTGGGACTTACAGGCTTCTGCCACCATGCCCAGCTAATTTTTAACTTTTTTGTAGAGATGGGTATCTTACTATGTTGCTCAGGCTGGCCTCAAACTACTGAGTTCAAGCAGTCCTCCCAGTTCAGCCTCCCAAGGTGCTAGGATCACAGACATGAGCTACCACTCCCAGCCTACTTTTTATTTTTAGACAATTTTAATTGAAATGGGTTATTCCCACCTTCAGGAACAATTAGCCCTCAAAACATCAGTAAGCCACACATGTCCCTTTTAGCTTTATGGTTGGAGGTCGGGCACGGTGGCTCACACCTGTAATCCCAGCACTTTGGGAGGCTGAGGCAGGCAGATCACCTGAGGTCAGGAGTTTGAGACCAGTCTGGCCAACATGGCACAACCCTGTCTCTACTAAAAATACAAAAATTAGCTGGGCATGGTGGCGGTTGCCTGTAATCCCAACTACTTGGGAGGCTGAGGCACGAGAATCACTTGAACCCAGGAGGCAAAGGTTGCAGTGAGCCAAGATTGTGCCACTGCACCCCAGCCTGGGCAACAGAATGAGACTCCGTTTCCAAAAAAAAAAAATTATGGTTGGAAGTGAGGCCCCAGACAGAGTCACTGACCCTCCCCATGCTTAGGGGTCATTAGATGTGAACAAGGGCTGGAAGTCAAGCCCATTCCCAGCCACGCCTCTTTGGGAAGACTCAGTTAAGGCCACCAGCAGACAGCATGTCCATTACTGACCCACACAAAGCAGGTAAAGGTGGGAACCTCTGCCCATCTCAGGTGCAGGGAAAAAGAGGCCTTTGCCTCTAACAACTTGAATCCTGACATACAGACCTGGTTCCACCTGCTTGGGGGGGAAACATTTAACATCAGCTCCTACCTGGGCTCCCCGATTCTGGGGTCTTAGGCTGGGCTAAGGTTTCTGGGAGCCCACGTCCTCTAGGGTCCCCACTTCACTGCTTTGTTCCCACCAAGAGACTCCTTGTCCCCATCTAAGGTCTGGCAGCTCTTAGTCATGTCTTGGAGGGAGGACTGACATCAATGCCCAGCACCTCCCAGGGACTATGGGAAGGCTGAGTGGTGGGTCCTCTCCTCTCAGGATACATGCACTTCTCTCTTTCCCCTTCTCTGCAACCTGGAAAGCAGCCCTTCACCCCATCCTGCTTTTGCCCAATACACTTTTTTTTTTTTTGAGACAAAGTCTCACTCTGTCGCCAGCCTGGAGTACAGTGGCGCGATCTCGGCTCACTGCAACCTCTGCCTCCCAGATTCAGGCAGTTCTCCTGCTTCAGCCTCCTGAGTAGCTGGGATTACAGGTGACTGCCACCATGTCTGGCTAGTTTTTGTATTTTCAGTAGAGACGGGGTTTCACTGTGTTGGCCAGGCTGGTCTCAAACTCCTGACCTCAAGTGACCTGCCTGTATCAGCCTCCCAAAGTGCTGGGATTACAGGCATAAGCCACCGTGCCCGGCTCCAACACACTTTTTTTTTTTTTTTTTTCCTGTAGGGCAACTTACATGCCTACAGGAGCTGGTTCCATAAAATAAGTTTCCCTTACCTAGGACAGAAGTAGTAGTGTCAATCACACGACACCTGTGAAGGACGGGGGCAGTGAGATGTGACTGCCCCACCTGCAGAGCCAGCCGCTACTTAGATCTGGCATATTGTTGCCTTGAAGGAAAGCAAGACCCCCTGTTTCCAGATCTTTCGTTGTTGTTATTGTTCAAGTTTAGGATTATTGACGCATATGCAGTAAAATTTATCCATTTTACTCTCCATTAATTTTAAACAAATGTGTATTGTGTAACCACCACCACAGTCATGATATAGAATGTTAGAGTGATTGATTGATTGAGATGGAGTCTCACTCTGTCACCCAGGCTGGAATGCAGCGGCATGATCTTGGTTCACAGTAACCTCCACCTCCCAGGTTCAAGCAATACTTGTGCCTCAGCCACCCCAGTAGCTGGGACTATAGGCGTGCGCCACCACCAGCTAATTTTTCTATTTTTAGTAGAGATGGGGTTTTGCCATGTTGGCCAGGCTGGTCTCAAACTCCCGACCTCAAGTGATCCACCTGCCTTGGCCTCCCAAAGCTACTTATTTCTGAAACAGGGTCTCACTTTGTTGCCCAGGCTGGAGTGCAGTGGTGTGATCATAGCTCACTGCAGCCTCCCATTCCTGGGCTCAAGTGATCCTGCCATCAGCCTCCTGAGTAGCTGGGACTGCTGGTGTGTGCCCCCCACATCCAGCTAATGGTTTATTTTAGTAGAGATGGGTCTCTCACTCACTGCATTGCCCAGGCTGGTCTTGAACTCCTGGCCTGAAGCAATCCTCCTGCCTGTTTCCCAAAGGGCTAGGATGACAAGTATGAGCTGCCATGACGGGCCTTCAAACAAAGTTTTTTGAAAAAGAAGCTGGGAATCCGGATTTGTATGTGACATTTATTAAAACGTTGGCAACTCATTTTTTTAAAAGTAGTGAAGGGGTCAAAGGGGTCATGATAGCAGGTTGGACACCGCTTGTGGGATCCCAGATTGCAACCCATGAGCTTTAGGAAAGTAGAATCCAAAATATCAGCCGGGCGCGGACGCTCATGCCTGTAATCCCAGCACTTAGGGAGGCCAAGATGGATGGATCACTTGAGGTCAGTAGTTTGAGACCAGCCTGGCTAACATGGTGAAACCTTGTCTGTACTAAAAATACAAAAATAAGCTGGGTGTGGTGGTAGGTACCTGTAATCCCAGCTACTTGGGCGGCTGAGGCAGAATAGCTTGAACTCGGGAGGTGGAGGTTGCAGTGAGCCGAGATCGCGTCACGGCAATCCAGCCTGGGTAACAGAGTAAGACACCATCTCAAAAAAATTAACAACAAAAATAAAAACCCCAAATCTCTTACTGGTGATTGTGTGCCCCCTGCCGTGTTCCTTCCTGGACCTCTCTGAGGGAGGAAAGGGCAAAGTCTGAAACGTTCTCCCGGCCACAGCCGCCCTGTTCTCCCTCCCCTCTGCTTCCTTCGCCAGGCCAAGGCAAACCTAGACAAGAATAAGCAGACACTAGAGAAGGAGAACGCAGACCTGGCCGGGGAGCTGCGGGTCCTGGGCCAGGCCAAGCAGGAGGTGGAACACAAGAAGAAGAAGCTGGAGGCGCAGGTGCAGGAGCTGCAGTCCAAGTGCAGCGATGGGGAGCGAGCCCGGGCGGAGCTCAACGACAAAGTCCACAAGCTGCAGGTGAGGTGGTGGCGTGGTGGGCAGTGCTGGGTGGTGTCCAGTTCTGTGGGAAGGAGCCTCTTCCCGGCTCGCTGAGGTCTCTCTTGCTGCAAGGCAAGTCCTTTCCTCTAGTTGCATTCCCAGAGAGGGGGCGATGATCTCCCTATTCAATTAAATATTAAAAAACCTTCTGGCTGGGCATGGTGGCTCATGCCTGTAATCCCAGCACTTTGGGAGGCAGAGGTGGGTGGATCACCTGAGGTCAGGGGTTTGAGACCAGTCTGGCCAACATGGTGAAAAGTCTCTACTAAAAATATTAGAAATATTAAAAATACTTAAAAATTAGCCAGGAGTGGTGGTGGGTGCCTGTAATTCCATCTACTCAGGAGGCTGAGGCAGGAGAATCGCTTGAACCCGGGAGACAAAGGTTGCAGTGTGCAGAGACCGCACCATTGCATTCCAGCCTGGGCCAAAAGAGCAAAACTCTGTCTCAGGAAAAAAAGAAAAAAAACCCAAAAAAACCTTCCTTTGCCAATTTGACAAGTATTTATTGAGTACCTGCTGTATGCCAGGCACTGTGCTTAATCCTGAGAAACAGCAGCAAGGAAGAAGAGACACTGTCCCTGCCCCAGTAGGACTCCAGCCGAGTAAGGGGAAAGGAAGAGAAAGACATGAATAATCACATAAATGAATGTCAAATGATGCAGCAAAGGGAAGGCACATGATGCCTAAGTGTAAATAACCAGGAGGCCTAAGCTGGGGGAGGAGGGGCCATGAAAGCTTCCCTAGGGAGCATGGATAAGTCTACCAGGCAGAGGGAACAGTATGTGCAAAGGCCCTGTGGTAAGTAGAAAAATCAGGAGAGAGACATATGACCAGTAGAGCTGGAGTGCCCAGTTGGGGTTGGGGGTAGGGGGAGACAGTACAGAGTGGGGTTGGAGGAGGAGGTTGTACCCAGATGATGTGGGGTTTTGCAGACCTATTACACGTATATTGGTCCTCCCTCTGGGTGATGCGAAGCTGTTGAGGGGTTTTAAGCTGATGAGTGACATGGTCTGTTTGTCTTTGGTCTTCTTTCACTTGGAATAGACGTTTAGCCTGCCTTTCCACTCGTGGGGATGTGGCCAAAGTTTTCATAAATATTTAACATGTTCACAGCCAGGGACCAAGGGCCAGGGTAAGCATTAAGTGAGATGTTTTTTTCCCACATGCAGTTGAGAGCAGCGGTTTTGCTGCCCTCATATAAGCAGTGTCAAGATCATTCATATCCTCCTTGTCAATGGAAGGGATGAAGGGGTAGGCTAACACCTTCAAAGGGACTTATGCAGAGACACTAGGGAGTAAAAGCCAGAGAATACACAGAGGGCGTTTTTACCTTTAGGGTCTGCGTCTCTGGCTTTGGCCATCAGGGTCAGTGAAGGAACAAAGAGTAGGAGTGAGGAAGGAGGGGATGAACAGCATCCCTCGGATATTTAAGTACCATCCTGGTCTCCTGTCTCCAACCTTAAGAGAGTGGACCAGCCACAGCACCTCGTCTGGACTCTCAGACCTGCTGCTTTGTCTCTACCAACTTTGGCAGGGATCTAGGATCCATTTAGTGGGATCAGGTCCCAGTCAATACAATTGGGGCTCAAATAAGTTCTTAGAACCACAAAGTCGAGGGCCAGGGTCCCAACTCATAGGTGACGGAGTTCCCTTCGAGCCACAGACTTTTTTTTTTTTTTTTATCAGAGTCCCATACCTTGTGGGTATTTTCTCAAACAGTGGACACCCCAAGTCCTAGCCCATGAGGGTACACCACGTGTTTTGAGTAAAAAGGGCTCCTTTTAATGAGGATCCCTTTCTAGAGGCTTTGACTAACAGTCTCTTGGCACCCTCAGAATGAAGTTGAGAGCGTCACAGGGATGCTTAACGAAGCCGAGGGGAAGGCCATTAAGCTGGCCAAGGACGTGGCATCCCTCAGTTCCCAGCTCCAGGACACCCAGGTGAGTGTCCTGCCACATCATCCAGGGGACCTGGGGGGGTGGCCTTCCTCGGGGCGGGTCCCTGGGACCTCCGTGCGTTCCTTTTGCAGGAGCTGCTTCAAGAAGAAACCCGGCAGAAGCTCAACGTGTCTACGAAGCTGCGCCAGCTGGAGGAGGAGCGGAACAGCCTGCAAGACCAGCTGGACGAGGAGATGGAGGCCAAGCAGAACCTGGAGCGTCACATCTCCACTCTCAACATCCAGGTGCCTGCCCTGTGCCCTTGCTTCCGTCACGGGTCCTCTCAACTTCTCTGCGCTGAGATCCCCCACGGGCAGATCGTGGTGGAGTGTTGGTGCGATGGTGCTTGACCCCCCCCGCTTCCCCTGCTATTGGGTTTCTCCAACAAGGAGACATGGTTTTCGCTTCTCAGAGTCTGTGCAGCCAGGGACAGGGGTCACTCATGGTCCCCCTCTCACCCCACCCTGGACGCTGTCCTTGTAGCTCTCCGACTCGAAGAAGAAGCTGCAGGACTTTGCCAGCACCGTGGAAGCTCTGGAAGAGGGGAAGAAGAGATTCCAGAAGGAGATCGAGAACCTCACCCAGCAGTACGAGGAGAAGGCGGCCGCTTATGATAAACTGGAAAAGACCAAGAACAGGCTTCAGCAGGAGCTGGATGACCTGGTCGTCGACTTGGACAACCAGCGGCAACTCGTGTCCAACCTGGAAAAGAAGCAGAGGAAGTTTGATCAGGTAGAGGGCGTGGGGTGTCCTCCACTCTGGCCGTGGATGTTGGGTAGGGGAATCAGCTCTGCAGAGTACGACGCGTGGCTCCCGCCTGTGCCTGCATCCCCTCTCCACTCTGTGGGGAGCCATGGGAGGCTCTCTTATCTTGTCTTGGGCGACCATGGAGCATCAAGGCTACCGGGTCACAGCAAGGATGGCACAGAAGTCTTGATGTCTGTGACTTTTCTGGGTACCAGCACCATGAGGGTCACCTGCACACATGGTGATGCCTTAGTTTGTAGCCTCAAGAAGGAATGAGGTGCATATTTCATTCACTAAAAATATTTATGCAATACCTATTGAGTAGTCTCCCAAGTAATTCAGTTTCTATACTTTTAATACCACCCTGCCCTAAGATTTCATTCTGTAAAATTCCAAGCACACAGAAACCTTGACAGAATTGTACAGTGAACATCTGTAAGGACACCACCTTTATTCAGTCATTGACACTGTATTATATGAACTTTATCACATATTTATTTTGAGACAGGGTCTAGCTCTGTCACCCAGGCTGGAGTGCAGTGGTGCGATCTCAGCTCACTGCAACCTCTACCTCTGGGTTCAAGCGATTCTCCTGCTTCAGCCTCTCAAGTAGCTGGGATTATAGGCGTGCACCACCATGTCTGGCTAATTTTTGTATTTTTAGTAGAGAGAAGGTTTTGCCATGTTGTCCAGGCTGGTCTCAAACTCCAGGTCTCACATGATCTGCCTGCCTTGGCCTCCCAAAGTGCTGGGATTATAGGCATGAGCCACTATGCCCAGCCCACATATTTATTTATAAAGACTAATTCTATCTATCATGCCTTATCTCTTGGGTACATTTCAGAGCAAATTACATCAGTACATTTCCCCTTCCACACCTCAACATTGCATATTAATTAAGAGTTTATTTTTAGGCCGGGCGCGGTGGCTCACGCCTGTAATCCCAGCACTTTGGGAGGCCCAGACCGGCGGATCACGAGGTCAGGAGATCGAGACCATCCTGGCTAACACGGTGAAACCCCGTCTCTACTAAAAAATACAAAAAACTAGCCGGGCGAGGCGGCGGGCGCCTATAGTCCCAGCTACTCGGGAGGCTGAGGCAGGAGAATGGCGTGAACCCGGGTGGCGGAGCTTGCAGTGAGCTGAGATCTGGCCACCGCACTCCAGCCTGGGTGACAGAGCGAGACTCCGTCTCAAAAAAAAAAAAAAAAAAAAGTTTATTTTTAAACATAGTTTTGCTTCTTTTGGGGTAAAACTTACATGTGATGAAATGCACCACTCCTAACTGTATGATAAATGCAGACCCTTGTATGACCCAAACCCCTAAATACCAACTTTTAAGATATATTATTTAGTAAATATGACTGAGTTTACAAGTGACTCAGGGTTATTCTAAAAATCAGTTTGAGAGGCCAGGCACGGTGGCTCACGCCTATAATCCTAGCACTTTGGGAGGCTGAGGCGGGTGGATCACTTGAGGTCAGGGGTTTGAGACCAGCCTGGCCAACATGGTGCAACTGTGTCTCTACTAAAAATACCAAAATTAGCTGGGCGTGGTGGCGCATGCCTGTTATCCCTGCTACTCGGGAGGCTGAGGCAGGAGAATCGCTTCAACCCAGGGTGGGGCAGAGGCTGCAGTGAGCCAAGATTGTGCCACTGCACCCCAGCCTGAGTGACAGAGGGAAAACTCCGTCTCAAAAATAAAATGAGGATTGTACAGTGAGGCTAAATGCCAGATGCCTGAGGGTTCCTTACCCCTCCCTGACTGGCCTCATAGTGTCAGGACTTCAGATGACATCCCAGTTCCTCCTTTTCCCATCAGCCACCTCTCCTCTGGGCTGTCAGCTCATCTTCACTGCTTCGTTACCTGGTTGAAGGCCTGAGGTTGCTTTTATTTTCCTGTCACAGAGTGTAGTGCAGTGTCACACATAGCGGGGGATTTTTGTGTTGACCGTGCCATTCAGAGGTCCCTGTCTTTGCTCAATAGTGGAAGTTTGGCTTTTGGATGTTACAATTCATAATCTGCTCTGTCCTCTCTGAAGATGAGATTAACGTGGGCATGGAATGTTCTCTGAGTTGCTTCTCCAAGCAGAGAGATACGTATGCAGGGCCACCCACGCTTACCGTTTCCCTACTAAGGCACTTAGGATAGTTTTATGAGATATTAATAGCTACTTGTGGCCATGAAACAAAATAATAACTAGCTTCTGGTAGCTTTACATGTCACTTTCACCTCAGTGTGCTCTAAGCAACGTGGGTAGCTTTAGTGGTTTCGAAGCACAATTTGGCCAGGTGTGGCAGTTCACACCTGTCATCTCAGTGCTTTGGGAGGCAGAGGCAGGAGGCTCACTTGAGGTCAGGAGATCGAGACCAGCCTGGCCAACATGGCAAAACCCGTCTCTACTTAAAATACAAAAATTAGCCGGGCGTGGTGGTGGGCACCTGTAATCCCAGCTACTCGGGAGGCTGAGACAGGAGAATCGCTTGAACCCAGGAGGCGGAGTTGCAGTGAACCAAGACTGTGCCGTTGCACTCCAGCCTTGGTGACAAAGTGAGATTCCATCTAAAACAAACAAACCAACAAAAAAACGATTCAGCTGATTTCTGGCTCTGCATAAGGTTGATGTAGTATTCAGAAGGCCAGATTATTATATAAACTACTCCCATAGACAACCTACATTGCTTACACCTGCACCTCGATACATTTGGTAGGACACAGGGCTTTTCCCCGGTATTTACAATTCAGTGAAGCTGACCCCGGATATGCCTAGAAGTCACCTCTGGGTCTTATGCTGTGTTGCAGTTGTTAGCCGAGGAGAAAAACATCTCTTCCAAGTACGCGGATGAGAGGGACAGAGCCGAGGCCGAAGCCAGGGAGAAGGAAACCAAGGCCCTGTCCCTGGCTCGGGCCCTTGAAGAGGCCTTGGAAGCCAAAGAGGAACTCGAGCGGACCAACAAAATGCTCAAAGCCGAAATGGAAGACCTGGTCAGCTCCAAGGATGACGTGGGCAAGAACGTAAGTGGCTCTGGGTTGTTTCCTTGTCCATGTTTCGCCCACCCACCCTCTGTGCCGTTCATCAGTCCATGGGAGAAGCTGGCTCCGGGCCTTTTTCATAGCGAACTATCTTTGGAAATGGAAGGTTTTTGGACTGGTGCGGGGGCTGGGAGGGGCTGAGAATGGCAGTCGAGGATGGGTCTGAGTTGGGGGGTCTGAGCTCTCAGGGGCCATCTTGAGTCCTGGCCATGCATCTTGTGGGAGGCCAAAGCCACCTCCCAGACCTCCTGCACTGCCGCTCACGGTGGGTTTCTCAACCCGTGCCGGCAGGTCCATGAGCTGGAGAAGTCCAAGCGCGCCCTGGAGACCCAGATGGAGGAGATGAAGACGCAGCTGGAAGAGCTGGAGGACGAGCTGCAGGCCACGGAGGACGCCAAGCTGCGGCTGGAAGTCAACATGCAGGCGCTCAAGGGCCAGTTCGAGAGAGATCTCCAAGCCCGGGACGAGCAGAATGAGGAGAAGAGACGGCAACTGCAGAGACAGGTGCGTGCTGCCGGGGAGGCCAGCAGAGGGCGGTGGGGTGGCTTTGTTCATTCCTATCACCACCTCTCACGGTCGGCATGGAAACTTCCTTTTTGTTTTTTTGGAAACAGTCTCTTTGTCACCCCGGCTGGAGTGCAGTGGCGTTATCTCAGCTCACTGCAACCTCTGCCTCCTGGGGTCAAGCAATTCTTCTGCCTCAGCCTCCCGAGTAGCTCAGATTACAGGCGCACGCCACCGTACCCAGCTAATTTTTTTTTTTTTTTTAAGGGGAGATGAGGTTTCACCCTGTTGGCCAGGCTGGTCTTGAACTCTCTGGCCTCAAGTGATCCATTCTCCTGTTGGCCTCCCAAAGTGCTGGGATTATAGGCATGAGCCACCCGCACCCCGCGAGATTCCGTTTTCTCATCTGCAACTTGGGATGAGATGCCTGCCTCGCAGGGGGGACGTGCTGCCGGGGTGGGCTAAAGGACCTCCCAGGGGCAAGTGGGGCAGCACACATCTCTCTCCCTCGCCCAGCTTCACGAGTATGAGACGGAACTGGAAGACGAGCGAAAGCAACGTGCCCTGGCGGCTGCAGCGAAGAAAAAGCTGGAAGGGGACCTGAAAGACCTGGAGCTTCAGGCCGACTCCGCCATCAAGGGGAGGGAGGAAGCCATCAAGCAGCTACGCAAACTGCAGGTGGGTGACACTAGGAGCTCGGGGCATGGGCAGAGGGAGGCCACAGTGCCCTCAGGCCACCAAAGTCAGCAGAGCAGGCTCCAGGAAGCCAGCCCACACCTGCCATTGGTGTGGGTTCAGCTGGGGCTCTTCTAGCACCATTCCGGTTTTGGTGGCTGTCTCCTGCCCTGGGTAGGGCAGCATTATTAGGTATCTGGCCACTGCCCTCAGATCACATCAGAGGCTGGGCTTCTCAGGCAGGTCTGTGGAGCCCATCCAGAATGGTGCTCCCAGTCCGCCACCAGCCACCTGGGACTGAGGGCCATGCTCATGCAATGGGAACTTCTTTGTGGTTCACTGCAGAGGGGTAGGTGTGCAAAGCTAAACTGGACAGCAGAACTTGGGGCAGTAAGGACATCTGAGCTTGTCCTTCCTGTTGACTCATGCAGGCTCAGATGAAGGACTTTCAAAGAGAGCTGGAAGATGCCCGTGCCTCCAGAGATGAGATCTTTGCCACAGCCAAGGAGAATGAGAAGAAAGCCAAGAGCTTGGAAGCAGACCTCATGCAGCTACAAGAGGTAAAGCCTCGTCTTGCTAGGAGAGCCTCAGATGCGGGTGTTATGGTAGCAACCCTTGGCAGCTCCAGTCTGTGCATTCCCAGAATTTATTTCCTCCTCCTATGGGCTCCACCTGTCTAGAAAGACACATGCTTCCCTCCTCTATGGATTCATGGGGCCTCCCCTGAGCTCAGAGGAAGAACATGTACTTTCAAGGGTGGCTGAGGAGGCAGGGTGGACTCTCGGTGGGGCTTGGCCTTTCCCTGGCAGACAGCAGGCTTCCTCCCACCCACCTAGGACCTCGCCGCAGCTGAGAGGGCTCGCAAACAGGCGGACCTTGAGAAGGAGGAACTGGCAGAGGAGCTGGCCAGTAGCCTGTCGGGAAGGTAGGAAACTGAATGGAGGAAGTCGGCTCTGAAGCAGAGGATGTGGGCAGAGGCAGCATCCTTGACCCCCATTTTATTAAATTTTTTTGAGGCAGTTTCATTCTGTCATCCAGGGTGGAGGGCAGTAGTGAGATCTCGGTTCACTGCAACCTCCACCTCCCAGGTTCAAGTGATTCTCCTGCCTCAGCCTCCCAGGTAGCTGGGATTACAGGCATGTGCCACTGTGCCCAGCTAATTTTTATAATTGTAGTAGAGGCAGGGTTTCACCACCTTGGCCCAGCTAGTCTTGAACTCCGACCTCAGGTGATCCTCCTACCTTGGCCTCCTACAGTGCTGTAATTACAGGTGTGAGCCACCGTGCCTGGCCCTGGACCCCCATTTCAATGCTATTGCTGACAAAGCATCCTCTGAGATTGGGGACAGACCCATGGTGGTTAGGTTTTCCCTCAGCACTTTCATGCCTCTGTTTGGGGGTGGGGCTGCTTTCATTCATTCCCAATAAGTAGCTGTATGGGGAGAAGGGGGGGGCAAAGAGTCAGGAAGGAGTGTGCTGGTCCCCATCCCAGTTCCAGCTTTGCTGACACAGACCCGGTCCAAGTCCCGGCCACCCACTTCCTGGCTGTGTAACTACAGATGAGTCTTCTAGTCCTCTCCAAGACTCAGTTTCCCTCACTAGATGATGAAGGCAATCCCCCTGAGGCATCACTCCAAGGAGGGGGCATCTTCTAAGCCGGGGGAGGGTAGAGGCCCCCAACATGGCTGCCCTTCCCCCAGGAACGCACTCCAGGACGAGAAGCGCCGCCTGGAGGCCCGGATTGCCCAGCTGGAGGAGGAGCTGGAGGAGGAGCAGGGCAACATGGAGGCCATGAGCGACCGGGTCCGCAAAGCCACACAGCAGGTGAGGGCCGCCTGGGCACCACAGTCTCACTGCCTACTGTCTCTCCTGCAGCAGGATCCTGCACCGGTCAACACACGCATGGCGGCTTCTTGCGTGCAGGCCCTGGATTGAGGGACAAGAGGGTGGCAGGGCCTGAGAGTAGAGATCCAGGGCCCTTACACCAGTGCCCAGGCTGCTGTCTTCAGAACACCCATCTCTATGCTGCAGTATCTCATTTTCCAGCCACGGCATGTCTGGCTCCCTGAACCTCATGGCTGTCCCTGGAGTCAGGGCCTTGGGATGCTCTTTCATTGTGTTTTCCCCCAGCTGAAGCTCTGGCCTTATCCAGTGAGCCCTTGGTGATGTCACTGAGCACCAGTTCCATGGTGGGCACTAGGGACCATCCTGTGACCTGAGCCCCTTGTGGTGTAGGGTGAACAGGCATTGTTCTCCAGGCGACTCCAGGACAGAGAAAGCAAGGGACAAGTCACTCGTTCAGCCTGGGTGGCACTGTGACACTTGTGGAAGCACCTCTTTTTTTGGAGACAGGGTCTCACTCTGCTGCCCAGGCTGGAGTGCACTGGTGCACTCTTGGCTCACTGCAACTTCTGCCTCCCAAGTTCAAGGGATTCTCCTGCTTCAGCCTCCCAAGTAGTTGGGACTACAGGCACGTGCCACCACTGCCCAGCTAATTTTTATATTTTTAATAGAGAAGGGGTTTCACCATGTTGGCCAGGCAGATCTTGAATTCCTAACCTCAAGTGATCTGCCTGCCTCAGCTTCCAAAAGTGCTGGGATTACAGGCTTGTGCCACAGTGCCCAACCTGGAAGAAACTCTTTGAGTGGAGTTTTACAGGATGAAGGAGAGAAGGACAGGGCGCCCGGGATCAAGGGACTTGTGCAGAGGCCCAACAAGGCTGGAGGCAGCAGGAGGAGGTGCATGGTCTCAGTGCACTGTCCTGGGCTTCCCTGAGTTCACCTCGCAGACTTCACTCTCCTCCCCAGGCTGAGCAGCTCAGCAACGAGCTGGCCACAGAGCGCAGCACGGCCCAGAAGAATGAGAGTGCCCGGCAGCAGCTCGAGCGGCAGAACAAGGAGCTTAGGAGCAAGCTCCAGGAGATGGAGGGGGCCGTCAAGTCCAAGTTCAAGTCCACTATCGCAGCGCTGGAGGCCAAGATTGCACAGCTGGAGGAGCAGGTCGAGCAGGAGGCCAGGTATGCGGCTCTGGAGTTCTGAACCCAGTTTGTCCCGGGGTGATGGACAGCAGGGGTCATAGTGAAATCAGGGAACCTCTTCCCAACATCAGTTCTGGCTTGTAAGAAGCAAGCTCTGTGGTGCCCACAGTGCAGGTGTGTTGTGAGAACTGAATGTAAACACAGCAAAGTGCCCTGCTGGTGCCTGGCCTAGAGCAAGCACCTAAAATGTGAGCTGCTCGCAGCATCGCCATGGTCCTCCTGACATTAACCAGCCTTCCCAGAACATGTGGCTTTTCTCAGCCTCAGTGGGGATAGCATGCTAACAGACCAAAAATCCAATCAGGGTGGACATGGTGGCTCAGGCCTGTAATCCCAGCAATTTGGGTGGATCACCTGAGGTCACCTGGCCAACATGGTGAAACCTTGTCTGTACCAAAAATTAGCCAGGTGTGGTGGCACATGCCTATCATCCCAGCTACTCAGGAGGCTGAAGCAGGAGAATCGCTTGAACATGAGACGGGGAGGTTGCAGTGAGCCGAGATCGTACCACTGCACTACAGCCTGGGTGACAGAGTGGGACCCTGCCACACACATACACACAAAAAAACCCCCCAAAAAACAAAAGTCCAACCAGCAACTCATTCGGTACACACACTGGAAGGCTTAATTATGGGTCGAATGAGGCATAAGATCACAACACATTTCTTTTTTTTTTTTTTTTGAGACGGAGTCTCACTCTGTCGCCCAGGCTGGAGTGCAGTGGCCAGATCTCAGTTTACTGCAAGCTCCGCCTCCCGGGTTTACACCATTCTCCTGCCTCAGCCTCCTGAGTAGCTGGGACTACAGGCGCCCGCCACCATGCCCGGCTAGTTTTTTGTATTTTTTTTTAGTAGAGACGGGGTTTCACCGGGTTAGCCAGGATGGTCTCGATCTCCTGACCTCGTGATCCGCCGGTCTCGGCCTCCCAAAGTGCTGGGATTACAGGCTTGAACCACCGCGCCCGGCCCATATTTCTTACCATTGGACTCTAAGGATTCTCACCCATTCTGTTCTAGCAGTGTTTTTAGTAATTCACATGCCCTGCAATGCACCCATTTAAAGTTTGCAATTCAAGGGCTATTCGTATATTCACAAACATGTAAAACGATCACCACAGTCAATTTGAGAACATTTGCATCAGCTCAAAAGGAAACCCCAGGCCGGATGGGGTCACTCATGCCCATGATCCCGGCACTTCGGGAGGCTGAGGTAGGTGGGAGCAGCACTTGAGTCCAGGAGTTTGAGACCAGTCTGGGCAGCATAGCGAGTTTTTTTTTTTTTTTTTTTTGAGACACAGTCTCACTCTGTTTCCCAGGCTGGTGTGTAGTGGTGCAATCTCAGCTCACTGCAACCTTTGCCTCCTGGGTTCAAGCAATTCTTCTGCCTTAGCCTCCCAAGTAGTTGGGACTGCAGGTGCATACCTCCATACCTAGCTAATAATTGTACTTTTTAGTAAAGATGGGGTTTTGCCATGTTGGCTCAGGCTGGTCTCGAACTCCTGACCATATGTGATCTGCCTACCTCAGCCTCCCAAAATACGAGGATTACAGGCGTGAGCCACCATGCCTGGCCAGAGACTCCATTTCTATAAAAAACTTTTAGAAAGTCTGAGTATGGTGGTATACGCCTGTAGGTGAGGTGAGGATTGCTTGAGCCAGGAGTTCAAGGCTGCAGTGAACTATGAAGTCGGGTGGAGAGCAGGCATTGGAGCACCACTACACTCCAGCCTGGGTGACAGGAAGACCTTGTTTCCTCCCTGCAAAAAAAATAGAAACCCCATGCCCTTTAGCCACTCCTTTCACTCCCTGGCAACCAAAATCTACCTTCTGTCTCGATGGATTTATCTATTCTGGACATTATTATCAATAGAATCACAAACTATGTGTCTTCTTTCACTGGGCAAGGATTCCAGGCTCATGCATGCTGTGGCGTGCATTCATACTTATTCCTTTTCAGGGCTGAATACTATTCTATCTGACGGATCCTTGAGAGGAGTCCAGATGTAGGGCTCAGGAGAGCACTCAAGATGCCACCTCCGGGTGACACACCAGCTGCAAGAGGTGCCCCCCTCCTCTGAAACCACCTGTTTTCCTTGCTGTTTGCAGAGAGAAACAGGCGGCCGCCAAGTCGCTGAAGCAGAAAGACAAGAAGCTGAAGGAAGTCTTGCTGCAGGTGGAGGACGAGCGCAAGATGGCCGAGCAGTACAAGGAGCAGGTAGCCCCCGCAGCCCAGCCTCCCTCGAGCCCCCAGCCCTCCAGCCGGCCTCCCCTACCCACTCCTCCAACTCTCCTCGACAGGCAGAGAAAGGCAATGCCAGGGTCAAGCAGCTCAAGAGGCAGCTGGAGGAGGCCGAGGAGGAGTCCCAGCGCATCAACGCCAACCGCAGGAAGCTGCAGCGGGAGCTGGATGAGGCCACGGAGAGCAACGAGGCCATGGGCCGCGAGGTGAACGCGCTCAAGAGCAAGCTCAGGTGAGGAGCCTGTGGCCCAGGAAGACCCTGACTCTCAGGCCAGAGAGAAGTGCTGGGGGCTCAGGCTCCCTTTGGCCTGCAAACACCCCCTGTGCCCACAGCCACCACTTCCTTCTGTGGTTTATTCCTGCTCCTCCTTAATCACTAAGCTTAATGTGGGCCAGGCACTGAGGCAGGCCCAGATCAGACCGGGGCCCTGCCTGGTAACAGCTTACCTTCTAGTTTCTTTAATGATCGACCATCTCCTATCCCTTCCTCCAGGTGAGGAGGAGGAAGGGGCTATCCCCACTGTCTCCTCCAGCCTCTCCTTCATTGCATCACTGAGTCTTCATGGCATCCACTGAAGCAACACTGCCCCCTGGCACTTCACCTCCTTGCTGACATGCTCTGCTCCTCCTTTCTCCCCCTCGGCACTGCTGCCATCTGGGCTGCATTATTCTCGGGTATGGGGGCTGTCCAGCATTCCCGTCAGTGGGAAAAAGATCCCTGAAAAGTAGCAGGTGTTTACATTCCTGGCCTCTACCCACCAGCTGCAGTAGCTCCCCACTCCACCACCCTGCAATGGGACAACCAAAAATGTCTCTAGGTGTTGCCAGAAGTCTCTAGAGATGGGAGGGTACAGCTGCCCCCCCGCTGAGAATTCCTGCTATTACTGGAGAGGGAGCTGTTTTCTCTCCCACGCCTTGGTACCTTGGGGTGTCCCCACTGTTCCCAACGGCTGCTTCCACCACCCTGTCCGTCCATCTCAATTGGCTCCCTGGAGGTTTTAGCTCCAGGCTTCCTGTCTCCCACGCCACTCCTCACAGTTGTCCATGATTTCAACATCCATGTGGGCAACACAGCCTCTCAGTTCCTTACTTTCCGGGTGATCTTGCTGCTTCTACCAGCCTAACCAGTGCTCCTAGGAGCCCTCACAGTTTGACCCTCAGGAATCTCATTGTCTGCCTGGCGCCACCTTTCTTTGGCTCTGTCCCCAACAGGGTCTTCATTCCCTCAATGCCATCAGCCTCTGACCCAGTTCCAAACCAACCGTCTAGTAACCCCCATCGCGGAACCTCAATAGCCGGTTCCCCCTCTTGCATTGCTGCAATCACTTGGTGAAAGCACAACCCAAATGAAACTCAAGACTTGGCCGGGCACAGGGCTCACACCTATAACCCAGTACTTTGGGAGGCCAAGGCAGGTGGATTGCTTTGAGCTCAGGAGTTCAAGAGCAGCAAGACCCTATCTCCACAAAAAGCAAACAAAAATCAGCCAGGCGTGATGGCGCACACCTAAAATCCCAGCTACTCAGGAGGCAGAGGTGGGAGGATCAGTGGAGCCCCAGAGGTCAAGGCTGCAGTAAGCCATGATCTAGCCACTGCACTTACCCTGGATGAGAGAGTGAGACCCTGTCTCAAAAAACCCAAAACCCATTCTCCACCTTTTCCCATAGAGCAGGCCTTGCTCAGGGGTCTTCCACACGCCTCTCTTATCTTCTCACTCTCTGCTCTTTTCACTTTTTCTTTGAACTTATTATCACTCCTCCCCACGGTCACTCTCAGCTGGGGACCTTACTTCCTAATTAAATCAAAAGCAGAAATGATCATGAAACGTGCACAAGCTCCCACTGCCTCATCGCCCTACCTCCCTGCACCTCTGCACACTTCTACTTTCTTTTCATTTCTGTGCTAAACCCTCTGGCACCAAGCAAGGCCAACACCTCCATTGGACCCAGCCCTCTTGTTCACTCAAGCACATGGCTCCAAAAATCCCTACTTTGCAAGGTTTTCTCTTTCATTTGCTCCATCAGCAAATGGAATAACCTCTTAGCCCCACATCTACCTTGCTACCCTTACTACAAAACTATGTGAATGCCGAAACCCCGTCTCTACCAAAAAATATAAAAATTAGGTGTGGCAGTACATGCCTGTAGTCCCAGCTACTCAGGAGACTGAGGCACAAGAATGGCTTAAAACCGGGAGACAGAGGTTGCAGTCCAGCCTGGGTGACAGAATGAGACTCGGTCTCAAAAAAAAAAAAAAAAAAGACTATGAAGAGCTGCTGGTTCCCCTCGCCCCCACCCATCACTCTCCCAGAAGCCTCACATGAGCAACACCAATGGCCAGATGTCCTCTGACAGGGCAGCAGCACGTGACGCAGCCCATCATGCCTCTGGCCTGATTCACTTGCTTCCCTGGACTTCCTACACACCATCCTCGCCTGCTTGTCCCCCCAATCTGTGGGGTTGTCCCTCTTCCTCTCCTCTGCTGATCCCTCATCTCAAAACCTGCTCACCACCAGAGCACCCTAGGGTATCAACTTAGTTCTCTTTTGAGATGCAGTCTTGCGCTGTTGCCCAGGCTGGAGTGCAGTAGCACTATCTCAGCTCACTGCAACCTCCGCCTCCTGGTTCAAGCTATTTTTGGCTACTTTTTGTATTTTTAGTAGAGATGGGTTTCACCATGTTGCTCAGGCTGGTCTTGAACTCCTGACCTCGTGATCCACCTGCCTCGGCCTCCCAAAGTGCTGGGATTACAGGCATGAGCCACCGCACCCGGCCTCAGTTCTCTTTTCATCTCTGTCCCGTTCTAGGTGAGAGGTCTCAGCTAGTCTTGGCGCTTTAGAATTCCATCTATATCTAATGACTCCTCAGTTCATCTTTGGGAAGTCCTAGCTTCTTCCTAGAACCTCAGACTGGCCTCCCGTTCCCACATGGATGACTATAGGCAGCTCACACCAAACGTGCTGTACCCCAAGCCCTGACTGAATGAACCTCTTCACCCCCAAACTGGCCCCTCTCTCCAGCCAAGCAGCTAAAATGAAGTTGCCAACAATCCAGATCACAAACCTCGTGATCCTTCTTAACATTTTTGTCTCCTTTATACCCTACATCCTATCTGTGGGAGAGAATCTGGTCATCGTGCCCTAAACAATCCTGCCCAGGCTGGGTGCAGTGGCTTACCCCTGTAATCCCAGCACTTTGGGAGGCCAACACAGGTAGATCACCGGAGGTCAGGAGTTCAAGGCCAGCCTGATCAACATGGTGAAACGCTGCCTCTACTAAAAATACAAAAATCAGCCAGGTGTGGTGGGGCGCGCCTGTAATCCCAGCTACTCGGGAGGCTGAGGCAGGAGGATCGCTTGAAGCTGGGAGGCAGAGGTTACAGTGAGCCAAGATTGTGTCGCTGTACTTCAGCCTGGGTGACAGAGCAAAATTCGATCTCAAAAAAAAAAAAAAATCTCCAATGTCTAGGACAGCACCAGGCAAAGTGAACCTTTATCCCTCGGGTCCTAGATATTTCCCCCGCTTCATTCTCATACCACCACAGCCATGTGCTAAACCTCTTACCACCTTTAATGCCGATGACTTGATCTTTTCAATTAAGTTTTAACCATACATGCATATAATTGCAAATAAAACATACCACCCCTATATATTTAAACCAGCATCACCTCTATCAACCGGTCACAATGAAATTAATACAATGAAAAGAGTATCAAGTTCAGTATCTAGCTATTGTGGCCACAACTTCATCACCAAGACCTGAAGGCTACTTCTCCATTATAAAGGGAGTGACAACAGCCATTAGCCCCAAATAGACTCTCTCTGACGTAATAATTAGACCTGTTTTTAAAAAGTTGGAAAGGAAATGACTTTCTCAGGGTGCAGTTCAGTTACCGCATGGCATGCCCGGAAGCCATCGGAAATCACCTCTAGAGTTTGGGGACCACTGCTCGAGACAGGGAAAAATCCAAACCCCTCTGAAAAGGGGAAGAAAGCAGCTGAAGCAGGGCACCAAGCCTTCAGGGAAGAGCCCCACTCGCTGAAGGGCGAGGGCTTGTTGGCCTCCCATGGACAGGAGAGAAACCAGGCCTAAGCTCTCACAGTACAGCTGGGGCCTGGAAGCATCTCCCATGATTGAGGGGGAGAGCTGCTGTCACCGTGAAGACTCCTAGGAGCCAGGTGCAGTGGCTCTCGCCTGTAATCCCAGCACTTTGGGAGGCCGAGGTGGGCAGATCACCTGAGGTCAGGAGTTCGAGACTAGCCTGGCCAACATGGTGAAACCCTGTCTCTACTAAAAGCACAAAAGTTAGCTGGGTGTGGTGGTGGATGCCTGTAATCCCAGCTACTCGGGAGGCTGAGGCAGGAGACTCACTTGCAACCCAGGAGATGGAGGCTGCAGTGAGCCAAGATCACGCCACTACACTCCAGCCTTCAGAACAAGACTCTGTCCCAAAAAAAAAAAAAACCCTTGGATGTGCTCTGCTGGCAACTGGTCCCCCGCCCCTCCTGAGAGGCTGGGCTAAGGGATGGGGACACAGCCACTCTGACTCTCTACCCCACTGCTGTCTCTGGTTCCCTTTCTCAGGCCCGGTGATTTTTTTAATTTTAATTTTTATTATTTATTCTTAGAGTCTAGCTCTGTCGCCCGGCTGGAGTGCAGTGGCGTGATCCCAGTTCACTGCAACCTCCACCTCACGGGTTCAAGCAATTCTCCTGCCTCAGCCTCTCAAGTAGCAGGGATTTAGGAGCGCACCACCATGTCCGGCTAATTTTTGTATTTTTAGTCGAGACAGGGTTTTACCATGTTGTCCAGGCTGGTCTCAAACTCCTGGCCTCACATGATCTGCCTGCCTTGGCCTCCCAGAGTGCTGAGGTTACAGGCATGAGCCACTGCGCCCGGCCGGCCCAGTGATTCTTGAGCACACGCTGGATATCCCCTGTGCGCTCTGTCCCAGACACTTGAGCCTTTTTGGGCAGCCAAGGGCAGAGTGGAACAAAAAGACCGTTTTTGCCAGTTCCGACATGAACACACACGTAATGCAGGTAGAAGGTCTATCCTGCCTTTTTTAGGTGCACAAAAACATAAAACCGGGCACTAGGGTCCTAAGGGAGGTTGGTAAGCATGCCTGGCTCCTCAGCCAAGAAGGAATTGCAGTGCGAATTTCACCCAGTTTTATCAGCCAGACACATCTCAACAGAAGCCTTACTCTAAAGCCAGACCCACGGACCTACCACTTGGTACACTGCCGGTTACCTCCGACAAGAGCCGCACAAGGCCTCCACCTCTCCCTTCTTGCTAGAGGCCCCAAAGCGAATGAAGAGCAACTAATCATTAATCAAGGGAGATGTGGCTGCAGGTGCCTTGCCTGGGGCTTCTTGGCTTCTGACACTGATTTTTCAAACTCACTTGCTCAAATGCTTTTACTTCCTTGAACAGGTATAGGAGGTTCTTAAAAGTAGCTCTAAAGGACAGACATTTTCTTTTCTATTTAAAAAACTAGGCCGGGTGCAGTGGCTCACACCTGTTATCTCAGCACTTTGGGAGGCCGAGGTGGGTGGATCACCTGAGGTCACGAGTTCGAGACCAGGCTGGCCAACGTGGTGAAACTCCGTCTCTACTAAAAATACAAAAATTAGCCGGCCATGGTGGTGCATGCCTGTAATCCCAGCTACTCGGGAGGCTGAGGCAGGAGAATCGCTTGAACCCAGGAGGCGGAGGTTGCGGTTAGCAGAGATAGATCACGCCACTGCACTCCATCCTGGGTGACAGAGTATCAAAAAACTGCTTATCATTTCATGTACCAGCCTCACCAAGGGCTCTTGGTATCAGATGATTGACTGCAAGGTTGACTTAAGGATGCCTTTAATGCCAGGTGTGGTGGTTCATGCCTGTAATCCCAAATCCCAGCACTTTGGGAGGCCAAGGCAGGAGGATCACTTGATGTCAGGAGTTCGAGACCAGCCTGGCCACCATAGTGCAATCCCATCTATACTAAAAATACAAAAATTAGCCAAGCATGGTGGGGCATGCCTGTAATCCCAGCTACTCGCAAGGCTGAGGTGAGGGGATCGCTTGAATCAGGGACTTAGAGGTGGCAGTGAACCAAGATCGCAGCCCTGCACTCCAGCCTGGGAGACAGAGCAAGACTCCATCTCAAAAAAGAGTGCCTTTACTTATTAAATCAAAGCAGATGTCTAACAATTAAGAATATACTTAACTGGGCTCCTTTTCGTTTGCTGATGGTAACCTCCGGGGATTCTCTCTCTGTTTCAGAGGGCCCCCCCAACAGGAAACTTCGCAGTGATGCACCAGGTACCATGCCTTCAGCTTCGCAGCTGTGTGTTGTCTCAGTATCCATTTCCTTTCTGCCCAGTGCGCCCCTCTGCCCACCCCGATTTTTAAACCCTTGCACATTTCCACGAAATTCCTGCAAAATCTGAAGGCTTGGATATCTTAGTGCAAAGCTGTCTTTCATTGAAACCAAGATCAGGATGACAAATTGACCTCATCTCTTGACCCACTGTCCTTCCTGCCTCTGGCCAGTGCATGTGACATGACACCCAACAGTGTGCCCTTATCACTGCATCTTGACGAGATGTCAGAGGCTGTGTGTGGCTTGGATTTTTCTTCATGCCAAAAGCCACTCTTACACTGTCAGGGCACTCAGCAGTGCTGTCCTCCCTTGTCCAGTGAAGATACTCCACTGAGTGAATATGACAGTTCCACTATCTGGGCACATTCCTAGAGAATGTATTTGGCTTCTAGTTGGCTGGTCTGGGTCACAAGTCAGAAATCACAAAGTTCATGGTAACTGCAGCGCAGCAACCAGTCCTCCCACGATTCAGCTTTCACAGGCTTGTCCGCAAAGGAAATGAGCTCACTGCGATGTCTGACAAATGTCGGGGGCTGCACGTGGCTTGAATGATGTCTAACTACAAACTGCATTTTCAGCACATGGGGTGGAAGCTGACCACCGCAAAGCCAAGCACAGTCCTGGCAGAGCCTTTTCTGGAGACTTCACGGGCACGTACTGTTCAGGGAATGGGGAATGGACACCCAAGACTCGAGGATGTACACAGGGCCCTTCCCAAGAAAGCACAAAGAGGTCTCTGCTTCTCTGGGACTTGAAAAACTTTTTTTTTGAGACGGAGTCTCGTCTCCCAGGCTGGAGTGCAATGGCGCAATCTTGGCTCACTGCAACCTCCGCCTCCCGGATTCAAGCGATTCTCCTACCTCAGCCTTCTGAGTAGCTGAGATTACAAAAACCCGCCACCTCGCCCAGCTAATTTTTGTATTTTTATTAGAGATAGGATATCACCAGGTCGGCCAGGCTGATCTCCAACTCCTGACTTCAGGTGATCCATGCACCTTGGCCTCCCAAAATGCTGGGATTACAGGCATGATGAACAACTTTTCATAGGTGAAGTTAGGCAATGTGGATCTGACTTCTTTCACCTCGTGGAGAGGCCAAACCAACCGTCATTTGTATGCATGTTCATTTTTGGAGAATCTCAACTTTGCTGTCACCACCAAAATACTTAAATTTTAGCATGGGGTGAGGTCTTGTTAAGAGCCAGTTTTGTGGGGGAGCAGATGAGGCTCTGGGACACTTCGAGCAGCTCTCCTGCCGGCTCATTGGGATCACAGGATAAGACGAATTCCAGGGTTGGCTGAATTGCAGAACCCACCGGTCAGTGGGAAACCAAGTCCTTGCAAAGCAGCAGGTGCTTACATTCAAGTTAATTCCTGAGGCCTTGGATAAGTTGGGTCCAGGAATAGAATCCAAATGCTAGGCCAGGCGCAGTGTCTCACGCCTATAATCCCAGCACTTCGGGAGGCCGAGGCAGATGGATCACTTGAGGTCAGGAGTTCAAGACCAGCCTGGCCAACATGGTGAAACCTCGTCTCTCCTAAAAATACAAAAATTAGCCAGGTGAGGTGGCACACATCTGTAGTCCCAGTTACTCAGAAGGCTGAGGCGAAAGAATCGCTTGAACCTGGGAGGCAGAGGCTGCAGTGAGCCAAGATTGCGCCACTGCACTCTAGCCTGGGTGAGACAGTGAAACTCCATCTCAAAAAAACCCACAAAAAAACAGATTCTCCAGGATCAGACCCTTTAAGAAAACCTTTAGAGGGGGTCCCTTAGTTCCTGTAACAGGTATAGTTGGTGCCAACCTTGGTCTAGAATTTGAAACCAGTTCCAAGAAAAGCACTTGAGCCAAAACAGAGTGTCTTGCAGGCTGACAGCCAAGCAAGCAGCTTCCAATGACCCAGGGCACAAGGTATTTCTTAGGTCAAGGGAGCCAAGGGAGCAAATTTATCCATTAAGCTTTTCCAGTTAGCAAATGGACTCTTCCAAGAGCCAAAAAGTGTGTGCCTGGAGCACTGATGAGGAGGTTAGGGACTACTTCTCAGCTCCAGGTTAGCTCATCTGGTTTTTTTTTTTTTTTTAAAGACAGTTTTGCTGTTGCCCAGGCTGAAGTGCAGTGGCGCAATGTTGGCTTACTGCAGCCTTTGCCTCCTGGGTTCAAGCGATTCTCCTGCCTCAGCCTCCTGTGTAGTTGGGATGACAGGCGCCCACCACCACGCCCGGCTAATTTTGTATTTTTAGGAGAGATGGGGTTTCACCATGTCGGCCAGGATGGTCTCCAACAAATGACCTCAAAAGCGATCCACCCTGCCTCGGCCTCCCAAAGTACTGGGATTACAGGCATGAGCTGCTGCACCCGGCCAGCCCATCAGGTTTTGAACCTGGAGTTAAAACTGTAAGGAAGCAAGCTGTGTGGGGAGCGTACAGGGAATGGCCAAACTGCTGCTGCTGTCTGCTCTGAATTTGGGGATCCTTCTGAGTCAAGTGCTTGCAAGACAGTGCTAAAAGACAGACTTGAGGGTCACGTCTAGAGAGAGAAGGATGGAGAGTTCTCTAGCACGGCTGCAAGTCCAGAAGCTTCTCTGTGAAGCTGGACTAGGAGTGTTTACTTTGGAGTGGCTGCAACTTTTAAGTCTTTATTCCTGATTCCTGCACTGCCGGAAGCCCCCTCCTTTACAGCCAGGTGGGCTTTCCCAGCTGGGGCCTCTCCCATCTTCTGTCAACAAAAGGGTCATATTGGGAGTTCCTCTTCTCAGCGATCATGAATCTCTGGGTCTTGCTTACGCCTCTAATCTTACCTGAGTTGTTCCTTTTTTGAGACGAAGTCTCGCACTGTTGCCCAGGCTGGAGTGCAGTGGCACCATCTCAGCTCACTGCAAGCTCCACCCCCCAGGTTCATGCCATTCTCCTGCCTCAGCTTCCGAGTAGCTGGGACTACAGGCACCCGCCACCACACCTGGCTGATTTTTTTGTATTTTAGTAGAGACGGGGTTTCACCATGTTAGCCAGGATGGTCTCGATCTCCTGACCTCGTGATCCGCCCGATTCGGCCTCCCAAAGTGCTGGGATTACAGGCATGAGCCACTGCACCCGGCCGAGTTGTTCCTTTTGACTAAAGAATCAGTCACTGAGTTGTGTTCATCCTTGTGGCTTCTTGTCCAGCCTTTGTGTAGGGAGCAAAAGTCTGCTTGCTTCTTTGATGTCCTAAAATAAGACCTGTCTTCCAATTCAGGTCAAACAGGGCCACGTGGCCAGAACCCAACATGATTATTTGTTGCAGTCGCTGAAGAGAGTTAAGTGTTTCTTCCAGACAGTGCAGGTCAGCAGCAAGGCGGGTCTGATTTTTCCTCCTCCTGCCCACTCCCTTCCTCCTACCCAAAGTCTCCCCTCACATGACCAGCCCTTCTTGTGAAGTCGAGGTGATAAACTTAGAGAACCAGGGCAGAGAGGAGATGGGAGTAGTAAGGAGAGAGAGAGGGGTGTCCTACCGGCTGGAGCTAAAATCCACCTCGGAGGCCAGGCGCACTGGCACACACCTCTAATCCCAACACTTTGAGAGGCTGAGACAGGTGGATTGTTTGAGGCCAGGAGTTCGAGACCAGTCCGCGTCACATGGCAAAATCCCCCCTCTACTAAAAATACAAAAATTAGCGAGGAGTGGTGGTATGTGCGTGCCTGTATGCCCAGCTACTCAGGAGGCTGAGGTTTAAGGATCGCGGGAACCCAGGAGGCGGAGGTTGCAGTGAGCCAAGATCATGCCACAGCACTCCAGCCCGGGTGACAGAGACTCTTGTCTTCACATTTTTTTAAATCCACTTTGGAGGCCAGGTGTGGTGGCCCACACCTGTAATGCCAGCACTTTGGGACGCCAAGTTAGGAGCACTGCTTGAGCCCAGGAGTTCAAGACCATCTTGGGCAACAATATCAAGACCTCCTCTCAATAAAATAATCCACCTTGGATTAACACGTATCATCTCCTTTTCTGATAATCATTGGACACCCGTTTTATGCCATGTGTGGTGTGTTCCACGGTCAGCAAAACAGATGCAGCAGTCCCTGCGGTAGGGAAGACTCAGTCCAGGAAGCTCCACACCAGCAAGAGGCACTGTCCCGCCTTTTAACCAGGGAGCCTCTGTGTCCCTCACCTCCCCCTCTCTCAAGGCTGCCCTTGTCCATTTCACCTTCCAATTCAAACCTTGAAAACCCACCTCTAAGGCGAATGGGGGTGAGGACATACGGAAGAGAAACAGTATGTTCTCTCTTCATCTCTGCCCCGTGGGCTATGAATAAAGTCAGAAGACAAAATCCCCTACTTGGTTTTTGGGGTTTTTTTTCCTATTCTAAATCAAAGACCAGAATCCTGGGGGTTCTCAAATGACCAAGCCTGACATTTTTAAAAGCAGATAGTCTTGCTTTGAAAAACCTTTTCCACTCCCCACAACCAATTTCAGCTGATTAAATTCAATCAATCATGCCTTAAGACTGGCCAGGATTTGTTGACTTCAACTTGAATATCTGCATCTTATTTGTGCCGTGTTTTCTGCCATTAAAAAATAGATGTCTATTGCCATAGGACTACAGCTACAAGTTTAAAATAGATTTATAAAAAATCTATCCCAACCATGACGGTTTCTTTGCTAGAGAAATATGTTTCCTTACAACCCACAGGCGAGGAAACGAGACCTCTTTCGTTCCTTCTAGAAGGTCTGGAGGACGTCGAGTTATTGAAAATGCAGATGGTTCTGAGGAGGAAATGGACACTCGAGATGCAGACTTCAACGGAACCAAGGCCAGTGAATAAGCAACTTTATAGAGTTTTGCACCACGGCAAGAAAAACCAAAAACCAAAGAACCCGAAACAAAGCAAAACCCAGCAGACTGTACTTAGCATTGTCTAAATCCATTCTCAAATTCCAAACATCACAGACACCTTTCACACAAGAAATACAAAAACCACCACCCTCCAGCCTGGGCAACGTAGTGAAACCTTGTCTATCCAAAAATTTAAAAATAAGCTGGGCGTGGTGGTACACGCCTGTGGTCCCAGCTACTACAGAGGCTGAGCCAGGAGGATCGCTCGAGCCCAGGAGTTCGAAAATGCAGTGAGCTGTAATTGCATCACTGTACTCCAGCCTGGGCAACAAAGAGCCTGTCTCAACAACCCCCACCCCCACTACCCCTGTTATTCTAGGTATAAATTGAATTTCATATGATGTAAGGGACGAGAAAAACCCAACAGGAAACAGACACATCCTCCAGTTCTATGGATTGTGCAGACATTGAGTTTCTAGAAAAACATATCCATGGTAACTGGTCCCTGGCAATTTTGTTTACATGAAATGGGGAGAAAGTCACCGAAATGGGTGTCGCCGCCACCCCCCCCCCTTCATTCCGTAACCTGCGAACCTTTCCAACTTCTCACATCAGGCCTTTGAGACTTCTTTCCTCCTCTCCTGGTTTCCACACCTCAGACACGCACAGTTCACCAAGTGCCTTCTGTAACCACATGAATTGAAAAGGAGACGCTGCTCCCACGGAGGGGAGCAGGAATGCTGCACTGTTTACACCCTGACTGTGCTTAAAAACACCTTCACTAATAAACGGTTATAAATCACAGTGTCGTTGGCTGTTCTGTTGAGCCGCCTTCTAGAGAGGAAAAGAAGTTGGGGAAAGCTGGGTTTTGCTTCATTGTCCCAAAGACTCTCTGATGTCAGGGTTATTTCATGAATGGAGTAACTGAGGCCTAGAGAGGTGAAATCAATTGCCTATGACCCCACAGCCAGTAAAAGAGCAGAGCAGAAATGCAAAGCGAGACTAAGGGGGTTATTGGGCCGTTCGGCGGGGTGGGCGGGGGAAGAGAAATAAGGTGATGTGTGGTCCAAGGGCCACTGCCCCCTGCCTTGAAGATGACTGGGAAGAACATCTTCACTCATCAAAACCAGTATCATATGAAAAATACAGGATTTCCTTGATTTTTTAAGTTAAAACACAAGGTCTTCCCAATGAGTCAGTAAACACTTTCTACAAAAAGTCATATGGTGGCTGGGTACAGTGGCTCACACCTGTAATCCCAGCACTTTGGGAGGCGGAGATGGCAAGATCACTTGAGGCCAGGAGTTGGAAACCAGCCTGGCTAAGAGAGACCCCCTTTCCTATTAAAAAAAAAAAAATTTTTTTAAGTAAACCAGGCAGGATAGTGCACACCTGTACTCCCAACTAATTGGAAGGCTGAGGCAGGAGGATGTGAGCCAGAAGTTCGAGGCTGCAGTGAGCTATGATCATGCCACTGCACCGCAGCCTAGAACAGTAAGACCCTGTCTCACACACCACCACCACCCAGTCAGATAGTATTTTAGCCTTTACAGGCTACATACGGTCTTGCCAAATATTCATTTTTTAAAACAACCCTTAAAAACATAATAAATCATTCTTAGAGTAAGGGCCATAAAAACAAGCTGTAGACCCTATCCTTCTTTCAGCTTGAGTGTTTTACACAGACATGCCTGCAAGGCTCTGTTCAACACAAACGATGAGGTATACCACCAACTCCGTGGGATCAGACAGATTTGGGAGACCGGAAACATGGCAACGGAGGACTCCACCCTGCGACCAGATGCTAATATGCCTTGAATGACGCACAAACACATCCCATGTACATTTCTAAAAACCTGGCTTGAATAGAAAATTTTAAAAAGATTTTTTCACATTGTATGACTTGGCTAAAAAAAGTTTTTCACCACTCATTGAGAAAACATGGAAGTACAAACATACAAAGCCTCTTTGACCACCAGCCCAAACCAGTTCAACATTCACTTCTCTTGATTTTATTGATCTTTTAAAAAAATAAAAGGACATCTTTTATGGATACAGGTTAGGATGTTTCTAGGGTAAGAAACCCACCATCGCAGTTTAATTCTCTGCGGAATTTCAGTAGCACTTGGAAAGTTCTGCTTTCAACCTGAAATTTTTGCTGTTCTTCCAGAAAATAACTTAGTAACAAAATGAAGGCCGTGAAGCTGCAGGCACACTCCAGAAATTAGTGTGTTCTTTAACTTGTGTCCCAAAGAGACAGCAGTTCCTAACACGCAGTGATGAGTGGACACACCGTGGTGTGTTGGAAATTCCGTGTTCACGTCTTTGACAAGGAAGCCTCCAACAATGATCTCGCGCTTTATTCTTATTTGAAGATCACCCTGGTTACTTCATTATGACTTTGAATGAAGTCCTGCTTAGTGGCTGCATTACCATGGCCACCCCCAAAGACCCCTCGGGGTCCTGAGGCAGAATTCCCCCCGCCCCACCAGGGGACTCAGGAAAATGAATGATTACAGTTTGCCAAGAGGACAGATTTCCCACTGACGCTGGTTGGTCTGGAAAATTACTCTGAAAACTCAAACACACCTCTAGAAATCTCAATGAGAAGCAGGCTACAGTCTCAGGTTTATGCCACTTTTTTTTTTTTTTTTGGAGACGGAGTCTCGCTCTGTTGCCCAGGCTGGAGCACAGTAGCGCCATCTTGGCTCACTGCAACCTCCGCCTCCCAGGTTCAAGCAATTCTCCTGCCTCACCCTCCCAAGTAGCTGGAATTACAGGTGCCCACCACTGCACCCAGCTAATTTTTTGTATTATTAGTAGAGATGGGGTTTCACCATGTGGCCAGGCTGGTCTCGAACTCCTGACCTCAGGTAATCCACCCACCTTGGCCTCCCAAAGTGCTAGGATTATAGGCCTAAGCCACCACGCCCGGCCTATTCCACAGTTTTTAAAAGGGCATGTGACCGTTCTGTTCTTGGTTATTATACATGATTTCAGTACACCACAAAGCACTGAGAAATTTTGTTCTGGAAGACAATTCCAGCTGGTTGGGGGCTGGGAGAAGAGTCTCTGAGAGAAGCTCCATCCCACATTTAAGGAGACTTGGGACATTAACACCACCTGTCAAGACCAATCGGGGCCAGGCGCGGTGACTCACGCCTGTAATTCCAGCACTCTGGCAGGCTGAGACGGGAGGATCACTTGAGGCCAGGAGTTCAAGACCAGCCTGGCCAACATGGTGAAACTCCGTTTCTCAGTAAAAATACAAAATTAGCGGGTGTAGTGGTACACTCCTGTAGTCCCAGCTACTCAGGAGGCTGAGATAGGAGAATCATTTGAACCTGGGAGGCAGAGGCTGCAGTGAGCCAAAATCGCACCACTGCACTCCAGCCTGGACGAGACAAGGCAAGAGCATGACTGTCTCAAAAGAGTAAGAAAAAAATAAAAAAAGACCAATCAGGACTCTGCTTGGCTTAGCTCAACATGATGGGGTATGGGAGCAACGGTTCACGCTTGAAATCCTAGCACTCTGGGAGCCCGAGGCGGGAAGATCACTTGAGGCCAGGAGTTCAAGACCACCCTGGGCAACATGGCAAAATCCCGTCTCTACTAAAAATACAAAAAATTTAGCCAGGCCTGGTGGTGGGTGCCTGTAAATCCTAGCTACCTGGAAGACTCAGGCACAAGAACGGTTTGAACCCAGGAGGCGGAGGCTGCAGTGAGCTGAGATCATGCCACTGCACTCCAGCCTGGGTGACAGAGTGAGACTCTATCTCAAAAACAGAAACAACAGGGTAGCCTCATCACCAACACCTTAGAGCCCTTCCCAGAGAACCCCATTTGTCCCTCTTTGCAATGCACACAGTGGCAGGCAGGGATGAGGAGACATTTCCCAGGGACAAACCCCAGAGCACAGGTGATGGCCTCAGTCATTGGCTTGGGCCGCAAAGCTAACTACGGAGACTGCTCTTATTTCTCAAACTAACTTAAAATAAAACCTAGTGTAAAAAAGACGACCAAAGGGAACGACTCGCACCGACACCAAGAGCTTCAGCTTCCGTGGTTTTCCTAAAGCAACATCTTGACTACCCCCTGGGCTGACGGCAGCGGTGATGAAGACATGTGTGAAGGCGGCTTCCCAAATTCCAGGCGCTTCCCCAACCTTCAGACAGAGCAAACCAAATTAAGCTGACATGACAGCTGTGACAAACTGGCTAGCACCGGGGCCCACAGAGTTATAAGGGTGAACATCAAGAGTCGGGAGCAGGGTCTCACAGGGTCTCAATTTTCTCTCCTGTGAAATGAAGAAGAGGACACTGGCTACCTGGCTCTCAGATTCCAAGGTCACACAAAACGCCCAGTCTCAGACCCACTAGAAAAATCCATCTCTTACCTATTGTTTATTTTACAGCCTGGGCAACACAGTGAGACCCTGTCTCTACAAAAAATGCAAACAAAAATTAGCTGGGTGTGGTGGCCTGCATGTGTAGTCCCAGCTACTTGGGAGGCTGAGGTGGAAGGATCGCTTGAGCCCGGAAGGTGGAGGTTGCAGTGAGCCAAGATCATGCCACTGCAGTCTAGCCTGGGTGACAGAGCGAGACCCTGTCTCAAAAACAAGGCCAGGCATGATCACTCATGCTTGTAACCCCCAGCGCTTGGGAGGCCAAAGTGGGAGGATCGCCTGGAAAAATCAACCAGAAAACTCACCTCTAGAAATCTCAATGAGGAGCAGACTACAGTCTCAGAGGTCTATTCTCAAACTCAAAGCCAGGAGGTTTGAGACCAGTCTCAGCAACATAGCAAGACTTTCTATAAAACATAAAAAAAATTAGCCAGGGTGTGGTGTGCACCTGCGGTCCCAGCTACTTGGGAGGCTGAGGCAAGATGGCTTGAGTGAGCTGAGGAAGATGAGGCTGCAGTGAGCTATGGTCGCACCACTGCACTCCAGCCTAGGCGACTCAGCAAAATCTTGTCTCGTAGGGAAAAAAAAAAAAAAAAAAACAGAAAAATTATTATGATTTTTTTTTGAGAGTCTCACTCTGTTGCCTAGACTGGAGTGCAGTGGTGCAACCTTGGCTCATTGCAACCTCCGCCTCCTGGGTTCAAGTGATTCTTGTGCCTGTCACCAGAGTAGCAGGGACTACAGGCATCCGCCACCATGCCTGGCTAATTTTCATATTTTTAGTAGAGACAGGGTTTCACCATGTTGCCCAGTTTGGTCTCGTGAACTCCTGGCCTCAAGTGATCCACCCTCCTCTGCCTCCTGAAGTGCTGGGATTACAGGTCTCAGCCACTGCACCTGGCCTAAAAATCCACGTGTAAAGGTCTGAAAGTTATGTGCATGCCATGGAAAAGATTCTTAGTTTCCTGCCACGTGTCTGCTACAAACCCATCAGATTCCTATGGCTTGGGGCCCAGAGAAATGGCAGTCACACACCTTGCAGAATTCCTGAATCTGAAAGCTGCCCCCCCTTTTTTTTTTTTCCTGAGACAAGGTCTGGCTTCATCACCCAGGCTGGAGCGCAGTGGCTGGGAACATGGCTCACTGTGGCCTCAACCTCCTGAGCTCAATTGATCCACTGGCCTCAGCCTCCCAAAGCGCTGGGATTACAAGTGCGAGCCACTGTGCCTGGCCCTGATTTTCTTTAGGCAAGAAAATCAATGACACTGTTAGAGGTCAGATCTGTGCTGTTCCATCGGGTGGCTGGTTTCAGGAACATAGGCTGGCTAGAACTCAAGCCAGTTTCTCAAAGGTTCTACAGATTTAAAAAGGAAAAAAAAAAGGCTGGTTGCAGCGGCTCACGCCTGTAATCCCAGCACTTTGGGAGGCCGAGGTGGGTGGATCACAAGGTCAGGAGATCAAGACCATCCTAACACGGTGAAACCCCATCTCTACTAAAAATACAAAAAACTAGCTGGGCGTGGTAGCACATGCCTGTAATCCCAGCTCCTCAGGAGGCTGAGGCAGGAGAATTGCTTGGACCTGGGAGGCAGAGGTTGCAGTGAGTTGAGATCATGCCACTGTACTCCAGCCTAGCCGACAGAGAAAGACTCTGTCTCCAAAAAAAAAAAAAAAAAAAAAAAAAAAAATCTTCAGGCGAAGCAGAGCCGTGATTGATACTCAATTCCCCAAATAAGGGCTTTATTTTTATTTAACTACTAACTTTTTGATATGGAGTCTTGCTCTGTCGCCCAGGCTGCTGTGCAGAGGTACAATTTTGGCTCACTACAATCTCTGCCTCCAAGGTTCAAGTGATTCTCCTTCCTCAGCCTCCCGAGTAGCTAGGACTATAGGCACATGCTACCATGCCTGGCTAATTTTTCTATTTTTTGGTGGAGATGGGGTCTTACCAATGTTGCCCAGACTGGTTTTGAACTCCTGACCTCAAGTGATCCACCTGCCTTGGCCTCCCAGACTGCTGGGATTACAGGCGTGCGACACCACACCTGACCCAAATAAGGGTTTTACAGAGGACATTCTCACAGTGAATGAGTAGTAGCTGTAGAATCAAATGACAAAAATGACCCTCTTGGCCAGGCATGGTATCCCACACCTGTCGTCCCAGCACTCTGGGAGGATGAAGGGTGAGGATCGCTTGAAGTTCAGAGTTTGAGACCAAACTCAGCAACATGGCAAAACCCTGTCTCTAGAAAAAAATACAACAACTTAGCCGGGTATGGTGGCACACACCTGTACTCCCAGCTACTCAGGGGACTGAGGTGGGAGGACTGTTTGAGACGGGAGGCAGAGGGTGAGCCATGGTCCTGCCATCGTAGTCTAGCCTGGGTGACAGAGTGAGACCCTGTCTCACAAAACAAGACCCTCTCCAGCCCTTTGTCCAAGCCACAAGACACCACCTAATGCTGCCTGCAGGGAGCAGAGGAGAGGATAAGGTTTGCTGAAATAATCCTATAACTTAAAAAGACACATGGCTGTGGGTTGGGGGTGAGTGTTTCTTGCCTGGGGCAGGCGGGTTCTCCCTGCAAGCGAGAGGTTTATTAGAAGGTACTGACCCCTTATCGCCCAAAGGCACACTGCTGCTGCTCGGCCGTCTCTCACCACCATCTCTGTTCTTGCTGCTCCGCCCAGAGGCTGGGCCACCTGTTCGGTTTGGGGACTGATCGTACACGAGGTTCCGGCAGGAAGCGAGTTTGGACTCCAGTGCCTGGAGAGAAATACACTTTTATCTTTCAAGTTATAGGCAAGGACTATTCTGTCTTACCAGAGCCCATACAGAAGAACGAACCCCAGAAAGTGGTTCTCAAACTGCTGTGCACTGGAATTCCAAAGTGGGACCCCAAGAAGAATCCAATGTATATGCCAGTCTCAGAACCAAGCACCTTAAGTATCTGGGAGCTGGCTGGGCACAATGGCTCACACCTGTAATCCCAGCACTCTGGGAGGCCAAGGCAGGAGGATGGCTTGAGCCCAGGAGTTTGAGACCAGCCTCGGCCACAAAGAGAGATCCCATCTCAGTTTTTTTTTTTTTTTTTTTTTTTTTTTTTTAACTTTTTTAGTCAAGGTCTCACTGTGTCACCCAGGCTGGAGTGCACTGGTGAGATCACAGCTCACCGCAGCCTCAACCTTCCAGGCTCAACCAATCCCTCCCACCTCAGCCTCCTGAGCAGCTGGGATTATAGGCGTCCGCAATCATGCCCAGCTAATAAAAAAAACTTTTTTAATGCAAAAACTCTTTTAATTACAAAAAATTTTTTTAAATGTTTGGGAGCTTCCTGGAAAAAGATAACAGCTCACTGCAGCCTCAACCTCCCAGGCTCAGGCAATCCTCCCACCTCAGCCTCCTGAATAGCTAGGACTATGCACAATCATGCTCCACAAAAAAAAAAAAAAAAAAAAATTAATGAAAAAAATTTTTTTAATTACAAAGAAATGAAAAAAATGGGAGCTTTCTGGAACATCACTAACCTAACCAATTATCCAACTCCACTCGTAGAAAGTAAGAAATCCACTTCTGGAATCCTTCACTCTTTCCTTTACCTTGTTAAACCTCTGCAGAATGGCTGGAAGTTTGACAAGGACTTGGTCTGGCTGCAACAGACCCTGAGGAAACCAAAAGGACACTGACAGCACCCCGGGCTTCTCTATACTCCAACGAGGCTAAATATCGAAATGCGGACCCGTTTCTAGAATAGCAAACCAGGCAGCCAAAAGCCAGGAGTAAAAACACAGAAGAAATGAGTTGCAAGCTTCTACTAAGTTGTAGCTATGAATACACTGTGTACAGTGACAACTTGGTAGGAGTTAAATGATGTGGCCTTCCAGGAATCATTTTTAAAAATAAACTACAAAGAATACCTATGTTATTGCTTAAGCACAAAAGGATCCCTCCCTATAATTAACATAAAAGCTGAAAGGCCAAGTTCTTTACCTTAGGCTTTCAAGATTGATTGATTGACTGATTGAGATCAAGTCTCACTGTCACCCAGTGGCATGATGTCAGCTCACTGCAACCTTTTTCTCCCGGATTCAAGCAATTTTCCTGCCTCAGCCTCCCAAGTAGCTGGGATTATAGGCGCCCGCCACCACGCCTGGCTAATTTTGTATTTTTAGTAGACATGGGGTTTCACCATGTTGGCCAGGCTGGTCTTGAATTCCTGACCTCAGGTGATCCACCCATCTCGGCCTCCCAAAGTGTCAAGATTCTCTTAAACCCTGAGAAACAACCAAAAAAAAAAAAAAAAGCGGCAGTTTTTTTCTTTCCTGAGACAATGTCGTGCTGTCACCCAGGATGGAGAGTAGTGGTGCAATCTTAGCTCACTCAGCCTCAACCTCCCAGGCTCAAGCAATCCTGCCACCTCTTGGACTCCTTAGTAGCTGGGACCACCAGTATGCACACCACCAGGCCTGGCTAATTTTTGCATTTTTGTAGAGGCAAGTCGGGGCAGGGGGTTTCACCAATACTGCCCAAGCTGGTGTCAAACTCCTGAGCTTAAGTGACCCTCCCAAACTACTGGGATTGTAGGTATGAGCCACTGCACCCAGCCAAAAGAGAAGGCCGTTTCTAAACACTCCTCAGTTTTTCAAATTAAGGAAAAAACTCATCTTAATTTCCCAAATTGCCTAGACGAAAAATGGTAAAAGGAAAGAGACATACACAGAGTTCAGAGCAATGCTTAGAGTCAGAGCTCTGAGTGTCTGGCAGTAACTCCCACAGAAAGTGCTAATGATTCCCAGGGATGCTAAAGGAGCAGCCACATCTAAAACTCACCACATTGCTATTAAAGGGGTTGGACGCATTGGCTCATGCCTGTAATCCCACAACTTTGGGAGGCCAACCTGGGAGGATCCCTTGAGGCCAGGAATTTAAGACCAGCCTGGGCAACAAAGCAATACCCCCATTACTACAAAAAATGAAAACATCAGCCAGGCATGGTGGCGCACACCTGTGGTCCAAGTTACTCGGGAAGCTAAGGCAGGAGGATCGCTTGAGACCAGGACTTTGAGGAGTTCAAGGTTGCAGTGAATTGTGATCATACCACTACACTCCAGCCTGGGCAACAGAGCAAGACCCTGTCTCTTAAAAAAGGAAAAAAATAAGAGGGCAGGAACTAGATCAACCCCCTTTCACACATCCTGAAAGACAGGCAGGAAGGCACCAAATACCAGAAAACTGTGTTCTTACCCCAACTTTCCGCAGTAGGTCTCCCACGATGTTGAGGGCTGATATCCGGGCCGCAGGCGTGAGGGGAGTTCCCCCAGTGGAGTCATCCAGGCCTGGGTGTGCAAAGGGAAGAGCATATAACTCACCAACCTATAGTCATGTCCGTGAACTAACATCACTAGGTTCCAAACCACAGGACAGGAGGGGCGCTGACGCCTTTCCTCAGATCCCAAAAACTACCCTATTTCTTTCCGTAGTTAACTGCATCACACGCCCAAGGCCTATATGACAACCAATTTTTCAAGTCCTTGTGATGACTGCAACAAATATTTATTTTTACATGTTAGTCTTTAAAAGTTTTTTTTTTTTTTTTTTTAGACGTTGTCTTGCTGTCACCCAGACTGGAGTGCAGTGATGTGATCTCGGCTCACCGCAACCTCCACCTCCCAGGTTCAAGCGATTCTCCTGCCTTGGCCTCTTGAATAGCTGGGATTACAGCCATGTGCCACCACACCCGGCTTATTTTTATATTTTTTATAGAGAGAGTTTCACCACGTTGTCTAGGCTGGTCTCGAACTCCTGACCTCAAATGATCCGCCCACCTTGGCCTCCAAAAGTGCTGGGATTACCGGCATGAGCCATCATGCCTGGCCTTTTAAAAAAATTTTTTTTTGAGAGAGATAGGGTGTCACTATGTTGCCCAGGCTGATCATGAACTCCTGGTCTCAAGCGATCTTCCCACCTCTGCCTTTCCAAGGTTGGTATTTACAGGCATGAGCCACCGTGCCCAGCCATATTAGTCTTTTTAAAAAAACCCAAAACAAATCCTTTTGAAATTGTAGGAAATCCATATAATTAATTAACATAATGGCATCGGTGATAGATATAAGAACTATATAGACAGGATGATCCAGCTTTACAAGGGTTCAGCTCTGCAAGCCTCTCTTGTCCAAGTGGGGTCCATGCACCAGCAGCACCTGAGAACTCTTAGAAATGCAGAATCTCTCGGCCAGGCATAGTAGCTCACACCTGTAATCCCAGTGCTTTCGGAGGCCAAGGCATGGAGTTGCATGCCTCTAGTCCCAGCTACTCAGGAGGCTGAGGCAGGAGGATCACTGGAGCCCAGGAGTTGGAGGCTGCAGTGAGCTAAGATTGCACCACTGCATTTCAGCCTGGGCCACAGACCAAGACTGTGTCTCTAAAGGAAAAAAACAAAACAAAACAAAACAAACAAACAATGAAATAAAGTATGCAAAATGGCTCTAGACTGGGGCCAGGCACAACAGCTCACACCTGTACTACCACCACTTTCAGAGGCTGAGGCAGGCAGATTACCTGAGGTCAGGAGTTTGAGACCAGCCCGGCCAACATGGTGAAACCCCTTCTCTACTAAAAATACAAGATTAGCCAGGCTTGGTGGTGGGTGCCTGTAATCCAAGCTTACTCGGGAGGCTGAGGCAGGAGAATCACTTGAACCCGGGAGGAAGGTGTTGCAGTAAGCCAAGATCGCACCACTGCACTCCAGCCTGGGTGACAGAGCGAAACTCCATCTCAACAAAACAAAACAAAAGGGCCCTGGCACTGGGATTCTAACAAGTCTCACTGGTCTCTTCATGCCCAGGGGACAAGCTAAGGGATGAGGCAGTAGATGGTAGGGTAAGATCTGGAGCCTGCCTGCCTGGGTCTGAATCCCAAACCATCTGCCATTCAATTACTTTATGACTCTGCTTAACTCAGGGCCTCACTTCCATCCTGGGCCGGCGGCGAAGGCTGCACGGTGGCCAGCACACACTGAGCACCCCATAACTGTCTTATTAATATCTGCTGTAAAAGGCCTGATTGGAAGCTGTCGGCAGAGGGTCTGGGGTGAGAATTCAGATTTTTTTCCCCACCCACGCAGCACAGGTTACACTGAGTCTAGCTGTCGGTGGATGCATTACCAAACCCACAGAATGCATTTTACTTTTTTGTATTTGGTTAGTGACATTTCAAATTTGGGAGGTTTTATATTCAAAAAGAGGATTTTGGGCCAGACGCAGTGGCTCACGCCTGTAATCCTAGCACTTTGGGATCAGCCAAAGCAGGCAGATCACTTGAGTCCAGGAATTTGATAGTAGCCTGGGCTTGCCATGTCTCCACCTAAAATACAAAAGTTAGCCAGGTATGGTGGCGCACGCCTTTACTCCCAGCTACTCCGGAGGATGAGGTGGGAGAATCACTTGAGCCCATGACGCAGAGGTCACAGTGAGCCAAGATCACGTCACTGCACTCCAGCCTGGGTGACACAGTGAGATCCTGTCTCAAAAAAAACCAACAACAAAAAAAGAGCATTTCTGGCTTTGAAGAATGGAAAAAACTGCAGATGAGGGGCCGTTCCTTCTAGTGCAGAGTAGCAGCCACCCGCTTTGGGTGGGGTTTCCATTTCCCAGTGCATCACAGACTCCACTACTCCCTCACACCCACTCCTCACTCATCTCAATTGCCCATCCCCAGGAACATCCCAGTCTACTCTCTGCTCAAAGCCTGAGAGTATATCAGGCTCTGAGCCTGGTGCAAATCATCACACACCCAGGACCCACCCCAGATTCTTACCCAGAAACACTTTGTGAACCGAGAAAATTCTCCAATTCCCACTCCCCTTACCACGTCTGAAGCTCCCGGGCGTGTTTAAACTCGAGCTGGGTCCTCGGTGAGCGATGGGCGTGGACGGCACAGAGCCCGTGGCCTGCACAGCTGTGTCTGTCCTCTCAGCTTCCACTGAGCTGGGCATGGGGGTCCTGGGTTTCTCCTGCTTCTGCTGCACGGCCAGTTCCTGCCGCAAATCTGTGCCAGGAAAAGGATTCAGGAATTCAAGTCCTCAGCCAGGCGCCGTGGCTCATGTTTATAATGCCAGCACTTTGGGAGGCCAAGGCCGGTGGATCATCCAAGGTCGAGTTTGAGCCCAGCCTGACCAACATGGTGAAACCCCATCTCTATAGAAAATGCAAGGCCGGGCGCGGTGGCTCAAGCCTGTAATCCCAGCACTTTGGGAGGCCGAGGCAGGCGGATCACGAGGTCAGGAGATCGAGACCATCCTGGCTAACACGGTGAAACCCCGTCTCTACTAAAAATACAAAAAACTAGCCGGGCACGGTGGCGGGCGCCTGTAGTCCCAGCTACTCGGGAGGCTGAGGCAGGAGAATGGTGTAAACCCGGGAGGCGGAGCTTGCAGTGAACTGAGATCCGGCCACTGCACTCCAGCCTGGGTGACAGAGCAAGACTCCGTCTCAAAAAAAAAAAAAAAAAAAAAAAAAAAAAAGAAAAGAAAATGCAAAAACCAGCCAGGCATGGTGGTAGGCACCTGTAATCTCAACTACTCAGGAGGAAGAGGCACGAGAATCACTTGAATCTGGAAGGCCAGGTGGCACTGAGCTGAGATTGCTCCGGTGCACTCCAGTCTGGGTGACAAGAGCAAGACTCCGTCTCAAAAAACAAAAAGGGAATTTAAGCCCTGGCTTAGGGTGGGTGGGGTGCAGGTATAGAGGTTCAACAGTGGATACTGGTCAGAAAAAAGACCTACTGGGGTGAAACACTCCAGGTAGAAACTCCAAATAAAGGGAAACCCACAGGACCTTGCCTAGCAGACTTACAACTCTACAGGATTTTTCTCTTGACTAAAAAAATAGTTTCAGATTTTTAAAAAGCTATGACAGTGACACACTAATGCTTTTATTATTGAAAAAACAATTCCAACATAGCAGTGTATTTAGAATACTAAATGAAAGTATGCCCAGGAGCAGTGGCTCATGCCTGCAATCCCAGCACTTTGGGAGGCTGAGGTGCAAGAATCTCGTTAATCCAAGAGGTCAAGGTTGCAGTGAGCCATGATTGTGCCACTCCACCCCGGGTGACAGAGTGAGACCTCTGGCAAAAAAAAAAAGAAAAGGCCAGACGCAGTGGCTCACGCCTATAATCCCAGCACTCTGAGAGGTCGAGGTGGGAGGGTCGCTTGAGGTCAGGAGTTTGAAGCCAACATGGCAAAACCCCGTCCCTGTTAAAAATACAAAAAATTAGCCATACATGGTGGCGTGCGCCTGTAGTCCCAGCTGCTTGGGAGGCTGAGGCAGGACAATTGCTTGAGCCTGGGGGACCGAGGTTATAGTGAGCTGAGATCACGCCACTGCACTCCAGCCTCTGTGACAGAGCAAGACTGTCTCAAAAACAAAGTATGCTTTCCAGACTATCCCCAAACACTCCTCATTCATAATCACCATAACAAATGGGAGAGCTTTCAACCATTGTTCTCTGAATTATTATTATTATTATTTTTGAGATGGAGTTTCACTCTGTTGCCCAGGCTGGAGTGCAATGGCACAATCTCGGCTCACTGCAACCTTTGCCTCCCGGGTTCAAGTGATTCTCCTGCCTCAGTCTCCTAAGTAGCTGGGATTACAGGCACGCACCACCATGCCTGGCTTTTTTTTTTTTTTTTTAAACAGAGACGGGGTTTCACCATGTTGTCCAGGCTGGTCTTGAACTCCTGACCTCAGGTGATCCACCCACCTCGGCCTCCCAAAGTGCTGGGATTACAGGCATGAGCCACTGTGCCTGGCTGTTCTCTCCATTTTCAAACATAAACTTTATAACATACATATATATCTACTGAGCATAAAATAAGAACATTTTTTATTAAGCATTACTGAAACATACAATATCTTGTCCTGTGTATGACTTACTCTCCCACCTTCAGTGGTATGTCTTGGCAATGTTTTTTGTTTTAGAGACAGGGTCTGACTCAGTCACCCAGGCTGCGGTGCAGTGGCACAATCATAGCTCAAGGTAACCTTGAACTCCTGGGCTCAAGTCATCCTCCCACTTCAGCCTCCTAAGTACTTGGGACTACAGGCATATGCCACCAGGCCTAGCTAATTTTTACACTTCATTTTTGTAGAGATGGGGTCTCACTATGCTGTCCAAGCTCATCTTGAACTCCTAGGCTCAAGCAATCCTCTTGCGTCCATCTCTCAAAGCACTGAGATTACAGGCATCAGCCACTGTGCCTAGCCTTGGCAATTTTTCTACCACAATATTGTTCATTTAAACAATTTTTTAATATTTCACATAATAAATCTATGTACTTCATTTAACCACTTCATGACTGATGGACATCTAGGAACAACTACTTTATTAAACTTAGGAATTTTTACTTTTCATCCCCCACCTACTGGTTACACATTACAAAGCAAATTGACGTTATAAACAATTTATTGGGCTGGTAACAGTAACTAACCCCTGTAATCCCAGCACTTTGGGAAGCCGAGGCAGGCAGATCACCTGAGGTCAGGAGTTCAAGAGCAGCCTGGGCAACATGGTGAAACCCCGTCTCTATTAAAAAATACTAAAAATTAGCCAGGCATGGTGGCGTACACCTGTAGTCCCAGCTACTCGGAAGGCTGAGGCAGGAGAATCGCTTGAACCCGGGAGGCAGAGGTTGCAGTGAGCAGAGATAGCACCACTGTACTCCAGCCTGGACAACAGATGAAGACGCCATCTCAAAAAAAAAAAAAAAAAAAAAAAAAAAAGATAGGATAAAAACAACTTGGACAATCCACTAATGAATGTCTTTTTTTTTCTTTTTTGAGACAGAGTCTCACTCTGTCACCTAGGCTGGAGTACAGTGATGCAATCTTGGCTCACTGCGACCTCCACCTCCCAGGTTCAAGCAATTCTCCTGCCTCAGCCTCCTGAGCAGCTGGGATTACAGGCATCCGCCACCACACCCTGCTCATGTTTTCTATTTTTAGTAGGGATGGGGTTTCTCTATTTCCAGGCTGGTCTCGAACTCCTGAGCTCAGGTGATCTGCCTGCCTCAGCCTCCCAAAGTGCTGGGATTACAGGTATGAACTACTGTGTTGGCCAAATACCTCATTACAGTCTGAACATTCTACCTCTGCAAGTGCCGACTGCTAAACAGCAAATGCTGACGAGGTTTCCAAGTTCTAAACCAAATATATCGGTTGCCATCAAGTCACAGAAATAATAGGCTAGCTGGCAATTCCACCAGAAATTTCTCCCCATAAAATCTTTTCTTAAGAGACAGGGTCTCATTCTGTCACGTAGGCTGGAGTGCACTGGTGCCATCATAGCTCGTGGCAGGCTCCACCTCCTGGGCTCAAGTGATCATCCCACCTTGGCTTCCTGAGTAGCTGGGACTACAGGCACATGTCACCACACCCAGCTAATCTTTAATTTTTTTTTGTAAAGATGGAGTCCCATTATACTGCCTAAGGTGGTCTCGAACTCCTGGGCTCAAGAGATCCTCGGCCACCCAAAGTACTGGGATTACAGGTGTGAGCCACTGTGCCAGGCTCTCCCCACAACACTATTCTGTTCCTACTGAGCATCAGGATGGTTTGCTGTGTGTGTGAATTACAGACCAGGAAGCACCTTTCTGGAAACTGGAAATTCTGCTGCCTAGAGGCAGAACCCCAATACAAGGACTTCATCTGTGAACCCCAAAGCTATTTCTCTAAATACCCATAAGGGGCCCTTACAGGGTTGCATGTCTTACTGTTCTCAGCTCCGGCCAGGGCCCAAGGCAAGAGTCTGCCCGGTACAGCCCCACACCCTCTGACTAGACAGCCTGGCACAGAGCAGGGTGCAGGGTCCCTGTAAAGATAATGCTGGGAGAGGCTGTGGGACTAGATGTTGCTCAGGCAGGGAATGGGGACCATGCTGGTGAAGACGCCAAGGCTTCCTGACCTCTGGCTTCATCCTTCAGTCTCTGAACAGATTCCAGGAGATTCTCTTTTTCATCAAGTTCACTTTCCAAGAAGGCGTTTCTTTCGATGGCCTGATTCAAGCGCTGCTCAAAGTCTTCGAGAGACATGATCGTGGCACTGGGGAAGAGAAAAGCAGAGTTATCCAAGAGGACAAACTGCGGACATCCCTCTAGCACTGCGGATCCACGTGGTGTGAAGGGTCAGACACACCTGGACACAAGTCCCAGCACCAAACCTCCTAGATGCCACAGAGCGGGCCGAGTCCCTTAACCTGCTGGGGCATGGGCTCTTCACCTGCATAATAGGACTCCTCATAGCTCATGAGGTACACAAGGCTGTCGTGAGGATTAAATAAGGTGCCGCCCACACAGCACTCAGCAACAAGCCAAAGCCCTATCAGGACTGCATGTGTTTGAGAAGAGCAGTATGCTCTATTTTCTCTTGCAAGCTCACAATGCCAACCGGCATTATAAATGTTAGACCTAATACCATAAAAACCCTAGAAGAAAACCTAGGTAGTACCATTCAGGACATAGGCATGGGCAAAGACTTCATATCTAAAACACCAAAAGCAACGGCAGCAAAAGCCAAAATTTACAAATGGGATCTAATTAAACTAAAAAGTTTCTGCACAGCAAAAGAAACTACCATCAGAGTGAACAGGCAACCTACAGAATGGGAGAAAATTTTTGCAATCTACTCATCTGACAAAGGGCTAATATCCAGAACCTACAAAGAACTCAAACAAATTTACAAGAAAAAAACAACCCCATCAAAAAGTGGGCAAAGGATATGAACAGACATTTCTCAAAAGAAGACATTCATACAGCCAACAGACACATGAAAAAATGCTCATCATCACTGGCCATCAGAGAAATGCAAATCAAAACCACAATGAGATACCATCTCACACCAGTTAGAATGGCAATCATTAAAAAGTCAGGAAACAACAGGTGCTGGAGAGGATGTGGAGAAATAGGAACACTTTTACACTGTTGGTGGGATTGTAAACTAGTTCAACCATTATGGAAAACAGTATGGCGATTCCTCAAGGATCTAGAACTAGATGTACCATATGACCCAGCCATCCCATTACTGGGTATATACCCAAAGGATTATAAATCATGCTGCTATAAAGACACATGCACATGTATGTTTATTGCGGCACTATTCACAATAGCAAAGACTTGGAATCAACCCAAATGTCCATCAGTGACAGACTGGATTAAGAAAATGTGGCACATATACACCATGGAATACTATGCAGCCATAAAAAAGGATGAGTTTGTGTCCTTTGTAGGGACATGGATGCAGCTGGAAACCATCATTCTTAGCAATCTATCACAAGAACAGAAAACCAAACATTGCATGTTCTCACTCATAGGTGGGAACTGAACAATGAGATCACTTGGACTCGGGAAGGGGAACATCACACACCGGGGCCTATCATGGGGAGGGGGGAGGGGGGAGGGATTGCATTGGGAGTTATACCTGATGTAAATGACGAGTTGATGGGTGCTGGCTGATGAGTTGATGGGTACAGCACACCAACATGGCACAAGTATACATATGTAACAAACCTGCACGTTATGCACATGTACCCTAGAACTTAAAGTATAATAATAATAAAAAATAAAAATAAAAATAAAAAACCTAATAATGACTGGGCATGGTGGCTCATGCCTGTAATCCCAGCACTTTGGGAGGCCAAGGCAGGTGGCTGTCCTGAGGTCAGGAGTCCAAGACCAGCCTGGCAAGCTTGGGCAAATGGCAAAACCCTGTCTCTACTAAAAATACAAAAATTAGCCAGTTGTAGTGTAATCCCAGCTACTTGGGAGGCAGAGGTGGGAGAACTGCCAGCAAGCGTAGGTTGCAGTGAGCCAAGATTGTGCCACTGCACTCCAGCCTAGGCAACAAAGTGAAACTCCATCTCAAAAAAAAAAAAAAGAAAAAGAACCTAATAAAAAACACATACAGTAGCACGATTTTTTTTCCTTAAAAAGACAGCTGTGTCTGTCAGGTCGAAGTGCAGTGGTACAATCACAGCTCACTGCAATCTCAAACTCTTGGGCTCAAGCGATCCTCCCGCCTCAGCCTCCTGAGTTACTGAGATTACAGGCATGAAGCACTGTGCTGGGCATAAGATGCATTTCAGCAGGTAGAAGAGATCATATTTAACCTCTCAGTGGAAGTTCAAAATGCATAGTACCAGCCCAACTGCCCTGCTCACAACCCCTTCTTGTGAAGGGCACAGACACTGTGGTAAAGGCACTGCAAAGTGCTGTAACAAAACAATCTACTTTGATTCTGGGAAAACCACCTTCTCTGCACCTCAGTTTTCTCTCATGCAAAGCAAGGGTAGTAACAGTACCTTCCTGAAGGGTTGTAACGGGGCAGCGGTGGCAAGAAGTAGTCACACAGGCTGGGCGTGGTGGCTCACGCCTGTAATCCCAGCACTTAGGGAGGCCAAGGCGAGTGGATCACTCGAGGTCAGGAGTTCAAGTCCAGCCTGGCCAACGTGGTGAAACCTCATCTCCATTAAAAATACAAAAATTAGCCGGGCATGATGGCGCACATGTGTAGTCCCAGCTGCTCGGGAGGGTGAGGCAGGAAAATTGCTTGAACCCAGGAGGTGGATGTTGCAGTGAGCTGAGATCGTGCCACTACACTCCAGCTTGGGCAACAGAGCAAGACTGTTTCCAAAAAAAAAAAAAAAATCATACAGGAAGCACACAACAGATGTTTTACACATAAGCACACATCTACAAATGTCTGCAATTTTTATTATTGACCCTATGTCTGTCCCCAGACCTTTAATATCCTGCTAACTGTATCCCACGGTGGTTAGAAGCACGTGTTTGGAGAGGAACCCAGGAGTTAACACCCAGCTCCTCCTCCATCTAGAACTCACTGGGTATCATTGGGCAACTCGATCTCCCTCATCCTCAGTTCCTTCAATCACAAAATTCATAACTGCACTGGTCAATGGCTGCATCAGTTCATTTCTTCAATATATCCTTCTATGTCTAGGTGGACTCATAGGAGTACCTACCCTCACAGGGTCTTTAGAAGTAGTGGATAGGATCAAGTTACCACAGTACCATTTAAAAACAACAAAGGGACAGGCACAGCGGTTCGTGCCTATAATCCCAGTACTTTGGGAAGCCAAGGTGGGAGGACCCCTCGAGGCCCAGGGTTCAAGACCAGCCTGGGTAATATAGTGACAACCTGTCTCTACAAAAAGTAAAAAGACTAGCCGGGCATGATGGCGTGTGCCTGTAGTCCCAGCTACTCGAAGGCTGAGGTAGGAGGATTGCTTGAGCCCAGGAACTCGAGGGTGCAGTAAGCCATGATTATGCCACTGCACTCCAGCCTGGGTAACAGTGCCAGACCCTGTCTCAAAAAACAAACGAAAACAAACAAAAAAACACACTACTACCAATAACAAAGGGATAATACTTTGGAGTACAATACCAGAAACAGTTAAAACGACCCTAAGGTTGACATGTCAAACAAAAAAGGTAAAAGATTCACATAATAATATATAGGGTACAGAATGCTTGCAGAAATGCAGACATGCTGAGTATATATAGAGGAAGACCCAGTATCACACAGAAATTAGTTGTCCACAAGTTAAACTGATAAATTTAACACTATCTTAATAGGTTTCTATTGGGGGAATAAATTGGACTGATTTGAGAGATGCTGTGACGATGAAACAAGAATGACCCGAAGAACTCTGTAAAAGAAGAGATCAGGGAACTAACTCTACCAGAGACTCAGAACACACTACTATAAAGCCTCAACAACGAACAATTGTATGCTACTGGTTGTAAGAACAAAGGAACCAAAGGTCCAGAAATAGACAAGAGTTTAATTTATAATAAAGGTGGCCTCATAGATCATTGGCAAAAAGATGGCAGGTTCAGTTCTAGTTTTAGGGACCACTGGGTACCTACCAGGAAAACATTATTAGATTCATACCTCATACTGTACCCTAACACAAATTCCGAATGAATCGGAAATTTTAACACTCATTATCTGGTCAAAATCTGTTTTGCTTCTGGAATGCGAGGGAACCGGGGACCAGCTTCAGTGGCTTTTTTTTTTTTAAGATGGAATTTCGCTCTTGTCAACCAGGCTGGAGTGCAATGGTGCTCACCCAGGCAGAGTGCAACCTCTGCCTCCTGGGTTCAAATGACTCTTCTGCCTCAGCCTCCCAAGTAGCTGGGATTATAGGCATGTGCCACCATATCCGGCTAATTTTTGTAGTTTTAGTAGAGACAGCATTCCATCATGTTGGCCAGGCTGGTCTCAAACTCCCAACCTCAGGTGATGCACCCACCTCTGCCTCACAAAGTGCTGGGATTATAGGTGTGAGCCACCACGCCTGGCCCTTCAGTGGCATTTCTGAATTTCCCTGTAGCCTCGACACCCTGGGTTTAAGTCATCCTTTCACTTTTTTTTTTTTTTTTTTGAGATGAAGTCTCTGTTGCCCAGGCTGGAGTGCAATGGCACAATCTCAGCTCACTGCAACCTCCGCCTCTCGGGTTCAAGTGATACTCCTGCCTCAGCCTCTTGAGTAGCTGGGATTACAGGTGCCTGCCACCACGCCTGGCTAATTTTTGTATTTTTAGTAGAGAGATGGTTTCACCATCTTTGCCAGGCTGGTCTCCAACTCCTAACTTCAGGTGATCCACCCGCCTCGGCCTCCCAAAGTGCTGGGATTACAGGCATGAGCCACCGTGCCTGGTGATCCTTTCACCTTCTTACCTCAACCTCCCAAGTAGTTGTAACCACAGGCACAAGCTATCATACCCGGCTAGTTTTTAAATTTGTTTCTAGAGATGGGAGTCTATGTTGCCCAGGATGGCCTCAAACTCCTGGGCTCAAGCAATCCTCAAGTCTCGGCCTCCCAAAGTACTAAGAATACAGATTACAGACTTGAGCTATCTCACATGGCCTATTTACTTTCAAATAAAGGTCAGCATGCTAGTTGTAACTGGAGTGAAAATTGATTTATGTACTTTATATGTTGAAATTCTGTCAACTAATATATAAAAGCATAATTAGTGCCTCTAATCCCAGCAATTTGGGAGGCCAAGGCAGGAGGATCACTTGAGGTCAGGAGTTCAAGACCAGCCTGGCCAACATGGTGAGACCCCATCTCTAATAAAAATAGAAAAATTAGCCAGGCATGATGGCGCATGCATGTAGTCCCAGCTACTCGAGAGGCTGAGGCAGGAAAATCGCTTGAACCTGGGAGGCAGAGGCTGCAGTGAGCCGAGATGGCACCACTGCATTCCAGCATGGGCAACAGAGCAAGACTCTGTCTCAAAAATAAATAAAATGAAAAATCCATGGAAGAGTAAAATTAGATTAAATCTATTTTAATTTTTGTAAAACTTTTTGCCATCTTAGTACTCATATGTGAAACAAAGTCACCTTTGGAAATGTATTTAATTTTCAGTTACTTCCAATTAGGTCCTGCATACTTTACAAGGTTATTCTTACACAAAGTGCCTCTCCTCAGTTAAAAGTGAGTCATTTAGTTTTAGGGACCTATAGAAGAAGGACCATGAGAGCAATCAAACAGCTGATGGTGCTGAGAAACTCTTGTTCTTGGAGAAGACTATCAAACTTTCTAAATATTAAACTTGCACAAAATTGTAATATTTTCAAGTCTTTAAAATAAAGCTTTGCAGCCTGGGCAACATAGAGAAATCCAGTCTTTACAAAGAATACAAAAATTAGCCAGGCATGGTGGCACATGCCTGTAGTCCTAGCTACTGGGGAGGCTGAGGTGATCGTGCCACTACCCTCCAGCAGGCGTGACAGAGACCTTGTCTCAAAACATAAATATATAAAACTTTGGTGCCCTAGAACTTTATTTATTCTATAATGGTGAACTGGGCTTCTACCTCATCTGATTTTTAACACTAAACTATTCAGCATTTGGCCAAATTGTATTAACAAAAACAATGCATGTTTAGTAAGGAAGAAAACACAAAAATACTACAAGAAAACACAGGCTAATTGCTTTATATAACCTTGGAGTGCAGAAGGCCCTTCTAACTATGACTAAGATATCTGACTACAAAGGAATCAAATGCCAGCCTGGCCAACAAAGTGAAACCCCATCTCTGCTAAAAATACAAAAATTAGCCATGCATGGTGGTGGGCGCCTGTAATCCCAGCTACTCGGGAGGCTGAGGCAGGAGAATCACTTGAACCTGGGAGGCGGAGGTTGCAGTGAGCCGAGATCGTGCACCTGCACTCCAGCCTGGGCCATAGGGCAAGACTGACTCAAAACAAATCAAGTAACTTCTGTACAATAAAATATACATCAGACAAAGCTGGAAACAAATGACAAACTCCCAATATTGTCAATTCATGTCACAAATATATAAAAATCTCCTAAAATCACGGAAAAAAAAAATAATGAACAACCCAATTTTAAAATATGCCAAGTGCCAGGCATGGTAGCTCATGCCTGTAATCTCAGCATTTTGGGAGGCCGAGGTGGGCAGATTATCTGAGGTCAAGAGTTCAAGATCAGCCTGACCAACATGGCAAAACCTCGTCTCTACTAAAAATACAAAATTACCTAAGCGTGGTGGCCCATGCCTGTAATCCCAGCTACTGGGGAGGCGAAGGCAGGAGAATCGCTTGAACCTGGGAGGCGGAGGTTGCGGAGAGCCGAAATCATGCCACAGCACTCCAGCCTGGGCAACAAGAGCAAAACTCGATATCAAAAAAACAAGAACAAAAACAGTAAAAATAGGCCAAGATCAACTGGGCAAGGTAGCTCATGCCTGTAATCCCAGCACTTTGGGAGAACGAGGCAGGTGTATCATCTGAGGTCAGGAGTTCAAGATCAGCCTCTCCAACATAGCGAAACCCCTTCTCTACTAAAAATATAAAAATTCTCCAGCCTGGGTGACAGAGCGAGACTCCGTCTCAAAAAAAAAAAAAAAAAAAAAAAAAAAAAAAAAAATTAGCAAGGCATGGTGGCATGCACCAGTAATCCCAGCTACTCAGGAGGTTGACACAGGAGAATTGCTTGAACCCAGGAGGTGGAGGTTGTAGTGAGCTAAGATCACGCCACTGCACTCCAGCCGGGGCAATAGAGCAATACTCCATCTAGAAAAAACACAGGCTGGCCAAGCACACTGGCTCACGCCTGCAATCCCAGCACATAGGGAGGCCGAGGCGGGCGGCTGAGGCAGGCAGATCACGAGGTCAGGAGTTTGAGGCCAGCCTGACCAACATGGTGAAACCTCATCTCTACTAAAAATACAAAAATTAGCTGGGCATGGCGGCACACACCTGTAATCCCAGCTACTCAAGAGGGTGAGACAGGAGAACTGCTTGAACCTGGGAGGCAGTGGTTGCAGTGAGCCGTGGTCATGCCACTGCACTCTAGCCTGGGTGACAGAGCGAGACTCAGTCTCATTTAAAAAAATATATATATATATATGGCCGGGCACAGTGGCTCATGCCTGTAATCCCAGCACTTTGGGAGGCCAAGACAGGCGGATCACGAGGTCAGGAGATCAAGACCATCCTGGCTAATAACACGGTGAAACCCTGTCTCTACTAAAAAAAAAAAAAAATACAAAAAACTAGCCGGGCAAGGTGGCGGGCACCTGTAGTCCCAGCTATTCGGGAGGCTGAGGCAGGAGAATGGCGTGAACCCAGGAGGCGGAGCTTGCAGTGAGCTAAGATCTGGCCACTGCACTCCAGCCTGGGCAACAGAGCTAGACTCCGTCTCAAAAAAAAAAAATATATATATATACACACACACACACACACCCCCATACATATATATACACATGTATACATACATATATACACATATACACACACACATATATGCGCGCCAAGACCAACAGAGTTCCTAAAGAAGGAAGTCCAACAGCTCTTAAGCACATGACAGTGAACTCAGAAACGTACTTATTTCTCACCTTTTCAATTAGCAGAAGTCCAAAGTTTGAAAACTACTCTATTAGTGAAGCTATTCGGAAAACAGGGACTCACATAGCTATTGGGAATGTAAACTGGTACAACCCTATAAATAACTGAGCAGCATCTATCAAAATGACATGCATATATCCTCTGACCTAATAATATCACTTCTGGGAATTTAGCCTACAGATATTCATCGTGCAAGGCTGTTCATTACCGCAATGCTTATCACTGCAAAAGAACAGAAATACAACAGATATCCAACCACAGGGGACTAAATTATTATGGTATTATTCAATACCAACCATACAATAGAATACCAGGTATTTGAAAAAATAAAAAACTAAGAATGTTCTGTCCTAGTAACGAACGATCTTCAAGCTCTACTATTACATGAAAAAGCAAGATATACAACAGTGTGTGTAGAATGCTCTTCTGAGGAACAAAAAAAGGGGGGGGGAGGTAGTAAGAATGTCTTTTTATTTGCTTGAATTATTAAAGAAATGCCTACCTCTTTGTATATTATTTTTGAACCGTGTGAATGTACTACCACTTTGGCCCCGATTCTTCACCCCTCCCTGTGTCCATACCCTTGCCATGGCCTCACTGTGGGCAGAAAGTACTTTCCCACCCTTTGACTTAGCTTGGTCATTTGACTTGCTTTGATTAATGATATAGGGGTGGAAATGATGGTATGCCAGTGGCTTGCCAGAAATCAGAATGTGGCTTTACATATGAAATCTACAGTATCTTATGCTATTGTATGTAAAGCCACAGTACTCAAGTCATTACGGCACTGGTATTGTATTTCACAAATTGTACACTGGATGAAAATACAGAATCCTGAATTAGATCCCAGAATATATTCGAGTTTAACATGAGAGCTCAGTTCAATTCAGTAGAAAAAGACTGATTGGCTGGGCATGGTCACTCACACCTGTGATCCCAGCACTTTGGGAGGCCAAGGCAGGCAGACTGAGCCCAGGACTTTGAGATCAGCCTGGGCAACATGGAGAAACCCTATCTCTACAAAAAATACAAAAATTAGCCAGGTATGGTGGCACATGCCTATAGTCCCAGCTACTCAGGAGGCTGAGGTGGGAGAATCACTTGCCCCAGGAGGTCAAAGCTCCAGTGAGCTGTAATTGCACCATGGCACTCGACTCCGGGCAATGGAGCGAGGCCCAGTCTCAAAAAAAAAAAGAAAAAGGCAATGTTTAATAGTGCTGGCACAACTAGGCTACCCATCTAAAGAAAATAAAATTGAACCTTTATCTTATACCAGATACAAAAATAAATTCACTGCAGATTAAGGAATAAGGGTAAAAAAAATTAAAATCGCAAAAAAAGAAGAAAACACATGCACTATCAAGAACCAAGGAGACTTCCCCTAGTAAAGTCTGCAGACCTAGGTGTTTTAAAAAAGACATAACTGATGATCTAAAAATGAAAAATGTATGTATAAAAAATTTTTTTCAAAAGAGAAAAGAGGAAATATTTGCATGGAAAATGATACCACAAAGTCAACAGACAAAAGATTACTCTGGAAAAAATTATTTTCAATGCAGTAGACAAGATTAGTAGTTAAAATATACAAAGGGCCAGGCACGGTGGCTCATGCCTGTAATTCCAGCACTTTGGGAAGCTGAGGCAGGTGGATCACTTGAGGGTGCGAGTTTGAGACCAGCTGTCCAGCGTGGCGAAACTCTCTCTACTAAAAATACAAAAATTAGCCAAGTGTGGTGGCAGGCGCCTGTAATCCCAGCTACTTGGGGGGCTGAGGCAGGAGAATCACTTGAACCAGGAAGGCAGAAGTTGCAGTGACCTGAGATCCCACCACTGCACTCCAGCTCCAGCCTGGGAGACAGAGTGAGACTCCATCTCAAAAAATAAATGTATGCAAAGAACTCCTACAGATTGACAAGAAAGGAGTTTCCACTTCTGGTAATGACAAGGGAACTTGTATCAGACCAACCCTCATGTAAATTCTGAGTAAAATGTTTACAATGATCTGAGCGCACTGGCAGGAACTGGAAAACAACACTTAGAAAAACAGAACAACACTGGGTGACGTACGCATCTTTATAAGATTTTTGCCTAAAGCTCCAGGGATAGAAATCTAGCACCATGGGGACCCCACATTCTGAATATAGTATCTTCCCACATCTCTGGCCTCCCCCGAACCACACGTGCACAAAGCAGACACAAAGCAGCCCAGTTACGGCTAAAAAAAGCAGAGATTTCAGTTACTGCCCATCAAAGGGGAGATAGAATTTGGGCTGTAAGCTTAGCCAAGTAAACTACCTAAGAAAACCAAATAAATAAAGAACTTAAAAGAATTCATCATCTCTGGCTGGGTACGGTGGCTCAAGCCCATAATCCCAGCACTTTGGGATACCGAGGCAGGTGGATCACCTCAGGTCAGGAATCTGAGACCAGATTGGCTAACATGGCGAAATTCCATCCCTCCTAAAAATACAAAAATTAGCAGGTGGTAACGCACACCTGTAATCCCAGCTACTCTGGAGGTTGAGGCAGGAGAATCACTTGAACCTGGGAGGTGGAGGTTGCAGTGAGCAGAGATTGCACCACTGCACTCCAGCCTGGGTGACAGAGCAAGACAGTCTTTTTTTTTAAAAAAAAAAAAAAAAAGAAAGAAAGAAAAAACTAATAGTCTGTGGGAAATACCATTCACACTGCCTACAATACAACCTCTACGTTGGAGTGTAAAGAAAATGTGACCCAGATGTGACAACTGCACAAAAGGACCTTAAAGCAGCTCTTATAACTATGCTCAAGGATGTCAAGAAGCCTCAATAGAACAGAAATTATAAAAGAGCACAAATCCTACATCTAAAAATACTACATTGAAATTTCAACATTTCATCCGCTTTAAATGGCAGATTGGAGAGAGATGAGGGCATCTATCAACTTGAAACTGGATACACACAAATTATTCAATTTGAAGAACAAAGACAAAAAAAAATTAGGGAAAAAAAATGAAGAGAGCCTTAGGAACCTGCCTGACAATATGAAAAGGTTATGTGTATAGCTGGTGTCCCAGACGGACAGGAGAAAAAGAATGGGGTAGAAAAAACTCGGAGGAGGCCGGGTACGGTGGCTCATGCCACCAATTCCAGCACTTTGGGAGGCTGAGGCAGGAGGATCACTTGCTCCCAGGAGTTTGAGGCTGCAATGTGCTATGATGGCACCACTGCACTCCAGCCTGGGTAACAGAGCAAGACCCTATCTCTAAAAATAAATAAAAAACATCCGTGTATTTCGCTGTATATAATTTATATATAAATTTTTAAAAAGCAAGTGTTTTTATCCAAAAACTGCTTGGCTCAGAGTAATTCTTCTATAAATGTTAGTCGTTATTCTGCTAAATCACAGAACATCAGTTTAGAAATCACTGGACTGGGCGCCGTGGCTCACACCCCTGTAATCACAGCACTTTGGAGGCTGAGGCGAGCTGATCACCCGAGGTGACGAGTTTGAGACCAGCCTGGCCAACATGGCAACACCCCATCCCTATTAAAGATACAAAAATTAGGCAGGCATGGTGGCAGGTGCCTGTAATTCCAGCTACTTGGGAGCCTGAAGCACGAGAATTGCTTAAACCCAGGAGGCAAGGGTTGTAGTGAGTTGACATCACGCCACTGCACTCCAGCCTGGTGACAGAGACTCCATCTCAAAAAAAAAAAAAAAAATAGTGTTCTTTGAACACGCTTCTTCCCTACCTTCGGGGCTTAGCACAGGTTTGGTGTTGTCTGGAATGTTCTTGTCTCACACCCCTCCTAGGATCATGGCTACTCATTCCTCTGGCCTTAGCCTAAATGGTATTTCCTCCGGTAATGCTCGCCTGACGCTCCCAGGCCAACAGTCAAAGTAATATATCCTATTACACATCCCCATAGCACCCTGGGCTGCCAGCCTTGCTGCTGTAATGAAATTGCACTTCTTCGACTACTGTCCATTTCCCCCAGGGCACTAAAAGTCAGAAGGGCACCGGCTTTGTTCTGCTCACTGCTCAGTTCCCTATACTCAGCACAGGGCCAAGGACCCAGCTGCTGGGGACAAAAAGCAGAGAGGAGTGTCTCCCACTCCTGCCTTCCCCTTCCCCGCATACCGCTTGGCTCGTTCCAGGTCGTCGTTAGCTTGCTCCAGCTCTCTGATGTATTTCTGCAATTGGTCTTTAATGGCTTTGGTCTGTGCGAGGTCATCCTCCAAGGCTGAGATCTGCCGGTAGCCTTCAGAGTGCTGCACTTCAAACTTCTCCTGAAGGACAACACAGACACTGGGTGAATGACTTCTGAGGCGGCTAGATGCAGTAGCACATACCCACCTGGAGTCACAGTTACTCGGGGGGCTAAACTGGGAGGACTGCTTGAGCCCAGGAGTTAGAGCCTGCAGTGAGCTATGACTAACACTGCACTCCAGCCTGGGCAACATAGCAAGACCCTGTATCTTTTTATTTATTTATTTAGAGACCGAGTCTCACTCGGTTGCCCAGGCTGGAGTGCAGTGTCGAGATCTTGGCTCATGGCAACCTCTGCCTCCCAGGTTCAAGCAATTCTCCTGCCTCAGCCTCCCGAGTGGCTGGGAATACAGCCACCCACCACCAAGCCTGGCTAATTTTTTTATTTTTAATAGAGACCGGGTTTCACGATGTTGCCCAGGCTGGTCTCGTACTCCTGACACCTCAAGTGATCCACACACCTCGGTCTCCCAAAGTGCTGGGATTACAGGTGTGAGCCACGGCGCCCGGCCTGACTGTCTCTTTATGAAACTCCTCCTCCCACCACACTCCCTGGGGAGGCTCCAGGCTTTCTGTCCCACCCTCCCACCACAATCCAGAGACAAGCTAGGCTCAGGCAACAGAACCTTCTTCTCTCCAAAGAGCTGACTCTCAGGCAAGTGACGTAATGTGGTGGGAACAGGCAGGTGTCATTCAGAGCAGGCACAAGGAATCAACTGTTTTAATTACGTCCTGAGTGCCTCCACCCCCCCGAGCACCTTGAATCCTGCCTACACTCAACAGGGTTGAGATTCCTATAGCCCCCAACATTCTTCAGACAAATCATTCTGCCCAAGGTGTCCACAGCCAAAGAAAGCCACAGAAACCTCTCCAAGCCTCATCCACAGGGCAACGTGGGTCTCCTTCACACACACTATCAGTGTATTACAAAGAGAGTCACCAGCCTGGCCCACAAAGTGAGACCTAGTCTCTACAAAATACACAAATTAGCAGGGCGTGGTGGCTCTCGACCGTAGTTCTAGCTACTCAGGAGGCTGAGGTGGAAGGATCATTTGAGCCTGAGAGGTCGAAGCTGCAGTGGGCTGTGATGGCACCACTGCACTCCAGCCTGGGCAACTCCCTGCTGTCTGAAAAAAAAGAAAGAAAGAAAGAAATCATAATGATGTCCATTGTTTGTGCCCACAAGAATGGGAAGGCAGCATGTACTGGTTTTACAACAGTCAACCATTCTCAATGTTTGATCCAGGACTCCCCGTTGTAGCACGGAGAAAGAAGGAAGAGTTTGATCTCTAGGTTACTTAAAAACATAAAGACAGGCCGGGCACGGTGGCTCACACCTGTAATCCCAGCACTTTGGGAGGCTGAGGCGGGCAGATCACCTGAGGTCACAGGAGTTCGAGACCCACCTGGACAACATGGTAAAACCCGGTCTCTACTAAAAATACAAAAAAATTAGCCAGGCGTGGTGGTGCGTGCTTATAATCCCAGTTACTCAGAAGGCTAAGGCAGGAGAATCGCTTGAACCCGGGAGGCGGAGGTTGCGCCACTGCACCCCAGCCTGGGCAATAAGAGTGAGACTCCGTCTAAAAAAAAAAAAACAAAAAACCAGAAACACAAAGAAAGAAAAAGAGGCAGGGAGAAAGGGAGGGGATAAGAGGGGGCAGGAAGAGAGAGGGAGGGAGAGGGAAGGAAAGGGAGAAAGAGAGATCTATGTTAATTACCAAAGGAACAGTCCAGCTCACTTCTCAATGATTCCCTGTTGCCAGCTGCAGCAATAACATCCATTACATGCTTATTCTGTGCCGGCCTCCGGGTTACGTACGCCACCTATCTTGTCTCATTCATCCCGCTTCAGACATGAACACTGAGGCTCAGTTCCTTAACTAGCCCAACTGGTAGCAAATGACTGAGCCAAGATCAAACCCAGCCTCCTGAGCAGGTGTCCTTAAGCAATTATGCTAACAAACCCTCAACCATTTCCATCCAGATCACCTGCCAACTCCCGTGCTCTCTCGATTCTGTTCCCGCTCTGCTTCCAAATTACTTTCCTTCACCAAACACTCAGAGCCAGGTGCGGTGCCTCCTGCCTGCAATCCCAGCACTTTCAGGTGGCAGAGGCAGGAGGAACACTTGAAACCTGGCGTTCTTGACCAGCCTGGGCAAGACTCTGCCTCTACAAAAAATCTGAAAATAGCCAGGCATGGTGGCGTGCATCTGTAGTCCTAGCTGCTTGGAAGGGTGAGGCGAGAAGATTGCTTGAGCCCAGGAGGTTGAGGCTGCAGTGAGCTATGATCACGCCACTGCACTCCAGCCCAGGCCACAGAGTGAGACCACAACACTTAAAAAAAGAAAAAGGAAAAAGCACAAAAAAACCACCCCAAAATCACCAGCCTGGCAAGATGGCGAAACCCTGTCTCTACTGAAAAAAACAAAAAATTAGCCAAGCATGGTGGCGGGTGCCTATAATCCCAGCTACTTGGGAAGCTGAGGCAGGCGAATCACGTGAACCCGGGAGGCGGAGGTTGCAGTGAGCTGAGATCGCGCCATTGCACTCCCGCCTAGGCAACAAGAGTAAAACTCTGGCGGTGGTGGGGGATGGAGAGTGGGGCGTGGGGTGGGTGACTGGGAGGGGGCAGGCAGGCACACTGACCAACTGTTTCAATTATGTCCTGAGTGCCTCCCACCTCCCACCCCCTGAGCACCTTGAATCCTGCCCACTCCCAAATCTGGTTCCTACAGCCCCCAACAATCTTCAGACAAATCATTCTGCCCAAGGTGTCCACAGCCAAAGTCACAAGGACCTCTCCAAACCTCATCCACAGCGACAACGCAAGCCTCCTTCACACATTATCACTGTATTACAAAGAGGCACCAGCCTGGCCCACAGAGCCAGACTCGGTCTCTACAAAAAATAAAAATTAGCAGGGCATGGTGGCCTCACCTGCAGTCCCAGCTACTCAGGAGGCGGAGATAGGAAGATCATTTGAGCCTGGGAGGTTGAAGCTACAGTGAGCGGTGATTGCACCACTGCACTCAAACCCGGGCAACAGAGTGAGACCTTGCCATTTCAAAAAAAAAAAAAAAAGGAATCTCAATGACTTCTGTTCTTTGTGCCCACAACAATGGAAAGGCAGCATGTACTTGGTTTATACAACAGTTAACTATTCTCAATTTTTCATCCAGGACTCCCCGTGGTAGCATGGAGACAGAAAGAACATTCCAATCTCTGGGTTATTTAAAAACAAAGGCCGGGAGTGGTGGCTCATGCCTGTAATCCCAGCACTTTGGGAGGCTGAGACAGGTGGATCACCTGAGGTCGGGAGTTCGGAGACCAGCCTGGACAACATGGTGAAACCCTGTCTCTACTAAAAATGCCAAAAAATTAGCCAGGTGTGGTGGTGTGTGTCTATAATCCCAGCTACTCGGGAGGCTGAGGGAGGAGAATCACTTGAACCCAGGAGGCGGAGGTTGCAGTGAGCAGAGATTGTGCCACTGTATTGCAGCCTGGGTGATGAGCAAGACTCAGTCTCAAAAAAAAAACAAAAAACAAAGAAGGGAGAAGGAGGAAGGAAGAGGAAGAAGGGATCAAGGAGAGAGGGAGGAAGAGAAAGGGAAAGAAAAGGAGGAGAGATTTTGTTAATTACCAAAGAACAGTCCAGCTCACTTCTCAATGATTCCCTGTTGCCAGCTGCAGCAATAACATCCATTACATGCTTATTCTGTGCTGGCCTCCAGGCTACGTACACTTCCTATGTTGTCTGGTTTAATTCCACTTCAGAAACATCAACACTGAGGCTCAATTACTTACCAAGCCCAGAGACCCATCGGTGGCAAATGACTGAGCCAAGATCAAACCCCAGCCTCCTGAGCAGGTGTCCTTAAGCAATTATGCTAACAAACCTCAACCATTTCCATCCATATCACCTGCCCACTCCCGTGCTCACTCAATTCTGTTCCCGCTCTGCTTCCAAATTACTTTCCTTCACCAAACACCCAGAGCCAGGTGCGGTGCCTCCTGCCTGTAACCCCAGCACTTTAGGTGGCAGAGGCACACTAGCCTAGGCAACATAGCAAGACTCTGTCTCTACAGAAAACTGAAAAACAGCCAAGCGTGGTGGCATGCACCTGTAGTCCTAGCTATTTGGGAAGCTGAGGCAGGAGGACTGCTTGAGGCCAGGAGGTTGAGGCAGCAGTGAACTATGATCATGCCCCTGCACTCTAGCCCAGGCCGACGCTTTAAAAAAAAAAAAAAAAAATCACCAGCCTGGGCAACACGGTGAAACCAAAATACAAAAATTAGCCCGGCATAGTGGTATACGGCTATAGTTTCAGCTACTTGGGAGGCCGAGGTGGGTAGATCACTTGAGGTCAGGAGTTCGAGACCAGGCTGGCCAACACGGTGAAACCCCCGTCTCTACCAAAAATACAAAAAAAAAGCTGGGTGTGGTGGCATGTGCCTGTGGTCCCAGCTACCCAGGAGGCAGAGGCAGGGGAATCACTTGAGCCTGGGAGGCGGAGGTTGCAGTAAACCAAGATCGTGCCCTTGCACTCCAGCCTGGGTGACAGAGACCCCCATCTCAAAAAAAAAAAAAAAATCAAAACTGAAAACACAAAACACCCATCCTAGATTCTACAAATGTGAGAGACAACAGTTCCCACAAGAAAGGCACAAGGTCTAATTTAAAAGTTAAAAAGGCCAACTCCTCGTTACTCAATCAAGTAAACAAAGCTGTTGCTAGAAAGTCCGGATGCACCCAGGAGGGTGATGTAATGGTGCCTAGGCCAGAGAGGCGTGGCGAGAGCCATTGTGCAAGAAGACTCCAAAGAAAGAACAAGCAGATGATTTACAACGTTGGAAGGATGGGGAGGGCGGACCACATGCCCCCACCCGCCCGCACCACCCTCCCCATTTCCTGGCTGTAAGCAGAGAAGTATCTGCACCCAGCAAGTAGAGGCAGACCAGGCCCCGTTCCCAGGCGTGGCTCTCATCGCCTCATACCCTTTATTTGGGAACATCTCCAAATAAAACAGGATCTTAAGTCATTAACTTAAATTCAAACGCAGGCTCCAGGAGGACGCAGCGAGTGGGCTTCAGCACCTGCGTTAGCGATTCAGAGATCTCCTTGGAACCTGTGGACATGAAAACCTGTTGCTGAAACGTTGTGCTGCCATTTGGGGCTAATTCGAATAAGCTGTCAGCTGATGGGGGCATCAATAGATGCTCTGTTTGGTCCCTTAAAGGCTTTTTCATTCAACCCGTGATGAATAAGCCAGTTGTTAAGAAGTCCGGCCCAGCTGAATATATTTCTCTTAGGTGACTGACAAATATTTGCTGGTGGCAGGGTCCTCGTTATTCCAAGGTACCGTGTTTCTTTGCTGTGCTGTGCACTGTGAGTCTCCTGCATCGGACATGTGGTTGTAAATGAAGGAGTCTCCTGTGGGTTCAAGGGTTCAGTCTTTTTGAGATGGAGTCTCACTCTGTCACCAGGCTGCAGTGCAGTGGCTCAATGTCAGCTCACTGCAACCTCTGCCTTCTAGGTTCCAGCAATTCTCCTGCCTCAGCCTCCCGAGTAGCTGGGACTACAGGCACGTGCCACCACGCCCAGCTAATTTTTTAATTTTTAGTAAAGACAGGGTTTCACAATGTTAGCAAGGATGGTCTCAATCTCTTGACCTCGTGATCTACCCGCCTCGGTCTCCCAAAGTGCTGGCATCACCGGCATGAGCCACCACGCCAGGTCCAAGGGCTCAGTCTTGAAGCATAGAATTACTTAGTAATTGCTTGATATTTTACTCAGGATCCGTGGACGGCCTGTTATCCTATCCAAACTGCAGTTCATACCACTAATCTTCCTCCTACCCAGCTTTTCAACCCGGAATCCCCTTCAATTTAGGAACTATAATCAGCCAGGCACAGTGGTTCACACCTGTAATCCCAGCACTTTGAGAGGCCGAGGCAGGCGGATCACTTGAGGTCAACAGTTCCAGACCAGCCTGGGCACATGAACCCCTGTTTCTACAAAAAAATAATAAAAATTAGCCAGGTGTGGTGCGGCAGGTGCCTGTAATCTCAGCTACTTGGGAGGCTGAGGTGGGAGGATCACTTAAGCCTGGAAGTCAGAGGTTGCAGTGAGCTGAGATCGCACCACTGCACTCTAGCCTGGGTGACAGAGGGAGACTCTGTCTCCAACATCAACAACAGAAAGAACGATAATCATTGCTCATTGCGTGTATCAGGTGTTCAGCTGTTAACAAATGGGTGAAGTGGGCCCAGTACAGGGAGAGGCAAAATGACACTAAGCTCTCGGTGTCAGGGATACAGGGACTGGGGGAAACTCGAGAATGTGTGTTCTAAGCAAACACTACTCAGGTTTTTTATTTTTTATTTTAACTTTTGCTCTGTCACCCAGGCTGGAGTGCAAAGGTACAATCACAGCTCAGTGCAGCCTCAACCTCCTGGGCTCAAGCGATCCTCCCACCTCAGCCTCTTGAGTAGCTGAGACTAAAGGTGTGCACTACCACGTCCAGTGAATTTTTTATTTTTATTTCTTGTAGAGACAAAGTCTCACTATGTTGCCCAGGCTGGCCTTGAACTCCTGGTCTCAAGAGATTCTCCCTCCTCAGCCTCTCAAAGGGCTGAGATTATAGGTGTGAACCACCATGCCTGGACAGAAATCCATCTTTTTACAGGAAGCTTTACAAATTTTGATGGATGAGAATATTTATAAAAAAAGGCAAGTAGGATAAATATTATTGGTAGAGCCTAGGTGCTGGTGGATACAAAGGTATTCACTGGCAATTCTTTCAGCCTTATATGCTGGAAAACGTTCATGGGGAAATGCTGAACAAAAACCACCGAAGGCTGATCAAACAATACCGATGGGGCAGATGGATCTGCGGACGGCCAGCCTCTGTGGTCTCCAACAGAAAGCTTCACTGCCCACCTTCAATGTGTCTGGGACCTCTCCTCTGCCCCATCCCAAACCCCTGATCCATTCGTTGGTCCCACACCCTTTCCTATACGTTATTAGTAAAGCTGGGCTTGCCAAGGTCCACCCGACACCTATTCTTATCCACACCTATGATGGGTCTAGATCAACTCTCCTTCAGCCCCATCCCCCAAACACCAAGTGTCAACCTGCAAACACCCTCCAGAAAGCCTCCCTCAACCCGTGCAGTCCATTCTTTTTTTTTTTTTTTTTTTTTTTGAGACAGAGTTTCGCTCTTGTTGCCCAGGCTGGAGTGCAATGGCGGGATCTCGGCTCACCGCAACCTCCGCCTCCTGGGTTCAAGTGATTCTCCTGCCTCCCAAGTAGCTGGGATTACAGGCACGCACCACCACGCCCGGCTAATTTTGTAGTTTTAGTAGAGACAGGGTTTTATCATGTTGCTTAGGCTAGTCTCAAACTCCTGTCCTCAGGTGATCCGCCCACCTCGGCCTCCTGAAGTGCTGGGATTACAGGCATGAGCCACTGCACCCAGCCAGTCCTCTCTCTCTTGAAACGCTCCCAGATCACAGTTCTGTGACTGAGCTCCAAGTCCCCAACTGCTTCATGGTGTTAGGTTTGTCCACCCAAAGAAGGCAAGCAGCACTTCCCCGTTCACCGTCCATCACACCTAGCCCTGGGCACACACAGTTTTGACTCTTCCATGAAGCAGCTCATCAAAATGTACATGGGGGGCTTAATGAGAGAAAACGCACACACACACACACACACACACACACACACACACACAGAAATACCAGGCCCCACCCAGACTTACTGAGAAATGGAACCTCAGAGCGAGGCAGGGAGATGGGGATGGGGAGAGAGGGTTCAGGCCTGTCGCATGTTTCTGAAGCTGGCCCAGTGATGCCGGCTGGCAGCAGGGCTGAGAGCCAGTCTCTGGGGCACAGTGTTGACTTAGTGATCCCTTGCTGAGCCCTATAGAACGTACAGAAGGCCCGGTCTTTACTTTTCAGAGCACTGGGTCTCCGGATACCTGGCTATGTCTAGAGGTGCTTTTGGTTTTCACCACCTTGGAGGTGGGGAAAATGCTACTGGCATCTAGAGGGTGGAGGTCAGGGATGCTGTTAAACATCCCACAATGTGGCCAGGTGGGGTGACTCAACGCTTGTAATCCCAGCACTTTAAGGTGCCTGTAATCCCAGCCACTCAAGAGGCTGCGGCAGGAGAATCACTTGAACCTGGGAGGCAGAGGTTGCAGTGAGGTGAGATCATGCCACTGCACTCCAGCCTGGGCATCAGAGCAAGACTCCATTTCAAAAAAAAAAAAAAAAGGCCAGGCACGGTGGCTCACACCTGTAATCCCAGCACTTTGGGAGGCCGAGGCGGGCAGATCACGAGGTCAGGAGATCAAGACCATTCTAGCTAACACGGTGAAACCCCGTTTCTACTAAAAATACAAAAAAAATTAGCCAGGCATGGTGGTGGGCACCTGTAGTCCCAGCTACTCGGGAGGCTGAGGCAGGAGATATGGCTTGAACCCGGGAGGCGGTGTTTGCAGTAAGCCGGGATTGCGCCACTGCACTCCAGCCTGGGTTTAGAGCGAGACTCTGTCTCATAAAAAACGAACAAACAAAAAAGCCACAAAGCAAACCTCAGTCCCTCCCAAAGGAGGATGATCCAGGATCAAATGTCAACAGCAGCCAAGTCGAGAAACCTGCTCTGAACTGGCACAGTCCAACAGACCTTTTGGTAATGAAGGAAATGTTCTATAGCCCCTCTGTCCACTAAGGAAACTCACTGGCCAAACGTGGCTCCTAAGCACTTGAAATGTGGCTACTGTAACTGAGGAATGAAGTTTTTATTTTAATTCATTAAATTTCAGCAGCTGAATGTAGCTAAGGGCTACAACACTGCACCTGATAATATTACTCTAGCAACACCTCCAATGTCTCCCTGGTCAGGTGGTGGCTCATGCCTGTAATCCCAGCATTTTGCGGGGCCAAGGCAGGAGGGACTGCTTGAGTCCAGGAGTTCAAGACCAGCCTGGGCAACATAGCGAAACCCTGTCTCTATAAAAAATACAAAAATTAACCAGGCGTGGTGCCACACGCCTATAGTCCCAGCTACTCCCTAGGTTCAGGTGGGAGGATTTTGGTTTTTTTTTTTGAGATGGAGTCATACTCTGTTGCCAGGGCGGAGTGCAGTGGCACAATCTCAGCTCACTGCAACCTCCACCTCCGGGTTTAACTGATTCTCCTGCCTCAGCCTCCTGAGTAGCTGGGACTACAGGTGCGCACCATCACGCCCAGCTAATGTTTGTATTTTTGGTAGAGACAGGGTTTCATCATGTTGGCCAGGATGGTCTCAATCTCTTGACCTTGTGATCTGTCCACCTCGGCCTCCCAAAGTGCCAGGATTACAGGTATGCACCACCACGCCCAGCCCAGGTGGGAGGACTGCTTAAACCTGAGAGGTCCAGGATGCAGTGAGCTGTAATCCAGCCACCGTGGTCCAGTCTGGGCAACAGAGCATGACCCTATTTAAAAAAAAAAAAAAAAAAAGTCTTCCTGCCATGTGCCCTATAAAATCGGTGAGGACAACCAAGAAAGTCCATGGGAACATGAGTGACTCGCTTCTCAAAGCTTCACCCACCATGGATCCCCTGAGGTCAGGAGTTTGAAATCAGCCTAGCCAACATAAAACCCTGTCTCTACTAAAAATACAAACAAAAATTTAGCTGGGCATGGTGGCAGGCGCCTATAATCCCAGCTACTCAGGAGGCTGAGGCAGGAGAATTACTTGAACCTGGGAGGTGGAGGTTGCAGTGAACCGAGATCACGCCACTGCACTCCAGCCTGGGCAACAAGAGTGAAACTGTCTCAAAAAAGAAAAAATAAAAAGCATCACCCACTAGAAGCACAAAGAGTTCAAAGATCACGTCTGCCCCATAGGCCCTTCCAGAGATGAGCATGGGCCTGAGGTCCGGAGTCCCTCATTGCAGGTTTCCTTCTTCTAGCCAAGCCTGCCATGCCTGTCTTGGAAGCCTGTCTACACCTGAGCACACTTCCTCTCAGCCCCTCACCTTGATGGTTTCCAGCTCCATGCGAAGGCGGTTATTTTCGGACAGGAGGTCTCTGTTCCTGGTTTCAATTTGTTGCAGCTGCGTCTCCAATTCAGCTTCATATTCTCGGCTTCCCTCCTGGAATTCTCGGAGTTCCTCTTGCGTATTTTCTGCCCTACAGCAGAATTGTTAATTGTCACGTAGTAATTTTTTTGAAGACAGAGTCTCGCTCTATTGCCCAGACTGGAGTGCAGTGCTGCAATCTCGTCCCATCGCAACCTCTGCTTCCCGGGTTCAAGCGATTCTCCTGCCTCAGCCTCTCGAGTAGCTGGGACCACAGGCGTGCACCACCACACCCAGCTAATTTTTCTATTTTTAGTAGTGACAGGGTTTCACCATGTTGGCCAGGCTGGTCTCAAACTCCTGACTGCAGGTGATCTGCCTGCCTCGGCCTCTCTAAGTGCTGGGATTACAAGCGTTAGCCACCACCGTGCCTGGCCAAATTCAAGGAACGTTTTTAAAATATCAAGCCTGAATTACCTTTAAGTCAAATTAGAATAAAGAAGGTAGGAGGGGCGGGGTACAATGGCTCATTAAGAATTACTTGAGGACAGAAGTTCGAGACCAGCCAGGGCAACATAGCAAGACCTCTTCTCTACAAAAATGTGTTTAAAAATCAGCCGGGCATGGTGGCACACACCTATAGTGACAGCTACCTGGGAGGCTGAGGCAGGAAGATCACTTGCGGGCCCAGGGGTTGCAGTGAGATAGGGTCACACTTGTGAAGAGCCACTGCAGTTCAGCCTGGGTGACAGAGTGAGACCCTGACTCTAAAATAATTATTTATTTATTTGAGATAGAGTCTCGCTGTGTCACCCAGACTGGAATGCAGAGGTGCGATCACAGGTCACTGCAGCCTCGACCTCCCAGGCTCAAGCAATTCTCCCATCTCAGCCTCCCAAGTAGCTGAGACTCTAAGAACATGCCACCATGCCCGCTAATTTCTGTATTTTTTGTACAGACGGGGTTTTGCCATATTGCCAGGGCTGGTCTCAAACTCCTGAGCTCAAGTGATCTGCCTACCCAAAGTGCTGGGATTACAGATGTGAGCCACTGTGCCTGGACCTAAAATAATTCTGCAATAAATAAAGGAAACTAGGGATTGGAATAAGGTGTCTATGTGCAAATTATAAAGACCCATTAGAAATAAAAACAGTGCCAAACCAAACACAAAAACAAACCTCCCAGATATGAGCACTGACCAAAACACAGTTTCAAATCTTAAAATCTGCAGCAATATATTTTGCTAGGCACAGGGAAAAGCTCTTTCCCTGTGCACAAAGAACTTACCAGATGTGGTATCTAGGAACTGATAAAAACCCTTCTAGAAAATAAGATGGACACCAGGCACAGTGGCTCACGCCTGTAACCCCAGCACTTTGGGAGGCCGAGGCGGGTGGATCACCTGAGGTCGGGAGTTCGAGAGCAGCCTGACCAACATGGAGAAACCCCGTCTCTACTAAAAATACAAAATTAGCTGGGTGTGGTGGCGTATGCCTGTAATCCCAGCTACTTGGGAGGCTGAGGCAGGAGAATCGATTGAAACCGGGAGGCGGAGCTTGTGAGCCGAGATCGCGCCACTGCACTCCAGCCTGGGCAAGAAGAGTGAAACTCCGTCTCAAAAAAAAAAAAGAAAAGAAGATGGAAGGTCAGGCATGGTGGCTCATGCCTGTAATTCCAGAACTTTGGGAGGGTGAGACAGGCAGATCGCTTGAGGCCAGGAATTCGAGACCAGCCCGGCCAGCATGGCGAAACCCCGTCTCTACTAAAAACACAAAAAATTAGCCAGGCTTGGTGGCGGGTGCCTGTGATGCCAGCTACTTGGGAGGCTAGGGCACGAGAATTGCTTGAACCCAGGAGGTGGAGGCTGCAGTGAGCCAAGATGGTGCCACTGCACTCCAGCCTGGGCAACAGAGTGAGACTCTGTCTCAAAAAAAAACAAAAAAAGAAGAAAAAGAAAAGAAGAAGACAAAATGGAAAGTAGCATAGTAGGATAATCAGGACCATAGGTCTGGAGTTCAAATTCCAGCTCTGCTACATATTGGCTGTGTGACTGTGGGCAAGTTATCTGCCTTCACTGAGGCTCAGTTTCTTCATCTATAAAATGGGGTGCTAATAGTTTTTTCATGGGTAGTTTTGAGATAGTATAAGTTAAGCCTTTCACAATGCCTGGCACATAACAGGCCTGAAATAAAGGGTTGCTGTTCTTTTTATAGAAGAAAGAGAGCTCACACCTGTAATCCCAACACTGTGGGAGGTAGGGGTGCATCACTTGAGTCCAAGAGTTCAAGACCAGCCTGGGCAACATAGCGAGACCCCTGTTTCCACAAAAAGAAAAAAAAAGGCCTGGCCTGGTGAAGCACACCTATAGACCCAGCTACTTGGGAGGCTGAGGCGGGAGGATCACTTGAGCCCAGGAGTTTTAAGGCGGCTGTGCACTATGATCACATCTAGGAATTGCCACCGCATTCAGCCTAGGTAACACAGCAGGACCCTATCTCAAAAAAAAAAAGAAAAGCAGGTGAACTCAGACTGACCTCTGTTTGTAGGTCATTGCCAGATCTTTCCAATAGTTAGCTTCTTCCTCCTCGGAGCTGAAAGTCTTTCCAGAGTCCTCCATTGTAAAAATAGGGGAAGAGATCACTCTCTTTGTGGCATGGTGTCTAGGGGAGAAGATTTTAAAATGATTATCCACATCTGGTTAAATAGGTGATCCCCTTTAACATAAAAAAAACACAAAACTTTATGCTGGGTTAAATTATTAAATACTGCCAAAAATCTGAAGCTAAACCCAAACAAAAGACAATCCACTCACCTGTTATATGCCCTGGGTTAACATCAAGGCTCATGGATATCCCTACGTAAATATTTATTGAGCACCTACTAAAGGACCTAGGGAGCCATATAAAATGTCTCCAAGATGCCTGCCTTCCCTAAAGGGGCCTCACAGTCTGGTGGAGGGAGCGGGGGAGTGAGGGCTGGAATGGAAATTATGCATAAACAATAATAATTATTATAATTATTATTTGAGACAGAATCTTGCTCTATCACCCAGGCTGGAGTGCAGTGGCGTGATCTCAGCTCACTGCAGCCTCTGCCTCCTGGGTTCAAATGATTCTTGTGCCTCAGCCTCCTGAGCATCTGGAATTACAGGCATGCGCCACCACGCCTGGCTAATTTTTGATTTTTAGTAGAGACAGGGTTTCGCCATGTTGGCCAGGCTGGTCTCAAACTCCTGACCTCAAGTGAACCACCCACCTCAGCCTCCCAAAGTGCTGGGATTACAGGCGTGAGCCACCGCACCCAACCCCATGTAAATTTTGATAAAACTATGCGCCTAGTGTAGCCGCAGAAATGTGCACAGGATTTTGACATGCAATAAATTGCATATACTTGCATGTACACATTGGTGTGTTTTGAAATATGTATGCACCTGAAAAACCATCATCACAATCAAGATAATAAACATTTCTATCAGTGCCCAGGATATTTAAGAAGTTCCAAACTCAACCTGAGAGTCAAGGAAGGCTTCCTAGAAGTGGTGACACACGAGGAGCATGTGAAAGAATATGAAAGAGCCAGGTGCAGTGGCTCACGCCTGTAATCCCAGTACATTGAGAGGCTGAGGCAGGCAGATCATGAGGTCAGGAGTTCGAGACCAGCCTGGCCAATATGGTGAAACTCCGTCTCTACTAAAAAAAAATACAAAAATTAGCCAGGCATGGTGGTATACGCCTATAGTCCCAGCTACTCAGGAGGCTGAGGCAGGAGAATCGCTTGAACGTGGGAGGCAGAGGTTGCAGCTAACCAAGATCGTGCCTCCAGCCTGGGCGACAGAGTGAGACTCCATCTGAAAAAAAAAAAAAGAATATGAAAGAACTGGAAGGCAATGGTAATTGAGTAGGGGAGGAAGGAATGAGGAGAAACAGCCAGGCACTTGTTAGGGGAGCTAGAGGGAGTCTGGCAGGCCTGGGTTGAAAGCTAAGGAGTGGAAGTGAACCTGGACAGACTGAAATAGAGGGGCTAAGTCACGGACGGCTTGCGCAAGATGTTAAGAAACTTAATGGCCATCAGAAACCATTGGAGGAAGTTTAAGGAAGAGAGTGATGTGATATGAATCTGATATGATGGGCTCTCCTGCTTAAATAGCTGGTCCTGGTGGCCATGGACAGGCAGAGGAAGGACAAGGCCTAAGAAGGGGAGCTCCTGCAGCAATGCAAGAAAGGAAGGTGGAGACCAGGTCCAGTAGCTTGTGCCTGTAATCCCAGCACTTTGGCAGGCCAAGGCAGGCAGATCACTTGAGCCCAGGAGTTTGACACCAGGCTGGGTAACTTGGTGAAACCCTGTCTCTACTAAAAATAGAAAAATATCAGCTAGGTGTGGTGGCACATGCCTGTATTGCCAGCTACTCAGGAGGCTGAGATGGGAGGATCACCTGAGCCCAGGAGGCAGAGGTTGCAGTGAGCCAAGATAGTGCCACTGCACTACAGCCTGGGTGATGAAGTGAGATCCTATTTTAAAAAAGAAAAGAGAAAGGAAGGTGGCCTGAATTAGAAAGTGAGAATAGGCCAGGTATACTGGCTCACACATACAATCCCAGCACTTTGGGAGGCCAAGGCAAGAGGACCGCTTGGGGCCAGGAGTTCAAGACCAGACTGGGCAACATAGCAAGACCCTACCTTGACCAAAAAAAAAAACAAAACAAAAAACTTTTTAATAACTTAGACTGGTGTGGTGCAACATATCTGTAGTCCTAGCTACTCCGGAGGCTGACGAAGGAGGATCATGTGAGTCCAGGAGTTTGAGACCGTAGTAAGCTATGATCACCGTACTGCACTCCAGCCTGGGCAAGAGAGGGACACCTTGTCTAAAAAAAAGAAAGTAGGAATGAAGATGGAGGGGACAGAAATGGACTCCAAAAATATCTAGAAGGCAAAATTACCAGAACTTGACGAATTATGACTTTTGGGGTAGGGGAGAGAGAAAAAGGAGGTGAGGACATCTTCTGGGGCTCTACCTTAGGCAATTGGGTGCCACCACCATCCCCATCACCAGAGATAAAGACTTCTAGAAGGTGGCTGGGTGCAGTACCTCATATCTGTAATCCCAGCACACTGGGAGGCCAAAGCAGCTGGAATGCTTGAGCCCAGGAGTTCCAGACCAGCCTGGGCAACCTGGTGAGACCCTATCTCTACAAAAACTAGCTGGGCATGGTGGTGTGTCTATAGTTCCAGCTACTCGAGAGGATTAGGGGCAAGGAGAGGTCGAGGATGCAGTGACCCATGACCATGCCACTGTACTCCAGCCTGGGCAACAGAGCAAGATCCCATCTCAAAAAAAAAAAAAAAGGACTATCAAAAGGAAAACTCGGCCAGGCACGGTGGCTCACGCCTGTAATCCCAGCACTTTGGAAGGCCGAGGCGGGCGGATCACGAGGTCAGGAGATCGAGACCATCCTGGCTAACACGGTGAAACCCCGTCTCTATTAAAAATACAAAAAATTATCAGGGCGTGGTGGCGGGCGCCTGTAGTACCAGCTACTCAGAAGGCTGAGGCAGGAGAATGGAGTGAACTCAGGAGGAAGAGCTTGCAGTGAGCTGAGATCGCGCCACTGCACTCCAGCCTGGGCGACAGCGCGAGACTCCATCTCCAAAAAAAAAGGAAAACTCTTGGGTAGGTGGGTGGGGGGTTCGGGAGAGATAACAAACCTAGTCTCAGACATTCACAGCTTGACATGTCCATAACACACCTACATGCAATATCGGGGCTGAAACTCAGGGTTGAAATTGGGTCAACAATATCCTTTTGAGAGTCATGCGTCTGTAGCTGGTTTTTCTTTTCCTTGTGACAATGAGAGAATCTCCTACGGACTCTGTATGGAACAGAGAAGAATGCCAATATTGGAAAGGTGGGCAATTTAAGAAATGGTAACTGAAGGAGGCAGAGAAGAAACACAGAGAGAGAGAGAGGAGGAGTGACAGAGATGAGAATCAGGAGGTGTGCTGTCCTGGGAGTGGACGGTTTCAAGGGAAAAAAGGGAAACATTCCAGTGTCACAAGGATGCAACAGAGAAGCAGGGAAGATAAGGGCTGGAAAATATCCACGAGGCTGAGCGAAAGTCGGTCACTGGCGGTGTGAGCAAGAAGAGTTTCTACACAGTGGAGGAGGAAAGACGAACTGAGTGCGGGAGTAACTGGAAGGTGAAGAAGAGGAAGGAGATGTAATTCTGGAGAATTACCTAAAAGAAGATGAAACAAATTAGCCAACAGCTAGAGGATGTGGCTGGTAAGGGCCCTGGCTCTCAGGACTTTGAGCTGATTCACAACAGAGGTGAGGGAAGCAAATTTTTTTTTCTTTTCTTTTCTTTTTTTTTTTTTCTTTTTTTTAAGAGATAGGGTCTCAATCTGTCATCCCGGCTGGAGTGCAGTGACACAATCATAGCTCACTGCACCCTTGAACTCCAAGGTGGCAGTGATCCTCCTACATCAGCCTCCTGAGTAACTGGTACTACAGGTGTGCGCCACTATGCCCACCTAATTTTTTTTTTTTAAGAGATGGGGTCTTACTATGTTGCCCAGGCTGGTCTCAAATTCCTGGGCTCGAGCGATCCTCCTACCTCATACTCCCAAAGCACTGGGATTATAGGTGTGAGCCACCACACCCGGCAAGAAAGCAGACTTCTATTAACAGTTGGGCTAATGGTTTGTATACTCCCTGTTGATAGAGTCTGTCTGATGTAATCACCTATATTCTGAATTTATTTGAGGCTCTGAGCTTGTCAAAAGGGCATGAGAAATCCAAATAAGATTGCATCCAGGCTGGATTCAGTGGCTTGCGCCTGTAATCCCAGCACTTCAGGGGGCTGAGGCAGGCGGATCACAAGGTAGGAGTTCAAGACCAACCTGGCCAATATGGTGAAACCCCGTCTCTACTAAAAACACAAAAATTAGGCAGGTGCAGTGGCGGGCACCTGTAGTCCCAGCTACTCAGGTGGCTAAGGCAGGAGAATCGCTTGAACCCAGGAGGTGGAGGTTGCAGTGAGCCGAGATTGCACCACTACACTCCAGCCTGAATGACAGAGCGAGACTCTGTCTCAAAAAAAAAAAAAAAAAAAAAAAGATTGTGTCCAAGGCCAGGCACAGTGGCTCACACTTGTAATCCCAGCACTTTGGGAGGCCAAGGCGGGTGAATCACCTGAGCTCAGGAGTTTGAAACCAGCCTGGTCAACATAGTGAAACCCCGTTTCTACTAAAAATATAAAAATTAGCTGGGCATGGTGGTGTGCACCTGTAATCCCCGCTACTCGGGAGGCTGAGGCGGGAGAATCACTTGAACCCAGGAGGCAGAGGTTGTAGTGAGCCGAGATTGCACCACTGCACTCCAGCCTGGGCACCAGAGCAAGACTCCCTCTCAAAAAAAAAAAAAAAGGTTGTGCCCAAGGTCCCTTCATTCCCTCAGGAGAACTCAGAGGCTGGTGTGTATCCTTGGGGACAAAGGAATGAGCAAAAACCATCACTTTCAAAGATACAACCAACAAGTTATAGTTGTGGTTAAAACATGAAATCATTAGGCTTAACATGTAAGTATCAACACAGACACCACCACTAACTTCTGGTGGAAGTTAATGAGCCTCAACCATGTTGACCCAATGACAGAGGTGGGCCTAATTCACGCAGAACCAGGAAATGCATAATTGTACCTAGATTCAAGCACGGAACTTACTGATAACTCTACATTTGTTGGGACCCATATTCACTTTCAATCCTTTCCCTCATTTAGAGAAAACATGCTATTTCCTGACCCACCCATCCCTCTGGGAAGCAGATTCTCTGAAAGTTTGATCAAGGCAGAAAGGCGAAATGTCATATGCTCAGACGTGGTGGCTCCTGCCTGTAATCCCAGCACTTTGGGAGGCTGAGGCAGGCAGATGACTTGAGGTCAGGAGTTCAGGCAGATGGCTTGAGACCAGCCTGGCCAAGATGGTAAAATCCTGTCTCCACTAAAAATACAAAAATTAGCTGGGTGTGGTGGCAGGCACCTATCATCCCAACTACTCGGGAAGCTAAGGCACAAGAATCGCTTGAACCCAGAAGGCAGAGGTTGCAGTGAGCCACGATCATACCACTGCACTCCAGCCTGGACAACAGAGCAAGACTGCATTTCAAAAACATATAAACAAAAAATAAATGTCATACAAAGCTAATGATTTGTAGTTGTTTTTTTTTTCCAGACGTGCACTCATGTTTCCATCTTCTGTGACAGCACAATATTCCCTTTGGAGAATATCCTACTCATTTCATGAGTTCAGAGGGATCTGACATCATCCTCCGCATCTGGGAGGAGGCATATGCCTACTCATGTCCTTAGTGATCAGCTCACCAGTTAGGCTAACCCACACAGAGCCAGTGACAGAGGTGGGCCTAATTCACGCAGAACCAATGACAGGGTGAGCCTCACCCATGTTGAACCAATGACAGAGGTGGGCCTAATTCACGAAGAATCAATGACAGGGTGAGCCTCACCCATGTTGAGCCAATGACAGAGGTGGGCCTAATTCACGCAGAACCAATAATAGTATGAGCCTAACCCATCCATGCTCAGTCAGTGACAGGTATGGGTCTAACCCATGCTGAGCCAATGACTGGCTTAAGGATGGGCCTAACCCATACTGAGCCAATGAGGGCCCAGGTCCAGACCTTTTGCACAGCTGTCAAAAATGAAACTCTCCTTCCACTAGGGTTGGTAAGGTGGCTGGAGGTAAGCCTGAAACTGCTGGTGGTCATCTTGCTATCAGAAGGGAGAGCCTGCCTGAGAGTGAAGCCAAAACAGAGGAAAGCATAGCCAAGAGATGGAAAGCCTGGGTCCTGACAATATCATTTGAACACCTGGATGCAGCCACACCTGATTTAAGGTTATGAGATAATCAATTCCCTGTCTTGGTTACATCAGTTGGGGTTAGATTTCTGCCACGCAGGAATCCTAATGAATGTATGGAGTCAATGACCTTACTTGCTCAAAGTCAAAAGGGTAGAGTGGTGCCTGGAGCAGTGGCTCACGCCTGTAATCAAAACCCTTTGTGAGGCCGAGGCAAACGGATCACTTGAGGTGAGAAGTTTGAGACCAGCCTAGCCAACATGGTAAAACCCCGTCTCTACTAAAAATACAAAAACAAAAATTAAACAGGCATGGTGGTGCGCACCTATAGTCCCAGCTACTCATAAGGCTGAAGCAGGAAAAATCACTTAAGCCTGAGAGGCGGAAGCTGCAGTAAGCCAAGATCACCGCACTCCAGCCTTCCAGCCTAGGCGACAGAACAAGCCACTCAAAAAAATAAAAAGGGGGTAGAGTGTTAACAGCAGTCATTAACAAGGCCAGGAGCAGCATAAACCTAGGCCAATGACTCCCTGCTCAAGCCATAAGCTCTAATAAGCCCAGATCTCATGTAATATGTTCTCATCAAACCAATTCTATAGCAACAATAGCCCAGGGCCAAGGCATCTATCAATGAGCACTGTGTGGCCATTAAGACATTGGTGGCTGGGTGCAGTGGCTCACGCCTGTAACCTCAACACTTTGGGAAGCCAAGGCAGGCGATTCACCTGAGGTCAGGAGTTCAAGACCAGCCTGGCCAACATGGTGAAACCCCATCTCTACTAAAAATACAAGAAATTAGCCAGGTGTGGTGGCAGTCACCTGTAATCCCAGCTACTCGGGAGGCTGAGGCAGAAGAATCGCTTGAACCCAGGAGGCAGAGGTTGCAGTGAACCAAGATCGCGCCATTGTACCCCAACCTGGATGATAAGAGTGAAACGCTGCCTTAAAAAAAAAAAAAAAAAAGACATTGGTGATCCTATTGAGGGTAGTCTCAGTCCACGGCATGGAAGGTCGTCAGCATACAATAAAGTGAAGAAGTGAGGAACCAGGAACAACAAAAGCACTGACTCCTCCTGAAGTTAGGTAAAAGATGTGCAAGATTCAATGTGATCAGGCCCCTGCATAGTTTTCTACATATTTCCTACCCTACCACCTCTCATTCATTTATGTCCCAACCACACCGCCTTTTTCTCTTCCTTGAACACCCAAGCCTGGCAGGGTGCGGTGGCTCATGCCTGTAATCCCAGTACTTTGGGAGGCCATGGTGGGTAGATCATTTGAAGTCAGGAGTTCAAGACCACCCTGGCCAACATGGTGAAACCCCCTCTCTGCTAAAAATACAAAAATTAGCTGGGTGTAGTGGCACATGCCTGTAATCCCAGCTACTCGGGAGGCTGAAACAGAAGAATCTCTTGAACCCGGGAGGTAGAGGTTGCAGTGAGCCGAGATCCTGCCATCACACTCCAGCCTGGGTGACAGAGCAAGACTCCATCTCAAAAAAAGAAAAGAGTAATAATAATAACAATAATAAAAGAGCTTCTTAAAACACTTATCTTGGCCAGTAAGGTTTAAAAACTTAAGCCTCAGGAAAGAAATGAATCTGAGATGTTTTAGGACGTGCGGCTATTGTGGGACAGGTTCTAATTACAACGGGCTGATGGGAGGGATCTGGTTTTGGATTTCAAGGACTGCGGAGAAACTAAGCAGAGAACTGGATTTATATCACTGCCTGCAAAATCTTTCACCCCAACCGAGAGACAAAAACCACAGGAACGGCATTTCAACCAAAAACCCTTACATTTTAAAAGCTATCCTTAAGGAAGAGAGATGCTGGAGGCGAAGAAGGAAGAAGTAACAGCTGCACTTCACTTTATCATAAAACAGCAATCTTAAAAGTATAAGATTTTTGCCTTTGTCATTTAAAAATGTCAGAGAGAGGCAGGGCACGATGGCTCACGCCTATAATCCCAGCACTTTGGGAGACTGAGGTGGGCAGATTGCTTGAATCTAGGAGTTTGAAACCAGCACAAGGTGAAACCCTGTCTCTACTAAAAATACACAAATCAGCCGGGCATCACGATGCATGCCTGTAGTCCCAGCACTTTGGGAGGCCGAAGCGGGTGGATCGCCTGAGCCCAGGAGTTCGAGACCAGCCTGGGCAACATGGTGAAACCCCATCTCTACTAGAAACACAAAAATTAGCCAGGCGTGATGGAACATGCCTATAATCCCAGCTACTTGGGTGGTTGAGGCAAGAGAATTGCTTGAACCCAGAGGCAGAGGTTGCAGTGAGCGGAGATTGCACCACTGCACTCCAGCCTGGGCAACAGAGCGAGACTCTGTCTCAAAAAATAAATAAATAAATAAATAAACAACATGAAAATGTCAGAAAGTTCTATTGCACTACTCTCTGCGGCAGAAAGCAGGCAAGATGACTTGCAAGGGTTCCCTTATTTTATCAGCATTAAGTACTGAATTTGCCTTCTGTTTGCTGTGTGCTAGACATTTCAAAAATTGTTTGCAAACATTATCCTCTCTAAGCTGTGCAACTGTAAGAGATGGCTAAACAGGACAACCGCTCTGTTTCTTGGAAGCAGAAACACTGTAGGCCTTGGTCATCTCTAAATGTGCATGTGAGCAGCCGAGGCAAACTAGATCCAAGTTCAAGGGGTCTTTGCATTCAAGTCCAAGGCTTCCCAGGGGTTGCAAACTGACTGACTGGAGATTAGATTCACTTGTTTCATTTGGCCCACACAGTCTTTCCTTTTTTTTTTTTTTTTTTGAGTCAGAATCTTACTGTGTTGCCCAGGCTGGAGTACAGTGGTATGATCTCAGCTCACTGCAACCTCCGCCTCCCAGGTTCAAGCGATTCTCCTACCTCAGCCTCCCTAGTAGCTATGATTACAGGTGCACGTCATGACACCTAGCTAATTTTTTGTATTTTTAGGAGAGACGGGGCTTCGCCATGTTGGCCAGGCTGGTCTCAAACTCCTGACCTCAGGTGATCTGCCCGCCTAGGCCTCCCAAAGTGCTGGGATTACAGGTGTGAGCCATCGTGCCCGGCCCTCACACAGTGTTTTAAAAGGCACTGTAATAGACAGGTGTTAATACCTGGTCTCAGTATATGCAACTTTGCGCCTGCTATCTTAAAAATGGATCCCACGCCAGGCGCGGTGGCTCAAGCCTGTAATCCCAGCACTTTGGGAGGCCGAGACGGGCGGATCACGAGGTCAGGAGATCGAGACCATCCTGGCTAACACAGTGAAACCCCGTCTCTACTAAAAAATACAAAAAAAAAACTTAGCCGGGCGAGGTGGCATGCGCCTGTAGTCCCAGCTACTCGGGAGGCTGAGGCAGGAGAATGGCGTGAACCCGGGAGGCGGAGCTTGCAGTGAGCTGAGATCCGGCCACTGCACTCCAGCCTGGGTGACAGAGCGAGACTCCGTCTCAAAAAAAAAAAAAAAAAAAAAAAAAAAAGGATCCCACAGGCATTTATTTCATCTGTGTGCCACTAACCTGCATTCTTAATACACCATCACACCATCAGCTCTGCCCCAGCAGCTCTGTGGACAAATCTGATGGGAGCATGCAAGAAACAATGACAAACTAGGACCCAGTGGGACAAAAAGTATCTATTTTGCACAACTGAGATCTATGCCTCCTTCAAAAATTTGTTTCTGGCCAGGTGTGGTGGCTCACGCCTGTAATCCCAGCACTTTGGGAGGGTGAGGTAGGCAGATCACTTGAGCTCAGGAGTTCGAGACTAGCCTGGGCTACATGGTGAAACCCCATCTCTACCAAAAATACAAAAAACTAGCCGGGTGCAGTGATGCACACCTGTGGTCCCAGCTACTCAGGAGGCTGAGGTGAGAGGATCACTTGAGCCTGGGAGGCGGAGGTTGCAGTGAGCCAAGATCACCCCACGGCACTCCAGCCTGGGTGACAGAGCGAGAATCCGTCTCAAAAAAGAAAAAAAAAAGTTGTTTCCACATGCTTTTTTTTTTTTTTTTTTGCATGTTTTACATGATTAAAGCTAAGAAAAAAGTCTGAAAATACACTTGAGACACACACCTCTGATTTTAAAACTCTGGAAAAAAAGCAAAGCAATCTCTTTCAGCTTTCCTCTGAGAGAAGAAAGCCAGCACAGCTAGTCAGGAGCAATAAACATAAAGAAACCATCAATAATTAACTCATCACCCTTCTCCATCCCCACTCCGTATCCTTCCCAATCAAAACAAACAGAAGAGCGGGAGGGAAGGGAAAGAAGCTGCCAAATGTCCGTACATGCTCCGACAGCCAGGACGCAGGCTTTGCATTTTGCAGAAGTGACATCACTAGGGTAACATCAGTCAAGAGTCAGCAAGCCTGGCTTCTGTCTTTGTGCTTTCCAAGTTTATAATGATCAGCCTACAAAAATACTTAGGCCGGCAAGGATCCATGTTCAAAGATGCACACCATCATTCACTAATGTGGAAAACTGGAAACCTCAATGTCAACAGAGGACTGAATGGAAAACGATGCAGTTGTTAAGAACTGTATGTACTAATATGGAAGAAAGCTCACGATATGTTACAAATGGGTGCCCATTTTTGTTTACTTCCCTCTCTCTGCACACAGAATAGAAAAGGGTCTGGAGGATGCACCAGAATGGGGGTAAAGCAAGCCCTGTGGATATGTACCTGACACACTGCTTTAAGATACACTACATATACATCTATACAGTAAGCACAGATTGCTTTAGAGATTTTAAAAAGCTTAGGCCAGGCGCCGTGGCTCTCTCCTAACCCAGCACTTTGGGAGGCTGAGGCAGAAGGATCACTTAAGCCCAGGAGTTCGAGACCAGCCTGGGCAACATAGTGAGACCCCTATCTCTACAAAAAATTTTAAAAATTAGCCAGGTATGGTGGCATGTACCTTTAGTCCCAAATACTTGGGAGGCTCAGGCAAGAGGATTGCTTGAGCCTGAGAGGTCGAGACTGCAGTGAGCTGTGATTGCATCACTGTGCTCCAGCTTGGGCGACAGAGTGAGACCCTGTCTCAAAAAACAAACAAACAAAAACTTGGACAAAAAATAAAATAGCTATTGTTCCAGGATAATTTTATTCTACTGAACCAAGTTCCAGGGAAAGAATTTTTCCTACCGTGGTTTTGCCTCCTCCATCCCTTTTCAAACATTTCTTGAACACATACTAAGTGCTGGGCACTGCTTAAGGGGGCAGACGGAAAGCACCTACATCCATTGCACGAGGTACACACATAGTACTAGCTGCAGGCACAAACTTTCTGTACACAGGCATGCTCATGTTAGGAAATTACCTTGTGAGGAAAAGGAGTGTCATTTCTCAGTTCACACATTCTAAGGCAAAAGAACACACTTTGGGCTGGGTGCAGTGGCTCATGCCTCTAAGTAATCTCAGCACTGTGGGAGGCCCAGACAGAAGGACTGCTTGAGCCCAGGAATTTGAGACCAGCCTGGGCAACAAAGCAAGATTCTGCCTCTACATAAAAAAAAAGAATAATGATAGGGTCGGGTGCAGTGGCTCATGCCTGTAATCCCAGCACTTTGGGAGGCCGAGGCGGGCAGATCATGAGGTCAGAAGTACAAGACCAGCCTGGCCAAAATGGTGAAATTCCATCTCTACTAAAAATTAGCTGGGCATGGTGGCACACACCTGTAATCCCAGCTATTCAGGAGGGTGAGGCAGAAGAATCACTTGAACCCGGGAGGCTGAGATTGCCGGGAGGCTGAGGTTGCAGTGAGCCGAGATCGCGCCACTGCACTCCACCCTGGGCAACAGAGCAAGACTCCGTCTCTAAATAAATAAATAAATAAAATAAAAGAATACACTTTGGAAACAAAAATAACATCCAACAGAATAAGTCAAGTTAATAAACTGTTATCCAACATGGGATAAAATATATGAATCAAAGGCCCCTGAGACTTCAGCGGCACAGATCATCTGCATTTAATCCTACACAAAACACACACTAAGAAGAAAGGCTCAAAATGGGTTGTAGGCTGGGAACGGTGGCTCACGCCTGTAATCCCAGCACTTTGGGAGGCTAAGGCGGGCAGATCACGAGGTCAGGAAATCGAGACCATCCTGGCTAACATGGTGAAACCCCATCTCTACTGAAAAATAGAAAAAATTAGCCGGGTGTGGTGGCACGCACCTGTAGCCCCAGCTACTCCAGAGGCTGAGGCAGGAGAATCGCTTGAACCCGGAAAACGGAGGTTGCAGTGAGCCAAGATAAAAAAGCCACTGCACTCCAATCTGGGCGACAGAGTGAGACACTGTCTCAAAAAAAAAAAAAAAAAAAGGGAGGGGGTTGTATACCAATGAGGTGATGGAGGCTGGGGTGGTCGGGTAACAAGAGGCTTCGGGAATAGCTGGAATCTAATTAATCTTCAAAACACCCGACCCATGCCCTAAAATACCATCCTGTTCTAGAATACACTATAACAAAACTAAAAATGATGAACCTGCCCAGGTCGTGCTGCAAAGGCCTTTTCTTTAAAACGTTAAAAGGGGCCTCGGGCTCAAAGTAGAAATTAAGAGACATAACCTGGTACTAACCACGGACAAAGCCATCAAGGAAGCTCAGGCCCTCAGGAGGCAGAAAGCCTGAGATGGCTCAGAAAAGATAAAGTCGCCTCCCCAAAAGCGATGTCAAGGTGACAGCGGGGTTTCCCAGGACCTCAGAGAGGCAGGTGAGCCCAGCCATCACTCAAGCTGCGGAATAAGCATTTTCGTCCTTTACCCAATCCGTCCCCAATGTGCTGTCAGAAGAAACCCGAACCGTCCTGCGGCAGAGACTGGAGCAAAGCGAGAGGAGACTGCCCCAAACATGTTCCCGGAGGGAGGGAGCGGGGGGAGGTTTTTGGAAAGAGGCCTGCAGGGGCGGGACAGTGGGTGTGAAGGCAGGGGTAGCGCTGCAATCGGGGTGTCTAGGGTCGCAGGGAAGGGGGTGGCAGGATGGAGGGGTAGGAGAGAGAAAGAGAAAAGAGACGAGGGGCATCTAGGAAAGGAGTATGGGGAGGGAGGAAGAGGAGAAAGAGGATGGAGCCTGGCAGCGGGGGTTTGGGGAAGGGCAAGGCTGAACCACCCAGGAAGTCCCGGAAGGAGGAGAGGGCAACCGGGTGGAAGAGAGACCAGCGCAGAAAGAGAAACAAAGTTGCCAAGGGCGAGGGGCGGGCGCGAGGGACGCACGGGTGGCAAGGCACTCAGTGTCTAACTTTTTAGGACCGGAGGCTCCAGGGAGGCGGGATTTTGGAGCCCGGGGACCGGGGGAATCCAGGCGGCCGGGAAGCGACCCGCAAGCCAGGGGCGTGGGGGTACCTGCCAGGCGGTGGCCCGGGGTTCCGGGGTCCTGGGGCGGGGCAGAGGAGCCTTCCCAGTTGCGGAGGAGGTCCCGGGCAGCCACCCCGACCCCAGCCCGGCGCAGCCCCGCACTTACCGGTGCAGGCGCGGCGAAGACAAGGCGGCGGCGGCGGCGGCTGTGAGGGGCGGTGCGGCCCCGGCCCTCCGGACCCCGCCCCCGCCCCGGAGCCCGCAGCCGGCGCCGCCCATTGGCTGCTGCTCCACGGTACCGCGTCCGCCTTGGCCAATCAGCGCAGAGCAGCGTCGTTTGGAAACTTTTTTCCCAGGCCGGGCGCGGCGGGGCCACGCGGCGGAGGCTCCTGGCCCGAGGGGGGCTTGGGAGGCGCCGGCTGCCGGGCGCTGGGCTGGGGCGGGCGGGTCTTGGAGATGCTGCAGGACGCTGCCTGGACACCCGGGAAATGGGTTTGGGCTTGCGGGCCGCGCATTTCAGGAAAATAAGCCGGCCTCTTCTTCACTCCGATTGCATTTTCCCGTTTTTGCACTTTCCCCAAATCAGAAGGAAAGACAAAGATTCAGGCCCACTGGAGCTAGCAGTGCCCCGTGCCCTTCCTACTCTTTTACATCCAAAGTGAATCTTCAGCATCATTATCTTCTCCAGAGGCAAGAGAACTTAGTGCACAAGAATTTGGTCATAAGCTTGGCTTTGAGTCCTAGCTCTGCCCCTTACTAACTGTGTGATCTTGGGAAAGTTGTTTGGCCTCTATGATTCCGTTTCCTCGCCTCTATGACTCCGTTTCCTCATCTATAAAACGCCATTATGGGTCTGGCGCGGTGGTCACGCCTGTAACCCCAGCACTTTGGGAGGCCAAGGCAGGTGGATCAAGAGGGCAGGAGTTCAAGACCACCCTGGCCGACATGGTGAAACCCCGTCTCTACTAAAGATACAAAAAATTAGCTTGATGTGGTGGCGCGCGCCTGTAATCCCAGCTACTCAGGAGGCTGAGGCAGGAGAATCGCGGGAACCCGGGAGGTGGAGGTTGCAGTGAGCCGAGATCACACCACTGCACTCTAGCCTAGGCTACAGGGCAAGACTCCGTCTTAAAGAACAAACAAACAAAAGACAAAAAAACGACATTATGCAGAGGACTAAATGAGTTAACAGCATTTGTAAAAACGTTTACAACAGAAATTTTAACATAGTAAGTACAATATATGTATTTGTTAAATAATCTTGATTTTATTTATTTATTTATTTTGAGATGAAGTCTCCCTCTGTCTCCCAGGCTGGAGTGCAGTGGCCTGATCTCCACTCACTGCAACCTCCGCCTTCTGAGTTCAATTAATTCTCCTGCTTCAGCCTCCCGAGTAGCTGGGATTACAGGCCCACATCACCACACCTGGCTAATTTTTGTATTTTCAGTAGAGGCGGGGTTTCACCATGTTGGCCAGGCTGGTCTCAAATCCTTGACCTCAGGTGATCCACTCACCTCGGCCTCCCAAAGTGCTGGGTACAGGCATGAGCCACCGCACCCTGCCTGATGATCATGATTTTTAAATGTGTGTGTGTGCCAGGCACAATTCTCACAGCAACCCTAATTGTTTACTAACAAATTTAAAAAGAATTTTTTTTCTTTTTTTTTGAGACGGAGTTTCCCCTCTCGTTGCCCAGGCTGGAGTGCAATGGCGTGATCTCGGCTCACTGCAATGTCCGCCTCCCAGGTTCAAACGATTCTCTTGCCTCAGTCTCCCTAGTAGCTGGGATTACAGGCGCCCACCACCACGCCCAGCTAATTTTTTGTATTTTTAGTAGAGACACAGTTTCACTATGTTGGCCAGGCTGGTCTCGAACTCCTGACCTCAGGCGATACACCTGCCTCAGCCTCCCAAAGTGCTGGGATTGCAGGCGTGCGCCACCATGCTTGGCTGGAATTTTTTTTTAACTTTTCTTCCAAAACATCTTGTCATAACATGTTCATTAACAAACATGGAGCATTCTGGTTAGTGGGTACAAAAATAGAGTTAGAATGAATAAGATGTAGTATATGGAAGCACAAGAGGGCTACAGTCCACAACAATGTATTGTACATTTTTAAATAACTAAAGGAGTATAAGTGGAGTGCTTGTAACACAAAGAAAGAATAAATGCTTGAGGTGATGGACACCCATTTACCCTGATGTGATTATGATGCATTGTATGCCTGTATCAAAATATCTCATGTACTCCATAAATATAAACACCTACTGTGTGCTCATACAAACTAAAAATATGTATATTATTATCCAGCTTTTTTTTTTTTTTTTTGAGACAGTCTCACCCTGTGACATAGGCTGGAGTGCAGTGGCACAATCTGCTCACTGCATCCTGGACCTCCCAAGTAGCTGGGACCACAGGTGTGCACCACCACACCCAGCTAAGTTTTACGTTTTTGGTTTTTTTTTTTTTTTGTAGGGACGTGGATCTCACTATGTTGCCCAGACTGGTCTCGAACTCCTGGGCTCAAGGGATCCTCCTGCCTCAGTCTCCCTCCCAAAGTGCTGGGATTATAGGCTGAACCACAGCACCTGGCATTATGAGCATTCTTCTGTACAATGCACCCTTACAGCACAGTGAACACGTCAGACAAGGTACCTGGCCTCAAAGGGCTTATATTGTTAACAGAGAAACACACTAAATCCATAAGCAGAAAAAGTAACATTTCAGATCTTGATAAGTGCTATGACTAAGGCAAGCTCGTTTGATAGAAAAGGGCTGGGAGGGGTCACTTCAGATACTATGGTCAGGGAAGGCCACTATAGAGAGGCAACCATGCAATTGAACCACAGATGATGCACCATAGGAAAGCATTTTATTGTATCCATGTTAAAGATGAGGAAATAAAGGTGCAGGAAGTTAATTGAGTTGCCTGAGGTCTTACAACTAGTAATTAACAAATCAGGCTTCAGAGCTGGCTCTGACTCCTAAACCCTCCTTCTGTAGCACTATGCTGGAGGCAAAGAGATCTTAGCCATTACAGGGTCTCCCACCCCACTCCTGCCTTCCTGCTGTCCTTAGAATAGCCTTTCTCAAATTCTACTTTGGACTCCTTGCTAATTCCTAAAAACTGCTTAGAGGCAAAAAGGGGAACCCCACCACCTATCAACAGGCTTAAGGAAAGTACCAAATGTCTTTCAGGAAACTTCCCAAACATAAATGAATCATTTACATCCTGCTTCACACTTTACTACCTCTGATGCCTTGCCCCTTGGAATTTTATTTTATTTTATTTTGAAACAGAGTCTCACTCTGTTGCCCAGGCTGGAGTGCAGTGCTGCAATCTAGGCTCACTGCAACCTCCGCCTCCTGGGTTCAAGAAGATTCTCCCGCCTCAGCCTCTCAAGTAGCTGGGATTACAGGTGTTCACCACCATGCCCAGCTAATTTTTCTATTTTAGTAGAGACGGTGTTTCACCATGTTGGCCAGGCTGGTTTCGAACTCCTGACCTCAAGTGCTCCAGCCGCCTCAGCCTCCCAAAGTGCTGGGATTACAGGCGTGAACCACCACACCAAGCCTCCCCTTAGGAATTTTATTATTTACTTATTTATTGAGATGGAGTCTCACTCTGTCACCCAGGCTAGAGTGCAGTGGTGCGATCTCTGCTCATTGTAACCCCCACCTCCTGGTTCAAGTGATTCTCCTGCCTCAGCCTCCCAAGTAGCTGGAATTATTCCCCCCTTGGATTTTTTTGTTTTATTTTGTTTTGACAGAGTCTCACTCTGTCACACAGACTGGAGTGCAGTGGCGCGATCTCAGCTCACCGCAACCCCTTCCTCCTGGGTTCAAGCGATTCTCCTGCCTCAGATTCCTGAGTAGCTGGGATTACAGATGTGTACCACCATGCCCAGCTAATTTTGTAGTTTTAGTAGAGACAGGGTTTCACCACGTTGGCCAGGCTGGCCTCAAACTCCTGACCTCAACTGATCTACTCGCCTCAGCTCTCCCAAAGTGCTGGGATTACAGGCGTGAGCCACTGCGCCTGGACCCCCTTGGAATTTTATTTGGCCCTAACCATTCTGTGAGGTTTCTGGACAGGAACTAATCACCTCACCTTACAGAGAAATTGAAGCACAAACTGATGAGGTACTGGTGTTGCCTAAATGGCTTTGATCAAGGCATTTAAACTAGTTGGTTCTCAATTTCCCAAATTTTCCATAAAGAAAAAAGAGAGGGCATTGAAATGATAATCATTAAAGTCTTATTTGGGAAAAACATTTAGGGAAATAGGTTTGTCATTGGGTAAAACCTTAAAAATGAAAGGAGCCGGGCGCGGTGGCTCAAGCCTGTAATCCCAGCACTTTGGGAGGCCGAGACGGGCGGATCACGAGGTCAGGAGATCGAGACCATCCCGGCTAATACGGTGAAACCCCATCTCTACTAAAAAATACAAAAAAAAAAAAACTAGCCGGGCGAGGTAGCGGGCGCCTGTAGTCCCGGCTACTCGGGAGGCTGAGGCAGGAGAATGGCGGGAACCCGGGAGGCGGAGCTTGCAGTGAGCTGAGATCCGGCCACAGCACTCCAGCCTGGGTGACAGAGCCAGACTCCGTCTCAAAAAAAAAAAAAAAAAAAAAAAAGAAAGGAAATTTTTGGTGTACTTTAAAATGTTTCTCTTGTTCTTTTTAAATTCAATTTGTTTCCCTTGTAGCTTTGGAATATGGCTGAGCAGATAACTCAATTTAACTTCCTTAGGTACTTCCATGATCATTTACTAATTCAAACCACTGAACCTAACACAGGCAGAAGATTGGTTTCTGGGGAGAAACTCCTTTAATAACAGCTTGGTTAGTTGAAAAGCTGAATTGCATGTAAAGTAGCTACTTAAATAGCACACACAAAAGTCTTTCGGTTTTAATAAATGTGAAGATTATAATTTGGACAGGGGAAAAACTGAAAGTTACTTGTACTCTCTAAAGTTTTCCCAGCAAAGAAATAGGATTACAATTAATAGAGGGTATATACTTAAAACGTATCTTAAGAGAAAATTTATGTATTTTGATTCATAATTGTCTCCTTTCAAGGGCTACTATTCTTTGCTTAGGCTCATAGTCTTTAGAAAGCAGCAATAAAATTACATTTCTTTTAAAAGGATTTGTAATTCAGACTTTTATTCAGACTTCCACTTAATACGACTGTTTTAAAAATTTTTTTTAAATAGACACAAGTGTCACGCCATGTTCCTCAGGCTGGTTTTAAACACCGAGCCTCAAGGGATCCTCCTGTCTCAGCCTCCCAAAGTGCTGGGATTATGGGCATGAGTCACCATGCCCTGGGCATTTTTAATCACTACATTTATGCGTTGTGAGTAGTTACAGCTCTGGACTCAAAAGAATGCCAAGCTAAGTCAAACAACATGTGTCTGCTTGGTAAAAAGGAATCTAAAAGAAAAATATACATATAAAGAAAATGTGGTCAGGCTCGTTGGCTCAGCCCTGCAATCCTAAAGAGGCCGAGGAAGGAGGATCACTTGAGGCTAGGAGTTCGAGACCAGCCTGGCCAACATGGCAATATCCCGTCTCTGCTAAAAACACAAAAATTAGCCGGGCATGGTGGTGGGCGCCTGTAATCCTAGCTAGTCGGGAGGCTGAGGCATGAGAATCGGTTGAACCCAGCAGGCGGAGGCTGCAGTAAGCCAAGATCCTACCACTGCACTCCAGCCTGGGCAGTGAAGCAAGACTATGTCTCCAAAAAAAAAAAACTAAAAAGGAAATGTGTCTGCATTCTTTTATGTTTTCTGGCTAAAAACTATTTTTTTTTTTAAAAAATTAGAAACCCACGATTACCTTGTTTCTTTTTTAAGATTTTTAGTTAATACGGCTTGTGTTGAGACATGCTCAACTTAAATAAAATGGGGGCGAAAACACCTGTGAAGAGTAGCATATTTGCTTGGTACTCTGAAAAAAACCAAAACGCTAGAAACAGGTTTTTCATCTAATCTCCACTTGGAAAATACTACCTATACACAGACACAATGCAGATTTTTTTCTTTCTTTTCTAAATAGCGATGGAGTTTCACTGTTTCCCAGTCTAGTCTCAAATTTATAGGCTCAACAGATCCTCCCTCCGTAGCCTCTCAAAGTATTGGGATTACAGGCCTGAGCCACTGCGCCCAGCCCACAGTCAAGATTTAGTCAGCAGTAATAAATACCTACGCAGGGAGAGGATGTGTGCTTGTCATCTGCCTTCTGGAAAATTAAATACAGACACAAAGGATTCTTCAGTTACATGTCTGATCTTGCCCTCCACAATACCCATCTACAAGAATGTTTACAGGGACGTGTTAATCCCCACGTAATGGGGGTTGCCTATTGAGATAACCTCCCAGTGAGGATTTTTTTGGGGGAAAATGTTCTTGTTTGGCAATTTCGACTTACTGATTCTTTTGCAAAGTCAACTTGTTTCTGGGCAAACTTTAAAAATAAACTTCTAAGGTAGCATTCAGCTAGCAGTTAGCACATCCTAAATTGTGTCTAGATTTAATTTACACAATATGTGCTTTGTTTTTCTCCTAATTTGCAACAGAAAATAGTAAGCAGCTGGTAGTTTCAGAAATCACCCTTTTGCTGAGTCTTAAAATTTTTTCATTCCAGGGAAACGTGAAGATTGTGGGACGCTATTTAAAAAAAAAAAAAAAAAAAAAAAGCAAACCACACGGCGTATCTGGCCACCTAAGACATAAAAGTATTTGAAACTAACCATAAGGTCTCCTTTCTGCTCGCCCAACCTGTCACTGGAAACGCAGTATTCATTTGTCACCAGCTTTGGAGCAGGGCTTTTACAGATAACGTTTTCTTGCCAAAGTCCCCCACAATCTCTTGATTCTTGGTGGCAACGTCCAGTTGAGTCTTTGCATACCCTTTATTTTTGCCAGTTGGGTAGCAACTTTGCGAGAACCCCGGGGGACCTCGCAGGAAGCCGGGTTGGCAGTTATTTTTTTTCTTCACTTGCCACTAGGTTGCACTAGATTTAGGATGCTGGGGAATATGCGCCATTTAATTTTTAAAAATAAAGTAGGACCATCACGTGACGAGACCTGAGCGAGGGGGTAAAAAAAAAAAAGCAGAAACGATCGGGTTTTTCATTGAAATTCCGTTCAAACCGCCTTCCCTCCAAAGCCTGAAAAGAGCCGAATTCTATTAAATCCTGGTTGGCAGGTTTTTTCCTCGGATCCACGTCACGAGCTCTCTCATTCTCCGCTTCAAGGTTCCTTTCGACTCCACAACGTGAAGCCAGGGGGAAGGCCTCCTTAAACTGGGGGTTTTCGCCAAAAAAGCCAGGGTCACCCCCCGGGAAAGTCCCTATTTAGGGGTTTATCGGGAGGGGACTGAGCCTGACGAGGCTGCAGGGCCGCGAGGCCCCGCCCCCCCCGGGGTTCCCAGCATGCCCCGCGCGGACAGGACGCGGCGGAGGAGGCGGGGCGAGGAGGGGGCGGGGCGAAGGGGAGAGAAGGGCGTCGGTTTTGCGACAGGGGCGGTGCGGTGCGGAAGCGGAAGTGGAGGGTGCGCTTGGCGGCGGCGGCGGGAGCTGCGGAGTCGGGAATCAAAACAAAGGGCCTGGGGGGGCGGGGGGAAGGCGGCGGGGCCGGAATGTGAGCGGAGGTGGAGCCGGCGGCAGAGGTGAGTTTGCAGACAGCGCTGCGACCAGACCCCAGCAGGCTCTGTTCCGGGGCCAGCGGGGCGGGACGGAGGACAGTACCCCCTCTTTCCCCTGGTGGGATGGTGGTGGAGGGGGCAGGTTGGCTAACTGGGACGCGCCAGTCGGCCCCCCCAAGAAAGAGTTGGCTTGTCTCCCTTTCGGGTCCATTCACTGCTGTCACTGTTGGCGCCGCTGTTCCCCTTCGAGGGTATTTGGCTCCCCGCCCGCCCCTGTCTGTCTGACCCCCAGAGGGGCCCTCCAGGAGTGAAGTGCACAGCTGGAAGGTTAAGAGAGAAGGAAAGGGGCGGGTGTTTTTGCAACACCCTCCCCCCTCCGCGGCCGTTTTGCATTCTCCTCGGCCTTTTAGCAAGCCGTAGGGTGTAGTCTCAGGGTTGACAGATAGTGTTTAGGGCTTCAGCCACTCTCACTAGTAGTTGTAACGCGACCTCTTGATACACCTTTTAGAGTTTCTCAAGCACCTTTACGGTAATACCAAGAGTTGTCCAATTGCATTTGTATCTATTGGACTTCTCTGAGCGGTAAATCTCTGAGCGGTAAATATTCTTCTGTTTTGCAAATCGGTGTATTGAAACCTAAATTGTCTTCCTAGATATTTATTAAGCTTTATTCGTTCAACAGTTTTTTATTGAAATGTGCCAGGCATTGTACTAAGGGCAGGAGACGGAATAGTGAATAAGGAAACATAGTCTCTGCTGTCATGGAGTTTATATTCTAAATGGGGAGAAAGATAATAAAATAAGCTAAAAAGGCCACTTTAAACACAGAGCTATGGGGGAGAAAACGGTAATGGGATGGAGTGGTGTGGGGTCAAGGACTAGATTGGGTGCTAAAGAAACACCGTTTGCTAAATGTTCCCTGTGATTATCCAAACAACGGCCTTGTAAGGTGGTTTCTATTATTGTCACACCCATTTTAGAGATGGGATCTGAGGTTCAGAGAGATTGTGAGTTGTCCAAAGCTGCACCACGGTAGAATTGGAGACCAAAATGCAGACAGTCGACAGAGTCAACCGAATTGCTCAAAAGAGTTGGAGAGAGTGACAGAAAGGAGACCGTCACTCAAGTCAAACAGAACCTGCTTTTGGCTATC